>NC_064278.1:30715000-31037500 GCF_003254725.2 Canis lupus dingo | reverse complement strand
CCCTAACCCTAACCCTAACCCATAAAAAGCACAGTGGTTTTTTTTGTTTTGTTTTGTTTTTTTGTTTTTTTTAGCACAGTGGGTTTTGAGGAAATGTCTGTCGACAGAGGAAAGGCTGCGTAGTAAGACGCGCAGCTGACGTCATCCCCAAGGTGACAACCTGAAAACGTCTCTCCTTAGAGCAGGAACAAGCCAAGGAGCCCCCCTCTCAGCGCTGGAGGTCCCACCGTCGTCAACAGAGGGGAAACGGCCATGTGGGAGTCGCGTCCAACCTCACAGGGGCCCGGCCTCCTCACAACCCGTAGGGTGGCATTTGGGTTAGGGTTAGGAGGTTAGGGTTAGGGTACGGGTTAGGGATAGGGTACGAGTTAGGGTAAGGGTTAAGGTACAGGTTAGGAAATGGGTTAAGGTTAGGGTTAGGGTACGGATTAAGGTATGGATTAGGGTACGGGTAGGGTACAGGTTAGGGTACGGGTTAGGGTACGGGTTAGAGTTAGGGTTAGAGGATTAGGGTTAGGGTACAGGTTAGGGGTTAGGGTACGGGTTACCGGACGGGTTAGGGGTTAGGGTTAGGGTTGTATTCTGTCAAATGCTTTTTCTGCAACTCTTGAGGGGATCGTATGCGTTTTGTCCTTTCTCTTTATTTTTTCTTCAAGATTTTATTTATATACCCTTGAGAGACACAAAGAGACAGAGAGAGAGAGGCAGAGACACAGGCAGAGGGAGAAGAAGGCTCCATGCAGGGAGCCCGATGTCGGACTCAAACCCGGGACTCCAGGATCAGGCCCTGGGCCGAAGGCAGGTGCTGAAGCGCTGAGCCCCCCGGCCGCCCCATGTCCTTTCTCTGGTTAATGGGATGGATCGTGCTGACTGATGGCCAGAGGGGCCGCGGGGGGCAGGTGGGCAACATGGATGAGTAATAGGAAAAGCTACAAGCCTCTGGTTCTAAATAAAGAAATCCCAGAAATTTAGAAAGTACAGCCTGGCAACAGAGTCAGTACTGTTGGGACAACTTTGTACGGGGACAGACGGTGACGCCGCTTCTCGTGGGGAGAGCTGAGTGAGGCACAGAATTGTCAAGTCACTAGTTGTAGCCCTGAAACTACTGTCACGTTGTGTGTCGACTGTACTTCAATAAATATCAAGGAAAAGGGGTTTCTGGTAGGACGCCCGGAGGGTCTGTGAAAGGCATTTACACGCTCGTTACGCACAGGAAGGCACCTCTGCAGAGGGGATCAAGATGCTCACGTGTCTTCATGTTAATTTTTAGAAGATTTACTTGAGAAAGGGTGCAGTGAGGGGGGGGCGGAGGGAGAGGGGGAACCTGGAGCGGACTCCTCACCCACCGGAGCCCGAGCCCCACCCGAGGCTCCACGCCACAACCTCGAGATCCTGACTTTATCCAAACTCAAGAGTCGACGTGGAACCGACGGAACCACTCAGGAGCCCCTCAAACGTTCCTAACTGCAACCCCATGCTATGAACCCTGGGGGGCGGGGGGGGCATCTGTGACCCCCAATCTGCCTTGAAGGGCGGGAGGCCTGCAGGGCCCGAGGATGAGAACTGAGGATGTGGGAGGGTGCCTGCCTCCCCTTCCTGCCCGGCGTGGGGACAGGACCCTCCCTCGGGACCCTCGGCCTTCAGGGTGAAGGGCTAAGTGCTGATTGGACCCCGCCTGCCCACAGTGATGATGCGGGACCCCACTCTGGGCGGAACTGTGGTGCCCCCGGGTTCCACCGCTGCCTGGTGCCCACTCTGCGTCCGCAGACCATCGGAGGCACTTGTGCTCCGGATCTGGCTCGCAGCGACCCGACTCTCCTGCTCTCCCCAGTAGCCCAGTACTCGTCTCTCCTCAGTACCCCAACTCTCCCACTCTCCCCAGTATCCCAGTACTCCCACTCTCCCCAGTACCCCCACCCTCCACTCTCCCCAGTATCCCCACTCTCCCCCTCTCCCCAGTACCCCCACCCTCCCACTCTCCCCAGTACCCCCACCCTCCCACTCTCCCCAGTACCCCAACCCTCCCACTCTCCCCAGTACCCCCACCCTCCCACTCTCCCCAGTACCCCAGTGCATAAAGAGGAGGCACTCACACAGCGACAGGTCACAGGTGAGTGGCAACTGATCCCTGCTCCCCGCGGGCCACAGTGGGGCCTGTGGGTCCGGGTGGGGGCACAGGCCTCCCGGGCTGGGGTCCACAACACCCTGACCCCCCATGCGATGACCGTGAGCAGCTCCTACAGCCCTTCCACAGCCCCACGGGGTGAGAGCGGCCACCCAGCTGCCCCCGTCCAGGGAAGGAGGCTGCAGTCGGAACTCAGGCAGCTCCCCCGGGACTCCCGCTCCCCTGTAAGCCCTGTGCTGTGCAGGCAGGCACCCAAGCCATGACTTTTCCAGCCTGTCCTAGATGCATGGACCCCGGCAGGGGTGACTGACACCCCCCCATCCCGCCCTGTGCCCGCTGGGTCCCGTGAGCAGGCTTGCTCTTCACGCACTGGAACGTGGAGTCCCTCGTGCTCCCCCAGGCCCCCCTCAGGCTATTCACACATCGCTGCCCTCAGGGTGGGGAGTTTGGTTGCACTCTTGCTGGCATCAGGTTTTAATTTTGATGAAGTCCAGTCCGTCGCTTTCTCCCCTTGGTCGTGTGCTTGTGGAATCTAAGAGAAACCTTCGATCCCCGCCCCCCCCCAAGCCCACAGGGATACTCGCTGGCCGGCCCACCCACCACCATCTCTGCGCCGGCCCCGGGCTGGGAGATGTCACCCCCGAGCATCAGGTGGGCAGTTCCCCGGAGCCCCTGGGTCCCCCACCCGTGTGCTCCTGATACCGGGGAGGGAGTGCTCTGTGATCCCAGCGTGACAGCGTGTCCTGGGACAGTGGCTGGGAAGGTGGACTGTAGGTGGGTGAGGGACAGACGGGCAGCGAGGGCCCGTGTGTGATGCCTGATGTGTCCTCGGAAGGTTCTCACGCGCCGTCATTCTTGGATGTGTTTGGATTGCAGCACGATGCAGGAGGACCCGGAGGCCCTGCTGGCCTTGCAAAGGGCCAATACCGTGGCCCAGTACCATCAGGTGAGGCCCAGAAGGGACCATAGACACTACACACCCACGACAGGGGGGACCATACCTGCAAGAGCAGGTGAGGCTCAAGAGGGGATCAGAGCCAAGGATGAGCCAGGTCAGCCCAGACAAGGACCATAGTCACCAGGAACAAGTGAGACCCTGGGGATGGTCCCGGTGTCAGTAGCAACTAAGGGTCCATCCTGGATCCTAGTCATTGGTAGCTGAGGAGCCCAGTCACCAGGTACAGGTGAGGCCAAGGTGAGGACCACAGTCACAGATCCACATGAGGCTCAGGTGGAGACCAGAGTCACCTAGGTGAAGCCCAGTTGGGGACTAGAGTCACCAGGTCTGGGTGAGGCCCAATTGGGGACCAGAGTCACCAGGTCTGGGTGAGGGCCAGGTAGGGATCAGAGTCACCAGGTCAAGTGAAGCCCAGGTGGGGGACCACAGTCACCAGGTCAGGTGAGACCCAGGTAGGAACCACAGTCACCAGATCCAGGTGAAGCCCAGTGGGGGACCACAGTCACCGGGTCCAGGTGAGGCCACGGTGGGGATCACAGTCACCAGTTCCAGGTGAGGTCCAGGTGGGGACCAGAGTCACCAGGTTCAGGTGAGGCCAAGGTGGGGACCAGAGTCGCAGATCCACATGAGGCCCAGGTGGGGACCAGAGTCACCAGGCCCGGGTGAGGCCCAGTTGGGGACTAGAGTCACCAGGTCTGGGTGAGGCCCAGGTGGGGACCACAGTCACCAGGTCCGGGTGAGGCCCAGGTAGGGATCAGAATCACCAGGTCCGGGTGAAGCCCAGTGGGGGGACCACAGTCACCGGGTCCAGATGAGGCCCAGGTGGGGACCACAGTCACAAGGTCAGGTGAGGCCCAGGTAGGAACCACAGTCACCAGATCCAGGTGAAGCCCAGTGGGGGACCACAGTCACCGGGTCCAGGTGAGGCCACGGTGGGGATCACAGTCACCAGTTCCAGGTGAGGTCCAGGTGAGGACCAGAGTCACCAGGTCCCGGTGAGGCCAAGGTGGGGACCAGAGTCACCAGGTTCAGGTGAGGCCAAGGTGGGGACCAGAGTCGCAGATCCACATGAGGCCCAGGTGGGGACCAGAGTCACTAGGCCCAGGTGAGGCCCTGTTGGGGACCAGAGTCACCAGGCCCGGGTGAGGCCCAGTTGGGGACTAGAGTCACCAGGTCTGGGTGAGGCCCAGGTGGGGACCACAGTCACCAGGTCCGGGTGAGGCCCAGGTGGGGACCAGCGTCACTGGTTCCAGGTGAGGCCCATGTGGGGACCACCATCACCGGGTCCAGTTGAGGGCCAGGTAGGGATCAGAGTCACCAGGTCAGGTGAGACCCAGGTAGGGATCAGAGACACCAGGTCCAGCTGAGGCCCAGGTGGGGACCATAGTCACCAGGTCCAGGTGAGGCCCAGGTAGGGATCAGAGTCACCAGGTCCGGGTGAAGTCCAGTGGGGGACCACAGTCACCGGGTCCAGGTGAGGCCCAGGTGGGGACCACAGTCACCAGGTCAGGTCAGGCCCAGGTGGGGATCGTCACTGATAGATAGAAGCAGGTGAGGCTGTCAGGCTGCGCCCACCGGGCAGACAGGCCCTTCCTCCGGTGCCCGGCCAATCTCAGAGGGTCGGCGCTCCCTCAGGATTCAGGGGAGGGAGGAGCCCTTCTGCTCCCTCCTGTCTGTCCCCATTTCCCTGCTCTGATCAGTCCCCACCACGGAGCCCCCTCTGTTGCAGGCGCACCAAGCAGGGTCTCCGCAGGACCTGTCACTGTGCAAGGTCACCGACCACCAGGGCTTTCTGCAGTGAGTCCCCTGGACACCCCTCATCCATCTCAGGGGGGGTGGCGATTGCAGGAACACCTCTCTGGAGGCTGACCCCCCCACCAGGTCGGGACCTCGTCCCCTGGAGCCCTCTGAGGGCCATGTCTGCGCTGGGCTGCAGCTGAGACACCCCGGAGGACAACCCGGGACGTGGGCAGGAAGGGAGCTGGGCCCGGGGGAGGCCCCTGGACACTCAGAGGAGGGGCCCCCACGCCTGCTTCGGGCAAGCCCAGGTGTCTGCCTCCTGCATCCGGGAGGGGGTGTTCAGTCCCTCCAGCAGGGGATCCCGCCTGTGAGGGGCTTGGGGGCCGGGGTATGCTCTCCGTAGGGGGACGGCCTGGTCTGGGGCGAGTCCGCAGGGGTGCTCTCACCCACACCCCCCCGCCAGGGCCCCCACAGTCCTGAAGGCTTCTGCGGAGCTGCAGGTAGATGCCGGGGACCAGGCCAGGGCAGGGAGCGGGGGTGCGCAGAGGGAGGGCCTGACCAGGCAGGAGGAGGGAGGAGGAGAAGGGGGCTGCCCTGGGTGGGAACGAGGGAGGGGACAGCCCAGTGGCCTAGGTCACAGGGGACGAGGCTGATGGGTCAACAGCCCCACGAGAACCTGATGGATGCTGGAGACCCCAGGTGGGGCCCCCTCAGCCCTGCTCACGGCCTAGTGGCTGCTGGGATGGCTCAGGGTTGGTCGTGCTCCAGGGGCTCGGACAGGACAGGAGGTGAAATGGGCCAGGGTGGCAGAGGGGACTGCAGAGAGGGGAGTCAGGGGACAGCAGGGGGATGGCCAGGGGGCAGGGGGAGGCCGGCTGGACACTGGGCAGTCAGGCCCTGGGGAGGCGGGGGGACCTCAGCGGGACGGTCACGGGGCACCCAGGCCATGCTGACAGCTCTCGGGCTGGTCTATCGAGCAGGGGGGCAGGTCACCCCCTGGGGGCGCCAAGGGGTCCCCGCCCAGCCCAACACCTGCACCCTTCTCAGACCCCCCAGACTCCGCTCCTGCCCGCTCTCAGGCCGCTGGCAGCCCCTGCCCTCCCTGGAGGAGCCCTGCCCTCCCCAGGCCCCTGGGTGCAGATGGGGGGGGTGTTGGCTGTGGGGCCGGGGCCTCAGGGCTCTGCGTCTCTTGCCTTCCAGGGACAAGGAGCTGCCCGGCCCCAGCCCCCGCGAGGCCAAGGTGAGAGCCCGTCCTGGGCCCCGGGCAGGACGTGGGGGGGCTGGGGCCCGCTGTCTGCACCCCGTCCCCCAGGACATCCCCGGGCATCTCCCCAGTCCCCCGTCCCAGCGCTGCACGGGCTGCCAGGAGCGCACCCCAGACCCGGAGCCGTGGTCCGCGGGGGGCCCTGTGCCTTCCTGGCTCCTCCAGGTCCCGCGGGGGACTGGACGTGGCCCGAGCGCCCACCTCCCGGGCTGGAGCCTCACCTGCGGCCCCCGCTTGTCCTCTTCCAGAAACTCCGCCAGGAGACCCGGCGCGTGGACAAATGGATAAAAATGCTCAAGCGATGGGACCACTACCTCCCCAGCGAGAAGGTGGGGCGCTGGGTGCCCCTGAGGGCTCTCTGTCCTGACGGGGCTGGGGGGCCGCCCTCAGTGTCCTCCTGCCCCGTCCTCGGGGGACCCCCTGCCTGGGGAGAGTCTGCTGGGAGCCCGAGCCTCCCCAGGCCCCTGAAGGCCAGTGGGGGAGCGTCAGGTCGGGGCCACAGTCCCTGCTCCTCGTGGGGGACGGGGCCCAGCTCCAGGGAGACCCAGCCTCTCTGCAGACACCCTGGAGCCAAAGCCGGAAGCTTCTAGATGCCTCGTGCTCCCTGGGCTCCAAGGGGCCGCCCTGGGCCCCTCTCACCAGCACTGCCTTCCTCCCCGCAGCTGTGACGCCTGGTCTACAAGGGGGTCCCGCCCCAGGTGCGGGGACAGGTGTGGCTGCGATTGCTGAACGTCGACCAGGTTAAGGCCAGGAATGCCAGGAAATACCAGGTGGGACCCGTCCACTCCCCGTGAACCCTCAGTCCCCTCCCTGCCCAGGGCTGACCCTCCATGTCCCCTCCCCACCCGGGCTGATCCTCCATGTCCCCTCCCTGTCCTGGGCTGACCCTCAGTCCCCTCCCCACCCAGGCTGAACCCCCGTGTCCCCTCCCCACCTGGGCTGACCCCCCATGTCTCCTCCCCACCCGGGTTGATCCTCCATGTCCCCTCCCTGTCCAGGGCTGACCCTCAGTCCCCTCCCCACCCACGACAGCTGGGCACAGGCCCTCACGCAGGCCCCGCGGGCACGGTGGGCACTCCCGCTGTCCCCGGCCTCCCAGGGGAAGGGTGGAAGTTCCTGCAAGACACACTCCCATGGTGGCCCCAGGGCTCCCTGCCCAGGAAGGCAGCTGCTGACAGGTCGGGGTCTGTGTCCCTGACGCCGGCTCCTCCTCCCAGGGTCTCCCCACAGGAAATGAAGGAGGCGGCCCTGGTCTCCTCCCGGGACATCATGCAGATCGACCTGGACGTCAACCGCATGTTCCGCAGTCACACCATGTTCTGGGACCGCTACGGGGTCGGGTGAGGCTGCTGGGCCAGCGGGGTTCGGGGGCCGGGAGAGGCCCGGGGGCTTCTGTGCAGGGGACACGGGGTCTCCAAGGCCGGGGGGAGCGACAGCAGCAAACAACACACTGCCACATGGTAGGGTGCTGGGGATGACCCCCGTGCCCCCACCCCCAGGGTCTCGGGGATGGGGAGGCCCCAGGACGGGGCCTCCAGGGGTCACCGTCTGAGCTGAACCCCAAGGGGGTGAGGGGAGGCCCCATGAAGAGCAGGGGGCCGGGGTGGGGGCTTGGGGGACAGGAAGGGGACCTGGGGGCCAGGGTGCATGGCCACGGCTGGACCGGGACACATGGACCCGACGAGGGTCGGACAAGTCACGGTGACACCCACCCTCGGTGCATGTACTTCTGAATTCTGGGCATTTTATCTTAGACAATTTGCAGTTGGTGAGCACACGTAGCATGACGACCCCCAGATGCCGCCCCGGTCCAGGCAGGCCCTGCGCTGAGCACACGGGACCCCAGGAGCAGGGGCAGGGGTCACAGCAAACCCCAGACTGGGGTCGCCTTTATCTGTAGACGTCTCCGTGTGCGCCTTAGAGAAGGGGGTGCGCTGTGTCCGCAGCCCCCCACCCCATCCCCTCAACCACCGCCCCCACGCCATCCCCCACGCCATCCCCCTACATCACCCCCCACACCATCCCCCACACCCTCACACCCCCCACCCCTACACTATCGGTCCCGCCCCCCCCCCCCCAAGGACGCGGTTCAGCTGCCGCCTGTGGGACATGCTCAGCCTCCCCAGCCACCTTGGGGTTCTCTGGACGGCCTGCTCCCGTCAGAAGCCCGGGTGTCCCGTAGAGTCCCCAGGGGCCGCAGGGAGGTGGGGAAGGCAGGGAGCCCCCGACAGGGGGTGCAGGTGGGTGGAGCAGAGGGTGCAGCTACCTCTGTGTGCAGCGGGCAGGGTGTGTGGGAGCCCAGGACCCCAGGGGTGACCTGCAGGTGTGCCAGGGGCAGGGCTGGGGACCCACCAGGCAAGGGTGGCTGGGCTTCCCGGGGGGCCGCTCGGACCGTCTCCCCACGAGAACTCGGTGCTCCTCCCTGCAGGGAACCTGCTGCCCCCCGGGGCCCCCACGGCCCTCAGAGCGCGGCTGGGTCAGGCTGACCTGTGACCCCCGCCCAGGGGGAGCCGGCCTCCAGCAGCCCGGGCCCAGGGGCCGCGGAGCCAGGGTGCAGACTCAGGCCGCCGTGCAGGGCGCATCAGGCGGCTCCTGGCAGCGCTGAGGGGGCCGCACCCCGTACCCCCCGTGCTCAGATAGTGACCCCAGGGGTTCACAGCCTGTATCGGGGTCACACTTGCATGACGTTCCCTGCTCTCCTCACAGTGGCTCAGACCTGGAGCCCCGAGATGCTCTGGGATGGGCGGGCCCAGGGTCCCCCCCACAGAGTCCAGCCCAGGGACACCTGGGAAGGCCTGGGGGTGCGCTCAGGGCCACGGACGCCCCGGCTGCGTGGGCTCGGGGCAGGGGCCACGTGGGGCTGGTGGTGTTCCCGGGACACGGGGCCAGGCCAGGGCAGGGGAGGAGAGGCGTCAGGGGCTGCGGGGACGGGGCAGGGGGAGCGCTGGCTCCCAGGGGGCGTGCAGGGGGGGCCGCGGGTGCTGGCGGTGCTGGGGGAGCCCGGAGCTGCACACCCCACGGCGGGAGCCGCTCAGAGGCGTCGGACACCCCAGGGTGCACTGAACCCCCGGCCGCTGCACGTGTGAGGTCGCCGCCTGTCCCCGTGCGCAGACCTGACCCCAGAGATCGCCCCCGCGGAGGGGCCCTGCAGGCCGCGGGGCCTGTGGGGCGGGTGTCGGCACCTCGGCGGCCTCCCTGGGTGGGGGCTGACTGAGCAGAGCCCCCCGCTGTCGCCCCTCCTAGGCAGCGACCCTGTTCCACCTGCTGGAGGCCTACTCAGTGTACGACACCGTGAGTGTCCCTGCCCCCGCCTCCTGCCCCGCGGGCGGCCTTGTCCTGAGTGCTGGTGACCAGCGGGACTCACAGTCGGGGCCCCAGCTCCACAGCCCCGAGATGCCGAGATGCTGGGGAGGGTGTCTCTCCTCCGGGACGGGCAGGGCGCGGGGTGCAGACCTCCCAGGGGAGGCAGGGCCTGCGTGCCCGAGGGCCGGGGCTGCCCGGGGCCCCCGCGTGCACCGCGGCCGTCCTAGAGCTCGGGTCTGGACCCTGACAGACGGCACTACTGACGAGAACCCGGGCGGGGAAGGCTCCCACTCCCCTGAAGGGCACGAGGCCGAGGCGCCCAGGAGGCCGCCCCCTTCCACGGCGCATTCCAGAAGGGTCCCCGAGGACCCCAGCTCACAAGCTCCCCGGCCCGCGGGGTGTCCTGGCCCAGCTCCCCTCGTGGGACCTGCCAGGGGCCACAGTCAGGCCCCCCCGACCTGCCCTCGGGGGGGTCTCCAGACCTGGCGGGTCCCCTGCAGCCTGGCACAGCTCACGGAGGCCCCTCTTGCTGGTCTGAGGACGGGGACCCTGGCATGGCGGCTGCAGGGCTCCGTAGCGGGGCCCGGGGTGCTGGCGCCCGAGCTGGTCCGGGTGGCCCTCACCTGCTCCCCCACCCTTTGGGAGCCCCCTCTGGGAGCCCCCTCCGGGAGCCGGGGGAGCCTGATGCCTGCGGGGAGGGCTCAGAGGGGGCCTCGGGGCGCACGCCCTCCGTGGGGCTCTGGCTCTTGCAGGAGGTGGGCTACTGCCAGGGCATGAGCGAGATCGCGGCCATCCTCATGTTCCTGCCCGAGGAGGACGCCTTCTGGGCGCTGGCCCAGCTGATGACCGACGACAGGCACGCCATGCACGGTAGGGGCCCTCCGGGCTGCCGGGCGGGAGGGGAGTCAGGAGGGCCTCCCTGCAGGCTGCTGCACGGGGGGACAGGTGGGGACCCCCCAGCCCGCCTCCCAACGGGCAAGGGCCCCGCCTCCCCGGTGGCCTCGGGGTCCCGGAGCCACGGCCACCCGCCCCACCGTCTGCAGGCCGGGCTCGCACTCCCGCTGCTCCCCCAGCCTCCTGCCCGGCTGCCTGCTTGCCCCCCAGGCCCCCCTGCCAGCCCACGGCCACACGGTGCCCAGGAAGCAGCGTCTCCCCATCCCGGGGGCCCCCAGCCTCACTCCCAAGCCCCACAGAGGGCCGTGCACGCCCATCACCTTCCCCGTGGCCTGCACCCGCTGCCCCTCGGGGCTGGGGACCCGCCTGTCCCCGCGGCGGCCCCTGCAGGAGAGAGGGTGCTGGGTCAGCCGGGCCTGGTCCTCAGCCCCCAGCCCCCGCCCCGCAGGGTCTCTGTGAGGACGAGGGTCCCCGGCCCCGCGCCCCCCAGCCTGGGAGGCAGCCCTGCCCTCTGGGAAGAGCGGGTCCAGTCAGGGCTCCGAGGGCGGTGGACACACGGGGGTCAGGGCGTGGGGGGAGGCCCCTGCCCCGACACCCCCCACCCACCTGGTGCAGGAAGAGGCCCTGACCGTGGGGGCCTGGGGCCTTCTCAGGCTTCTTTGTCCCGGGCTCCCCGAAGCTCCTCAGGTTCCAGGCTCATCACGAGCGCATCCTCGAAAGAGCTCTTCCCGACCTGAGGAAGCACATGGCGAGTGGGAGCTCCTGAGGCTCCATCCCCGGGGCCGGGGCAGGGGGTGGGGGGCACGGCCCTCCGAGCTGCCCAGAGTTGGGGTCACGTTCCTCCCCCTGGGGCCCGGGGGCGCCCTCGGGGCTGGGCTGGGCCGTGGGGAGCACGTCCACCTGGCTCCAGGGGCCGTGGCGTGGGGCCTGAGCACCTCCTGCCCTCCTGCCAGGACGAGGAGCAGATGTCCACCGGCATCTATACCCCAAAGTGGTTCCTGTAGTGCTTCCTCGGTGAGGCCCCCCCGGGACCCCCGCTCTTGGACCTGCCCCCTGCCCCCGGGGAGGGCCCAGCTCAGCCCCACCCTCCAGACAAGCCAGGCCCGACCCCGGGGCCCTGAGGCTGAGGCTCGCAGCCCAGCCTGTCCTGGAGAAGCCCAGAGGGTCCCTGGACGAGGTTCCGGGGGGCAGGCCGTCTCTGCCTCAGCTCCCCCAGGGGAGGCTGGGTCAGCCAGGGGTGTGGACGGGCCCTCGGCCCATCGGGCGGCCAGCCTGGGGTCCTCTCGAGGCGTGGTGTCAAGTGGGGGCAGAGTCTGTGCCCCCAGGGGTGCGGGAGGTGCTGGCTGGGGTCAGAACCTCGGAGCAGCCGGGAGCCCTGATCTCCCTGGGAGGAGGGCACACACGGGGGGGCTGTGAGGCCTCGTCGGAGGCAGCTAGGGGGCGGCAGGGGCTGTGGGAAGATGGGAGGCCACTGCTGAGGCCCCAGGGGCCCTGCTCAGGCCGCTCCTCCCACCCCGCTGTCCCCTAGATCCCCTTCTCGCTCATCCTGAAGCTGTGGGATGCCTATATATTGGATGGGGAGCAGGTGCTCATGGTCATGGCCTACACCATCCTCAAGGTGCACAGGAGTAAGTGAGCCCCTGGGAGCCCAGGTGTGCGGGGCGGAGGGGGGGCAGGGGCGGTGACCCTGTACTCTGAGCAGCACCCAGACCTGGGGCGGGGGGACGGCGGGGCAGGTGGGTGCAGCAGGGCTCCCTGAGAGGAGCAGCGGGCCTGGGGGCACTGGGGGCCACAGGGCGGGGCCCTCTGGGTCTGACTCTCGCCCACCGCCCAGAGCGCCTCCTGAAGCTGCCCCTGGAAGGGCTCCGGGAGTTCCTCCAGGACTCTCTGGCCCAGCCCTGGGCCCTGGAGGACGAGGCGGTGCTCAGACACCTTCGGGCCTCCATGACCCAGCTCCGGAGGATGCGGTGTGACCTGCCCCCCCAAGGTGGGCTCAGGGCCCCGGCCCCTCCTGACTTGGCCTGCTGGGGCCGCCCACAGGGGACAGAGTCCCCGGGGCCCCCGTCCTCATCTCTGGGGTTCTCCTCTTCTGCTCCAGCCTCGGGGACCCCAGGCCAAGGCTGGGCGGACAGGCACCCACTGCAGGGCCCGGGCACCAGTGTGGGGAGCTGAGCACAGGGTCAGGCCGGGGGGCCACGCGGGAGCCGTGAGGACCCCCGGGGCCCCCAGCGGGGGACACACAGCCTGCTGGAGACGCTGACTCTGTCGGCCTCTTTCCAGCGGGACCTGAGGAGTTCCCCACGAGGCCCCTGGGCCCGGAGCGAGTGTCCCTGGTGCCCGGGTCTCTCCTCCCTTCTCCGGCCTCTGAGACACTGCCCAGGGTGGAGGAGCCGGCCTCCCCGGGCCCAGCCACCCAGCCTGAGCCACCCGGAACCCCTCCCGGCCAGGCCATCGTCCAACATCCCCCCCAGCGATGGAGCTCCCTCCCCACCCTCCCAGTGCAACAAGACGGTGCAGGCAGGCGGCCCCCAGACATGGGCTTGAAGACGAAAAACGGGGTCCCCTTCCCTTCGGCACCCGCCTGAGCCACCCCAGAGGCCCCGCAACAGACCAGGCCCTGGAGCCCCCCGGGACTCCCATCACGGGGTCCCCCCAGCCCCTGAGGGATGACACTGTCGGGCCCAGGACACCGTTCCTGCCCCACAACCACTGCAGCTTGTGCCCCTCACTGGGCAGTGACGGGCACAGCCAGGGCAGAGCCAGGACGGCGCTGAGCCCGCTGCCCCGAGGCCCCG
The DNA here is from genome assembly GCF_003254725.2 of Canis lupus dingo. Classification (NCBI taxonomy): domain Eukaryota; kingdom Metazoa; phylum Chordata; class Mammalia; order Carnivora; family Canidae; genus Canis; species Canis lupus. The sequence goes on along the minus strand of NC_064278.1, from coordinate 31,024,421 downwards.
CACAGGCCCGGGACCCTCTGCCCTCCACGTCCACGGGGCAGCTCGATGCTCGCGGGCCTCGGGGGCAGAGCGTGGCGGTGAGGGCGGGGGCCCGGAGGCTCTGGCCCACCGTCACCGTGCCCTGCCTCGTCTTGCTGTCCCTCCCGGAGGGCGGCACCCCCCGCACAGGACACCAGCCCCTGACCCAGAGGGACCTGGGCTGGCCTGACCCCGGGCTCTGTGGGGGCAGGGGCGACTCAAGCCCCCCCCCCAGGCCCAGCACTAATGGGATCCAGCGCCCCGGGGCCCTGGCCAGGCCTGCGTTCTGGCCCCGGGCTGAGCGAGCCCTCTCACAGCCAGATGTGGCCTTCTGGGCCCTGGGCATGCCCCACAGATCCAGGTCGCTGACCTAGGGCAGCCCTGGGGATCCCGGGACACCCCAGGGCAGGGCAGCAGGGGCAGGCCCGTGGGTCCTCCCCTATACCCACACCAGGAGGCAGGCTCCTCCATGAGCCGGGGCTCCAGCAGTCAGTCACCCGGCCCCAGGGGGCCCGAGGCTGGGGTCCAGCTGCCCTGCGGGGACCCAGCGCAGGAGCCCATGGGCCGCAGGTCCATGTCAGCCCTGCTGTCCCCAGAACCGCCTCTCAACGCCCCAACCTCAGGACACGCGCCCCCACCCGGAGTCGAGTCCGCACAGGCTCCCAGGTGGGGGACTCCACCCCCGTGGGATTCCCGCTTTCCTCTAAGGACAGGAAGGTCTCCCAGGGGAAGGCGCGCACCCTCGGCTCTGAGCCCCTGTTTGCTGTTGCAAGTTCAATAAAGTGTTGTGTGAAAATGCACGGCCGGCTCATTTCTGCGTCTCCCGGAGCTCTGTGCAAGGGGTGCGGAGACACCCCCAGAGAGGAGGAGGGGGCACCGCCCAGGCCCCGACCAGCCCCTGCAGGGGCACCGCCAGGCACACACAGCTGATGTCCCCACGTGCCTTCCAGGGGCGGCCAGACGCCAGGGTCAGGACCCCACAGACTCTACTATGACTCAGCCTGTGCCTGCAGCCAGGACGGGCCTGGGACAGAGTGACAGCCGGGGAGCCTCAGGTCACCAGGGTCTGTGCTAAGCGCCTTGGGAGGTCTGTGCCCCCTCTGTCCAGGGGGCCTGGGCTGCCCGGGCTCTGGGGCGCTTCCTCCCCTCCCTGGGGCACAGAGGGCCCGCGGGGCCCCGGAGGGGATGTCAGGACAGCAGGCCCTTGCAGCTCACCCACCTGGGCCACCCTCACCGGGTGGGCTCAGCGTGCACACCTGGTGCTGCTGGATCTCTCGCACCAGAGTGTGGAGGGCATGCTGCACACCCTAGGGAGTAGGGGCTGGGTGAGCGTGGGGCTTGGCCTGGGGGCAGGCAGCACAGGGGACCGAGGGACCCCAGCCCCGTCCCCACCCTGACTCCCACACACAGGCAGCCCCAGGGCTCCCCCCATGGCAACTGGCTCCTCAGGAGCTCCCCCCAGGGCGGCCCCGAGGTCTGGCTCCTCGCTGGAGAGGCATCGGGGAGAAGAAAAGCGGCAGGCGCTCAGCGGGGACCCACTGCCACCCACGGGAATGTGGCCGAGCCAGACCTTCCAGCTCAGCTGACCCTCCAGTGGGAGGTCATGGCACGAGGGAGCCCCGGGTCGGCCAGGAGAACCCAGCTAGCCCCCCAGCGCCAGCACCAGAAGTGATGGTGTTTCAACCATTTCGGTGTTAGGATGACGCAGCCCGAGGATCAGATCGCAGCACGGCGACAGACACATACACACCCCAAACCCAACAAATGTCGTAACCCCCTGAAAGTTGTCAAACAGCAGCCGGATGGTTACAAACACGACGCTGGGGTCCCTGATAGGACACACGGAGGACGCTACAGACCACGACTGCAGAGAGGTCTTAAAAGAAAGGATAAGAACCAAGTGATCATTTCAAAAGATGCAGAAAAAGCACTGACAAAACAGAACGTCCAGTCATGGTGAAAACCCTCAACAGATTAAGTTTATAGGGATGTACCTCAACATAATAAATACCTTAGACGAGAAACCCAGAATATCATCCTCAATAGGAAAACACCAAGAACTTTACCTCTACAGCCAGGACCGAAACAGGGATGTCCACCCTCATCACTCTGACTCAACATAGCCCGGAAGCCCCTAGGCACAGCAGTCAGACAACAAAAAGAATTAAAAAGCATCCAAATCAGCTAGGAAGATGTCAAGCTTTCACTTTTTGATTATGAATGATTTTCTGCATAGAAAACCCACAAATCTCTGTCAAAAAACTGCTAAAATTGATAATTTCAGTAAAATCACAGGATACAAAGTGAACTTGCAGAAATCTGTTGCATTTCTATGCAACAATAATGAGGCAGCAGAAAGAGAAACTAAGGACTCAATCCCATGTATACCAGCACCAAAAGCAGTAAGATATATAGGATTAAGCCTAACCAAAGAGGTGAATACCCTGTACTGTAAATCCTATAAAACACTGATGAAAGAAATTGAAGATGACACAAATAAAATAGAAAGGCATTTCATGCTCACGGATTGGAAGGACAAATATTGTTAAGAAGGCTGTACTACTCAAATGAATCTACACATTTAATGCGATCCCTATCAACATAGCAATAGCATTTTTCATAGAGCTGGAACAAATTATCCTAAAATTTGTGTGGAACCACAAAACATTGAAAATAGCCAAAGCAGTGTTGAAAAAGAAAACCAAAGCTGGGGCATCACAATTTCAAACTTCTAGTTATATTACAGAGCTCTTGTGATCTAAAGAGTATGGGGCGGGCACAAGAACAAGACACACAAAGATCGATAGAACAGAAAGGAAAACCGAAACAAGATACAAACCTGTAACTTTATGATCAATTAATCTTCAACAAAGCAGGAAAGAATATCCAATGGCAAAAAGACAGTCTCTTCAACAAACGGTGTTGGGAAAGCTAGGCGGCCACATGCAGAAGAATGAAATGGGACCACTTTCTTACACCATATATGAAAAACATATTCAAAATAGATTAAAGACCTGTGAGAACTGAAACCATAAAAAGAAGAAAAGATCGGCAGCAATGTATTGGCCATTGGCCATTGGATCTTCTTTCTAGATATGCCTCTGAGGCGAGGGAAACAAAAGCAAAAATAAACAATTGGGACTTCATCAAGTTGAAAAAGTTCCGCACAGTGGAGGAAACAACTAAGCTAAACAACAAAGCTAAAAGGCAATGTACAAAATGAGAGGAGATATTTGTAAATGACACATCCAATAAAGAGTTAGTATCCAAAATGTAAAAAGCAAATATAAATCTCAGCATCCTAAACACAAATTATCCAACTGAAAATGGGCAGAAGACATGAATGGACATTGTCTCTGACAAGACATCCAGATGGCCACTAGACACATGGACAGACACCCAGCATCACCCATCACCAGGGAAATGCAAACCCAAACCACAATGAGATGTCACCTGACACCTGTCAGAATGGCTAAAATTAACAACACGAGAAACAACAGGTGTTGGTGAGGCTGGGGAGAAGGGGGAGCCCCCTTACACTCCTGGTGGGCATGCGAACAGGTGCAGCCACTGTGGAAAACAGTGTGGAGGGTCCTCGAGAAGTTACAAACAGAGCGACCCTACAATTCCAGAGTTGCACAGCGAGGTACTTACCCCGAGGATACGAAGTACAGATTCAAAGGGGGACGTGCTGCCCAATGTTTGGAGCAGTGTCATCAACAGCAGCCGAACTGTGGACACAGCCCAGGCGTCCACCGACAGATGAGTGGGCACAGACGATGGGGGAAATACAGTCACTGCGACGTCACTCGGTCATTGGAAGGGATGGAATGAAGCCATTTACAATGACGTGGGAGAAGCGGAAAGGACTTATGCTAAATGAACTAAGTCAGTCAGAGAAAGACAAATACCATACGATTGCATTCACATGTGGATTTAAGAAACAACACAAACTGACAAAGGCGCATGCGGGGGGGCGGTGGAGAATGAGAGAAGAAAACCAAGAAACACACTCTTAACCATAGAGAATAAGCTAATAAATACCAGAGGAAGGTGGGGGGGATGGGGAAATGGGGGATGGGGATGAGAGAGGACACCTGTGACACCAGGCATTGTAGCCAAGGGTTGAATCACTATGGTGTACACATGAAACTATATTATACTGTGTTAACAAACAGGAATTCAAGTAAAACTTTAAAATAATAATTGTTAGCATTGATGAAATGGGTGTGCACAAGAGATTAAAACAGAAAGGAAACTGAAAATCCAAATAAAGAGTATTTAGAGCCACAAATCCCCTCCTCAGCTCAGGAGAAGCCTGCCATGTCTATTCTCACCCCAGCAGAGGTCTGGAGTTTGATTCTCTGGAGAGGCCTCTGAATTGGTGGATGCCAAGCACATACCCTAACCCCAAACCTAAACAAAACACTTAAAACTAACCCAGTGAAGATACTGGGAGTCCCAGTGCCAAGCACATGACCAGATCCAATCTCTACCTGTATACAGACACTAACACTAACCCTAATCTTAATCCTAACCTTCTCCTAGCCTAACAGAGACCTGTCACTAACTGAAAACCAAACATGAACCACTAGCCCCTAATGCATACTCCTAAGACTGCCTCCAACCCTAAACCTAACCCTAACTTTCCTGACCCAGGAAGCCTGATCCAGGCTTCTGTTTCCAAGGCATTCAGGACCTGTGAGTGACACCAGAAACCTCTTCCTTGCACCCAAATAAAATTGTGGGATTTGGAATTCCAGCAGTTGATTTCATCCTGAAAAATCAGAAGGGTATCCTAAGCCCAGTCAACTAGCTCCATGGCCCCCTGCACATCAGCTTCAACCCTGAGCCTCACGCTGAGCCTGGCCCTCAACTCAGGCCTCCTGGGAGGTCTCCACCCTGTGGACAGTTAGCACCGTCAGAGCTCCTGGGCGCTCTAACCCTATCCCGAATTTTGGTTCTACCCTGACCCCGCCCCAAGGCCTGGCTCTGAACTTCGAACTTTTGAAGGATGCAGAACTCATGTAGTGACACCATCAAGGTCGGCCAACCACCCAGATGGAAAAAGTGCCATTTGGATGAGGGGCAGAGAGGGGGAGCCCAAGATACATGAGGGGAAATAGTATTAAACATTCCACTAATCCCGTACTGATAGATGCTTAGATAATTTCTAATTTCTCAATCTTACAAACCTTGCTGCAATGAATATCCTTCTGTGTACTTGCTTGTGAACATGTATGAACATACTTGGATAATTGTCTAGAAATATAGTTGCTGGTTTGAAAGAGATGTGACTCCATCATTTTTATTAACATTTTAATTAACATTATTAACCATGTTATTAACACTTATTCTAGGTAACACAGCCACAGAGGACCTGTAAAATTCAGTGATGTTTTTGTATTTGTTACTCAGAGGAACCCTCTAGAGAGGGAGTGAGACTCCCGCAGGTAGTGCGTAGCAAGGAGGAAGACTCATCAGTGTAGCAGAAGGACCAGGACTCTTATTCTGACATTAACCAGGGTTTTGATTTTGTAACTTTCCTGACCATTACAGAAAGTCCTTTGTTCAAAGTGTTTCAGAGCCAGAAAAAAAAGCATCATGTAGTTCAGAAGGTGGAGAAATTAGAAACATCTGGTAAGCTTGGTTGCCGACATGGCTTGTGCTGACATGGAGATGTAATAACCAGGCGGTTGACTAGTCCAGTCTAATTTGGGTGAATAATATTTTCTCAGCAGTCTCCTGGCCACAGACTATCAGAGAGCAACGGGAACATGCTGTAAGGTGCCTCGGTGCCCAGAACAATTACGCTCTGGAAACATTCTCCGGGCTGGCTGGATGTGACCTGTGACCACGGCTCGGCTCGTTCCGCAAACAGAATTAGTCACAGAGCACATGTGAAATAGCACTCTTGGTAGGACTCTCTTGTGCTAACTTTCAACGTGCACGAAGCTACGGTGGGTCCTCACAGTGTGGGCTGCTATTTGTTACCTGCAACAGCAGGGACGGAAGGAATGCAGCACTTCGTGTATGCATTTCTCCTGTGGCTCCTGCCTGCACCTTCCTCAGGGCTATCATCGTGGATGAGGCTGGTGGTAGGACTCTGAGTCTAAATAACATGCAAGTGACTAATGCCCTGCACTTATGTGTCACTTTGATCCCTTTCTGATCCCTCTCTCATATCATGAGAGAAAATTAGTTACTTCACCTTCATGTAATTTATACGTATCTCAAACATAATCCAGTTGATTTACTTGTCACTTTCCACTTTATTTATGTACCTGTCTCCAACCAGATGTCTACTTGTCAAAGTTGGGAGCATTTTATTTTGTAATGTATTCTTGGTGGCTGTCAGAGCCCCAAACTCATAATAAGTGAAGTATAAATGTTTATAACATGAATGAAAAAAAAATAACATGAATGAATCAGTCAGCTAATCAGAGACCGTGATGTACTTTGATATAAAATCCAGTCTAGCTACTAATCATTTTTCTCCAATGGGTACATTCTTGCATTTGGTTTCCTTAAAACTTTTCTACTAATCCATATTGCTGGGTGATTTTCCAAAGGCAACTGTAAGCTTCTGAGTATGTACTCCAAAAGCATCGGCATATAATTCTGCACTTAGGATGGACCGGTTCTGTGATGCCACTCAGAAAGATTCCTGAGATTTCTTTTATCTGATGGGAAGAATAAGTTTGCTCTAACTGAAGTTAGCGTGTCTTGCTTTCTACTATACCCAGACATTATAACCTGAGAACTATCCAAAGTATCACATCAAATTAAAGAACCTTCAAAAATATTTCTTATCAGGAATCTATTTTCTGAATTATTTGTAGACCTTCACCATCAAAGTGTGTCCCTTAAGCACTGCCATGCTGCTAGTACGTCCCTGAGTACCATACGATTAAGTCGTCTATGCCGACCCCGTTGATGCAACACATATCGTTTTTACAATTCTTTTCAACTTGGATTTGGTATCCTTCTGGTTTTATTTGCTTAAAAGTTGAACATGATGTTTAGTTATTCTTTCCTCCTTTGTCATTTTTACCTTTCAACAATCCTTCTTAGTCCATTTGCTGTAAAGAGCATTTTCTTGGGCCCATTCTTCTTGAAGCTCTTGCCCTGACCTTTCATGTTTATGTGGTCTCACCTAATTTCATGTCAAACCTTTATCCTTTCTTTTCTAGGAATATGGGTGTATTAGAGTATCATCAGGCAAGATACAATGATATTATAGCTTTTGTATTTCAAGAGGACTATGGGATGTGATTCAAAATATGAGAAGTTAAGTGGGTTTTCTAAAGGTTTTATTTATTTATTCATGAGAGACACACACACAGAGAGGCAGAGACACAGGCAGAGGGAGAAGCAAGCTCCATGCAGGGAGCCCGACATGGGACTCGATCCCGGGACCCCAGGGTCACGCCCTGGGCCCAAGGCAGGCGCTAAACCACTGAGCCACGCGGGCTGCCCAGAAGTTAAGATTTTATTCACAGTAGAGAATGTTGAGCTATTATGTTACAAATTGTGTCCAGCTATATTGTGTAGCTTTGGGAAAATTATGTAATATTATGTAATATGTAATATGTCCAGGTTTCCTTGTCTTTAAAATATGGTGAAGATTGGAAATTATTCTGTTGAGTGTCCTGCATCAGTGAAGCACAGTAGGCATTAAAAATGAGAGCTAATGGCAGAATTTTAGCTGCAAAAAAAAAAAAAAAAAGCAGAAAGGGGCACCTGGATGGCACGGTGGGTTAGGAGTCCAACTCTTGGCTCTGGTTTTGGTTGTGATGTCATGGTGCTGAGATCCAGCCCTGCTTTGGGCACCACACTCAGTGTGGAGTCTGCTTGAAATTGTCCCTCTGCATGCCATATAGGTACCTCCCTTTGCCCCTCACTCTCATACTTTCTCTCTCTCTCTCAAATAAATAAATTTTTAAAAAAGGAAAACACCAGGGGAAATAATCTTGCCTTAGCTTGGTACCTATATGGCATGCACATTCTGACACTCCATGTTCATATCACGCAGCACCTTTCCCGTTGCTTCTGCATGCAGCTTCAGGGTTAGTTACAGGTAACCAAAGAAGGAAAATGAGTTGGAACCATGTTTCATCCTTCACATAGTCCAGTCCTTTCTTATTGCAGAAGAGGAAACTGAGGCCTAGAGAAGCTCCATCATGTCCTCAAGGTGATATACGTTTAGTGAGTGGCCAGAACCTGTACTGAAGTCAGAACTCCTAATTCAGGTCTCCTTCATTGCAGCATCAGCCTTTCCTGTTCACCTTCTTTCATAATTACCAGAGCTGAGGTTTATTTTTTTTCTCAAGCACATAAATTAACCCATGATATTTTTGAACTAATATCTGCTAGTTTATGTAAATGAGCCATACTGACCACTTTATACTGTTGTGATTCAACACAACAGTATAAAGCCATATATTTTTTAAAAGCCATGGTGGTTGATTCAAACCTTCTGTTCGATTGGCTTTCAGGAAAGAAAAAACCTGAGGGTCAGCAGATGTTGAAGGAGGTATAATCAATTAGATAACTAGGAAGAAGTTTCTTAAGCAAGACTAACTCTAAACATTTTCCACATCTTCTCCTTTGATCATTTGACTTTTTTTTTTCCTGGTCTGTTATATTCTGCTGAAATGTTGGGATTGAATCCTCAGAAGCTGGCAACAGTTAAATTAGTACTTCTCTTTTTGCCTGAGAACATGCTCATGCTTGCTAACAACTACAAAATTAATTTGGATTTACTTAGCCAAAGGAAAAACAGAATGAGAAAAGACAATCCTAAGACTCTTTTCTCATGGCTTGTGCCTCTACCCCCACTGTTTTTTGTTTGTTTTAGTTACATTTTCAAATACTCTCATTTTCCCATGTTCTGCATTCACTTAGAAAATCTTCTAACAGCGAGGAGGACAAACAGGGCTTCCAGAAGTGCTGACTCATCACAGCAGAAGTCCAGTGGTTTGGCAGGGAACTTAATTTCGAAATGTTGAAATTGGCCCTTTTAAAAATAAGTCCATGGCAGCAGATGTCACTGTTGGTCTATCTTAACTTTACGGCACTTCAGCTATATGAGCCTGTGAACCTAGATTTTTAGGAGCAGGGTCTTATGGGATATTCTCTATGATTTTTGGCACTAATTTAAGCCAATTTCTTACCCCTGGAACCTAATTTAATTACATAGAACTTTTAATATTATGATTATGATTTTCTTTCTTAAAAGATGTATTTATTTGAGAGACAGAGAGCACGTGCTTGTGAGCAGGGGTTGAGGCAGAGGGAGGGGGAGAATCTCAAGCCGACTCTGCAGCACTGACTGCAAAAGCCTAATGTGGGCTCGATCACAGGCCCTGACATCATGACCTGAACTGAACTTGAGAGTTGGACGCTCAAGGCACTAAGCCACCAGGCGCCCCAGTTATGATTTTCATACTAATATTATAGACCTTTTTTTTTTTTTTTTTAACAGAGGTCTTTTCCTCGAGGTCCAAGTTTTCTTTGTTTCTTTCCTCTTTCTGTGTATCATTTCTTAAGCAGGGAACAGCTTTCTTTTTTCTGCTCAGATATTCTTATTTATTCATGTATAAATTTCCTTAATTCTTACATTCTCTAAGAAACTTTCTTCAGCATTAATTATTTTACTACTATGATGCACTTAACAATACTTTTTTGAATAAGTAATTTGTGCCAGTTATTTACCTGTTGTCTCTCAGTTTTATGTCCTCCTCTTTGATTCTACTCTGTGCTAGGACTCTGAAAATTTCACTCCTCAGATTTTCTTGCCAGATTCTTGAAGGGTCTGGAAGGTATTGGAGGGCAGGTTTTCTATATAATGAAAGAGGAGATAGACTTTCTTACTATTTTAAAATATGTACCATTCTTCTTGGCCTCAATTCCAAAATGGCAGTTCTCCTAAGCTTCAGCTGGCACCCAGCTGTGCAAGTGACTCCAGCCTCCAGCTGCTTGTGGAGTGCTCTATTTTTGCACCTACAGATCTCTTAACACCTGCAGAACCAATCTACTCCATTGAATTCCCTCTGTTGAATATGGGTTTCTGGAGACACCTGGGAGGCTCAGTGGTTGAGCATCTGCCTTCAGCTCAGGGTGTGATCCTGGAATCCCAGGATCAAGTCCCACATCAGGCTCCCTGCATGAAGCCTGCTTCTCCCCCTGCCAATGTCTCTGCCTCTCTCTCTCTCTCTCTCTCTGTCTCTCATGAATAAATAAATAAAACTTTTAAAAGAAAAGAATATGGGTTTCTATTTTCTTGACTTGTAAAATATATATATATATATATATATGCATATGGTCATATGTTTTTCAAAATATATTTAATGTTAAAAATAGGAAAGAAGCAAGTAACAAATTCACTGCATTGTGTTTCTTTTTCTTTTTTTGCATTGTGTTTCTGATTTATTTTTTTTATTTTTTTTATTTTTTATTTTTTTTGTGTGTTTCTGATTTATATTTAAAAATGCTTTCCCTGACTTGAGCCTTCAGCATGAAATATGTAGTGATGATTTTGACTACTTAATATGGAATATGTTTTGGGAAATGTATATATACCTCCTGACATGATCAAAGCAAAAACTGATGTTAACATCCATAGCAATTTTTCCTTGTGAAAATACCTAACCCTTGCCAGTGGGATTCTAGATAGGTTTTATAATTACTAAAATCACTTGATGTCTATTTGCTATCCTTGATCTAATTCATCCTTCATTATATGGAAAGCAAACCAAGGCCTGAAGGGGATGAAGGGGCAACCTTAAGGTTATACAAGTGAGTTGTAGAAACCTGGAGCAGAACTCAATCCAATTTTCTTTCTTTTGCCTCAAGCTGCTCATAATTTTACATATATCCAGTGCAAGGATTTGTTAGCATTTGGTAAGAAATGAGCATAAATAATTAATACAGGGTTTCTTTGAACTAATCAGAGCTATATTAATGTACCATGCTGAGAACGCTAATTTGGAAGGGATCATGTTAAAAAGTTGCCTTTCTATGAAAGTCAGTTACTTTTTTATACTATGTATTTATTCATTCATTCACTTTCAGTTAACAGGTATTAATATGTACTAATGTACCTGTGTCAGTGTATTAGTTACCATGTTGACTGTTATAGGTCTGTCAGCATTCCTTCTTTCTGTTCACAGCAGTGCTCACATCAATTGGGCTACATTAACTTACCCTGCTTCATCAATTATTTTTTTTATTAAAACCCCTACAATCTAGTTTCTGCTCCTTTTCTACTGAAAGAATCCTTGAATTTACCAATACCTACATATTATCAAATCCGTAAACATTTTTCTGCTTTCATCTTGACCACTGGCAACTGATATTATTGACCAGTCCCTCCTTCATGAAAACTTCCCTTTCTTAGATATTTCTCTAGTAAGTTGCTTTTCTACTTTTCCCATGGCTATTTCTAACATCTCCTATCTCCTATGTAGGATCTCACCTGGTCTTGTGCCCTTCTCACTATCTATTCTGTCTATATGACCCTCTTTTAGTTCACGTTCTGACCTTCCACTATTATGTATGTTCTGAAGATTCTCCAGTCCGTATCTCTGGCCTAGACCTCTTTCATAAGCTCCAGATCTTTATGTACAGCTGTTTGCTGGAAAGTCACCCCATCCACAAATATCCTTGTTCCACCCATACCAAGGTACTTGCAGTTTTTACTCTCACCATGTTCCATATCTCTGTATTCCACAATCTTCCCCTTATTTAGAATGCTTTACTTCTTGTTCACTTTATTCATATAGTTTAATGCCTACTCAATTCTACTGTCTAATTTTAAAAACCCCAACAACCTTATTTCAGAGATCTCAGTTTAAATGTCTTATTTGAAACAACTATCTTAGTTAAAATATTTATTTGGGAACATTCCTGCCTGATGCTCCATTGTTCATACTTCTGTTCTTGTTCATACCTTCCTTTTATTCATATCACAAGCCTAATGCTTGACTGTTATCCCTGTTTTGCTTTTCTCCCTTACTAGATTCTTTTGGCAGTCTCCAAAGATGAGTGCCATCAATACCTCACTTCCCTATACATGCATACTGCTTCTCACAGAAAGGAACGGGGTCTCTTACCTCTCTTAAATATGGGCTGTACTTTTCATTTGCTTTAGCCAACGGAATGTGGCAGAAGTAACATTCTGAGATTCCTTAGTCCTGGCCTAAAGGGCCTTGCAGGTTTCTTGTCTTTACCCTTTGCATCCCAATTGTCATGTTTTCAAGACGTTCAGGTTATACATTTGAATGATCAAATTCTGAAGGATAAGAAGCTATCCCAGAGGCAATCATTCAAAAAGTCTGGGAGACTTTTATCTGTAGGTCTGTGTTGGAACCCAAATGTTTTTCTTTCCTTCCTTCCTTCCTTCCTTCCTTCCTTCCTTCCTTCCTTCCTTCCTTCCTTCCTTCCTTCTTTCTTTCTTTCTTTTTTTTTTCTTTTTTTTTTTTTTTTTGGCTCTAAGTCCAATGTGGAGCCCAACCAATGTGAGGCTTGACCTCATAGCCCTGAGATCAAGACCTGGGCTGAGATCAAGAGTCTGCTGTTTAACCAACTGAACCATACAGGCATCCCCCCAAATCTGTTTTTGTAAAGCACTAAGATATGGGGTGCTTGGTTTTCTCAGTCTAAGTAGTATGCAACTCTTGATCTTGGGGTCATGAGTTTCCAGCCACATGTTGAGTGTAGAGATTACAAAAAAAAAAAAAAAAAAAAAAAAAGGAAAGTACTTCACATGTTGAGTTTCAATTTCTCTTCTTTCAAACTGAGGATAATATTATCTATTAAAAAAAACACTAAGCTATGATCTAAATTTCTCATGATACAAAGAGCTCTATTGCATTGCTCAGAACACTTATGAAGGTGAGTAGAAGATAGTCTTTTCCTATTTAAACCGGGGAAATATATATCCCAGAGAAAAAGAAAAGAATCATAGCCTGTTGAAGGCATTACCTAATTGAGGGGTTTACAAACCTGTATGCAAATCAGAATTGTCTGGGAGTTTGAAAATGCCAGTGCTCGCATGTAGTGCAGAACAATGACATCAGAATCTCGGGGTATTGGACACCAGCACCCATTGCAGACTAATCATTAGAATCTCTGGGGGTGGGGCATCCAGGGTTAAGAACTGTCTTCTACAGAAGCTGGCAAACATTTTCTGTAAAGGGCAAGGCTGTAAATATTTTTGGCTTTGGTAATATTTGAAATACTGGCCATATGGCCTCTGTCACGGTGCTCAATGCTGCTGTTGTAGCATAGAAGTAGTCATAGATATGACATAAACAAGACATGCTTGTGTTCTTTTTTTTCATGCTTGTGTTCTAATGAAATTTTATTTATGGGCACAAATTTGAAACTGTAGTTTGCTGACTGATGAACTTGAGCAAACAACACCTAATTTTTAAAAATTTCAGCTTTTGGGGGGTAAGTTTGGCATATAAATTTTAAGATATTTAAAGTGTACATTACATTGTGGTAAATTGGTATACATATATGTTGTGAAAGGATCCCCCCACATCTAGTTAATTTACACATCCATTGCTCCATGTATTTATCTTTCTTTTACTCTTTTGGTGAAAACATTTAAGTTCAATTCTATTAGCAAATTTCAATTGTACAAGTGTACTTCAATTGTACATGGTGTGCTATAATCACCATGTTTTACCTGGCAACTACTTTTCTACCCTGTGTTTCTGTGAATTTGTCTCTGCCATCCCTCCTAGATTTCACATGTAAGTGATTTCATGCAATATTTATCTTTCTCTCTCTGGCTTATTTCACTTAGCATAATGTTCTCAAGGTACATCTGTGTTGTCACAAATGGCAGGATTTCCTTCTTTCTCATGCAGCTGAATAATATTCCATGGTGTCTGTGTGTGTCTGCATGTGCTCACATACACCTCACATCTACTTTATCCACTCTGTTGATTGGCACTTAGGTTGTTTCCATATCTTCCTTATAAATAATGGTGCAATGAACATGGGAGTGCAAACATCTCCTCCATATCCTGTTTTCATTTCCTTTGGAAATCTCTACTTTTGGGTTTATTCTTCCAATTTATAAAAATATCAACTGACTGAAAAAAAATTTAAATGCTGTGTAAGTCAAACTAAACATGTGTCTGGCTGGACCCAGCTACTGCATCTGTGGAGTCTGAGCCATGACAGAATTAAGGGAGAGTTGGGTGAGTTGGGTGTGGAACCGGCAAGAGGAACTGCTTTGTTCAATAAAGCATGTGTGAGGGAAATGACAAGAGTAAGGGAGAGATGGAGGATTGGGAGTAGAGCATTGATGAGTCATTTAAGGAGTCAAGGGAGCTTGGGTCCCCTTACATTTACATTTCTATTAAATGACAGAAAAAATTTTATTGGGTAATACTAAAATATTTTATAATATTATACTCTTTTGTATTTCTGTATCTTTATAGTTATTGTCAAGAAAACAAATAAGATCATATGTAGATGATGAGAACTGTTAAGAACCAGGTGGTTTATTATTCAGGGCTTTAGGGACTAGAGAAAGGAAAGAGTAGGGGAACTGCCTAGGAATAGAGAATAGATCTTGGGCATCTATCTGCAAGTAGAGCGAAATAGAGCTAGATGAGTGTGGGGAGAAAATATACCTCAGGAGTGATATTCAATACTTAGAACAGAAAGAGAGAACTGGGATTAGACAAAAGTGGAGGACAGCCAGGAATCAAGTCCTGGTGGGCTGGGAGGTGTTTTGGCAGTGCCGGTCACAGCAGAAGCCAAGGTGAGGTACTGAACTGGGTGGCCAAGATCAGAGCCAGAACATTGAACACAGAGCCAGGGATCTGGAGGCAGTTTGGAAAGATATGCAAGGGAGACTCTGCCAAGAATATGTACCCCCTGGTTTGGGAGTTTTCAAATGGGAAAATTGCTGAGTTCATAATACATATTATGTAACTAACACGGTAATTCTTCTTAGCTATTCTTTAAGTCAATGTTGAATTAAGAGTTAAACTAGATTTAAAATCTGAAATTTTGGTTAAAAAATTAAAACATCCAAACATATCATCTTTCCAACAAATGTTTTTTAAACAGACCTTTCAGCCAAGTTGCCTAAGAACAACAGTTGACAAGAACTGCACGTCTTCAAACACTGTCTACTGCAGGATGTAAACAGGAACCTCTGGGAATTTCTGTGAGTCATAAAATGTTGTAAGGAACTTTCCAAAGACATTTTCTTGCTAGGATAGAGAGTTCTAATCTCATATTGGCAGACTCTGTTGGCGACAAGGTATATTGTTTACTTTGATTCCTTTTCAGCTGTCCTTCATGACCTTGCTATATCAAGTTTTTGATATATTGGAACAGAGGAGTTGCATAAAATGACAAGGGTGTAACCCCTTCTGTTCTTCTAGTCTCTTAAAAGAGATAAAAGTCATGATCCTAATCTATGCTTCCTCTGAGTGTGTTTCAGTCAGTTGTCTTTGAAGGAAGTAGTTTGGATTACTCCCACAATTTTGAAAACTTATAGTACTGGTAATTGAAGACATATGTTTTCTTTTAACTCAGAAAGGATGTTAAAAAAAAAACAACAACACTTCATAATGCTGCCGAAAGGGATATTTCTAAGAGTGGTATGCATGCATACCTGGGGTCATTTAATCTAGTTTAAATATGAGCACTTGAATTTGGAGAAATATAGACACAAATGCATAGCCAACAAACACAGTTATTAATGTTAAGAAGGGACCAAAAAGTAGGCCAGAAAAAAAGAATACCCAATCCTTTGCTCATAAATTCAATCTAGATCTATATTCTTTGATATTTGATGGAGTCTGATTAATTTCAAAATTGATTTATTAGTTGCAGATTTTTCTGTTTTTATTTTATTTTTAAAGCAGAGGTTCAAAAGGCTTTGACTATTGTATGCAACTGCACAATCACCACTCAAATCAATATGTAGAACATTTCCATCACCTAGAAAGTGCCCATGTGACCCTTCTAGTCATTCTTCTACCACCTCTGTCCTCCAAACACCAGAAACAGCAGAGTTAGTTTTGCGTGCTCTTGGACTTCATATACATTGAATCATACAGTACATGCTTTCTTGGGTTTCCCTTCTTTGACAGAGCATGTTTGTGAAATTCATCCAAATTTTTGAGTGTTTCAATTGTTCAGTCCTTTTAGTTGCTCAGTAGTATTCCATTGTATGAATATATACCACTGTTTATTCTTTTGATGATGAGTTTTTGCATTGTTTCCAATTTTGGCTATTACAAATAAGGATGCTAAAACATTCTTGTAAAAGTCATTTTGTAACATATGTTTTTTGTCTCTCTTGGATAAATAGTTAAGAGTAGGATTCCTGCATCATAGGATTTTATTAGAAATTGCCAAACAGTTTTCTAAAGTGATTGTACAATTTTGTAATATTACCAGGAATGAATGGAGTTTCATATCCTTATCATTTTTTAGTATTATTAGTCTTTTTTATTTTAACCTCTCAAGTGATATCGAGACATTATTTCATTGTGGTTTTATTTGCATTTCTCTGATTACAAATGATGTTAAAGAATTTTTTGTGTGTTTATTGGTTATTTCTTTATCTTGCTTTATGAAGTAAATTCTCTATATTCTCCAATTATTTTTGCCTATTTAAAAAAATTTTAGGAGTTCTCTTTACATTCTGAGTCTTTTCAGATAAATGTCTTCTGAACATTTCTCCTAGTCTGGATCTTGTTTATTTATTTCCTTAATGGTTACTTTTTTTTAGTGGGAAATAATTAATTGAGAACAAATTAATTAATATTTGAGAAATAATTCAAATGCCATAAAACTTACCTTTTTAAGTAATCAATTCCGCTGTTTTTAGTATATTCACAGTTGTACAACTATCAGCCCTATGTAATTTTAGAACATTTTCATAATTTTCCGAATAAACTCCAAGTCCTTTAGTATTCATTCCTCATTTTCCCCTCCTCCTCTAGAACCTGGCAACTGCTAATATATCTGTCTCTATGTATTTGTCTATTCTGAACAGCTTATATAATTGGAATTATACACAATTGTACAATCTGGTACAAATCTGTAGCCTTTTGTATGTGGCTTCTTTCACTGAGCATGATTATGGCTGAATAGTATTTCACCAGAAAAATATACCACATTTAATACATCTAGT
The DNA here is from genome assembly GCF_003254725.2 of Canis lupus dingo. NCBI lineage: Eukaryota > Metazoa > Chordata > Mammalia > Carnivora > Canidae > Canis > Canis lupus. The sequence goes on along the minus strand of NC_064278.1, from coordinate 31,007,221 downwards.
CATCAGTTGATGAATATTTGGGTTGTTTCTACTTTTTGAATATTATGAATAATGCTGCTTTGAACATTTAGGTACAAGTTTTTGTATAAATGTATGTTTCAATTCTCTTGAATATATTCCCGCTATTGACTGAATAGAGCCCCCTAACATTCATATGTTGAAAACCTAATCCCCAGTGTGATGGTATTTGGAGATGGGACATTTTGGGAGATGATTAGTTAATCAAGGTGGAGCCCTAATGATGAGATTCATGCTCTTATAAAACATGAGAGAGCTTGCTTCCTTTCTCTCTTCTTAGCCATGTGAAGACACAGAAAGAAGGTGACTGTCTCTAGGCCAGGAACTGGGTTCTCATCAGACACTGGATCTGCTGGTGATTTAATATTTGACTTCTCAGTGTCCAGAACTCTGAGAAATAAATTTGTATTGCTTAAGCAACTCAGTCTGTGGTATTTTGTTATAGCAGCCCAGACTAAGATAATTCCTAAGAATGGAATTACTGGGTCATAAGGTAACTCTATGTTTAACTTTTTGAGAAACTGCCAACTGTTTTCCACACCAACTACACCATTTTACATTCCCACTAGCAATGTATGAAGGTTTGAAGTCCTTCACTTCCTTGCCAATAATTGTTATCTTCTGTTTAAAAATATGTATATAATTATACACTGTGTTCTTGACTTACATTTTCCTAATGACTAATGAGCATTTTTTTCATGTGCTTATTGGCCATTCTTTTAAGGGGTATCAAATCCTTTGCCCATTAAAAATAATTATTTACTGTTGATCTATAATATTAAATTATAACATCTTTGGATGCTAGACCCTTATTAGTTATATGGTTGTCAAATATTTTCTTCCATTCTGTGAGTTGTATTTTTATTTACTTGATAGTGCCCTTTGAATCACACAAGTTTTAGTTTTCATTTAATTTAGTTCAGTTTGCCAACTTTTTCTTCTGTTGTTGTGTTTTAGGTATTATAATAAAGAAGCCATTGCCTAATCCAAAGTCACAAAGATTTACATGTTTTCTTCCAAGAGTTTCATAATTTTAGCTCTTAAATTTAGGTTCTTGATCCATTTTGAGCTATTTTTTGTATACAGTGTAACACATGGTTCTAATTTCATTTTTTCACTTGTGGATATACAGGTGTCCCAGCACCATTTGTTGAGATGATTATTCTTTTCTCATTGAGTTATCTTGGCTGCCTTCTTGAAATGATTTGCTCATGAAGGTATGACTTTATATCAGGACTCTCAATTTTTTTTCCACTGATACATATATCGATCCCTATGCCAGCCACGTTTACTATAGCTTTGTATTAATGGCTTCTTTTGATAGATATTTTAATTTGATGACTTTTTAAAAGACTTATTTATTTATTTATTTGAGAGACAGTGCACTCACAAGCAGGGGGTGGGGCAGAGGGAGAGGAAGAGAGAATCCTCAAGCAGACTCCACACTGAGGGCAGAGCCTGGCTAGGGCTTGAATTCAGGACCCTAGGATCATGACCTGAGCCAAAGGCAGATGTTCAACCACTGAGCCACCCAGGTGCTCCTGGGGTTGATGAGATTTAGATTGAGTTTGAGTTTGAAGTTTTATATTGTACTTAATTTTAAGAACAAAAAATGACTGGAAAACTCTAGTAGCTACCAAATATGATAGTAGGGGATAGGAAAAAAGAAATTTGATGAAGCATTATTAAAAGCAGTGATTGAAAAATACCAGTGATTTCATGTTTATGTTCCAAAGGTTTGAGATTGTAGTGGTATTCATTTTGATAAAATGTATTTCATTATTTTGGCAAATAGAATACAAAGATAATGGGAGAAATGTGCACTGAGAGCCTACCTCAGTTCTGGAAAAAGTAAGAATTTTAAGACATTGGTATTAAGCTACAATCAGTGACATGAATGACATTTTTGTGGTTGTGGTTTTATTTGGCATTAGATTTCTATGAAGAATATTTAAAAAATATCTTACATAGTATTAAAAGCATCTTGATTTTCTTCATCAAATAACAAATAAATTGTCATTTATGTGAGTTCAAAGGCAAGTTACTGTGAGTCAGTTTTTGAAATAGACACATCTAGGAGATGCCAGTTTTCATTAATGATTCTAAAAGAGTACAGATGGTAAAGTGTGCAGCTTCTGAGAGACTGGAGCTTCCCAGAGAGCCCCAGACACATGCGTTTTTAAACATTGACATTCTACATTATTATTTAAGGAGTCCCCACTTTGTGCTAAAAAATACAGATGTTTCTCATATGCTTTTAAGGTACTTTTCATGGATTTGATCTGAAGAATCACCTTACACTGTTAATACACAGTGAAGTTTTCTTCTCTTGATATTACCATCATCTTATAAGAAATAAAATGGAATAGAAATTTCATCCTAACCTATGAATTTCAAAAATGAAGCTTGAAAAACTTTCAGACCAAAAACAAAACAAAACAAAACAAAACAAAACAAAAACAACGTTCAGACCAAGCAACCTCTTTCAATCCCTACTCTGCAAGTATGCCCCAAAATGAACATGAAGGACAAGAGCTTGTATAGTTAAGATAAGCTATGTAATCTGCTATGGCAAAAACTAATCATAACCTAATCAAAAGAAGCTTGCTTCTCAATATGGAAAAATTTTTGAAAATTAAAAGACAAATTAGTTAAACAGCACCATTATTTGAATTACTGTTTTTCAACATGTCTCTTTTATATTTGTCCTTCACCCATTATAATTTAATGAACTAAATCCAACTTTGCAATGTTATACGATTAATTTTGAGGTTAGTGTAAGGGATTGGTTTTAGACCGGAATGGGTCAGTCACTTATTAGTTTTGTTACTTTGGGAGTGCTGCTTAACCTTTCCATGCTTTTTCCTCGTCTACAAAATGGAGATAAGAACACAAGGTATCTTGAACAGTTGTGTGAACACTAAACAACAATCATATGTCCTGCTCAGGTGTATAGCACAGAGTGAACATACTATAATGGTAGTTGTTATTATGTATGTGTGAAGATGAGGATATAGAATTTGAATGGAAATGTAACTTACAGAAGTTAGTGGAGAGATTGTTTTGAGGGAAAATAGATAAAAACCAATGACAGAGGGGGAATTAAAAGTGAGTCCAACATTGTCATTTCTCATTCTGAGCCCAGCTACTTGATGATTAGGCTGAGTTCTGAATGACTGTGACTGAGAGGTGTGTGTGGGATGTCTTCTTATGCCTACCTCCCACTCATGAGTTGGAGGTTCTTCCTTGAGTGTGTCATTGCTGAGAATATTGGGACCCTGACTGCCCTTGTCCCAGCTCAAAGGTGGTGGTTCCACACCAGAAGAGTGAGTTGAGAACTGATGGGATCAGTAAGAGATGTAAGGAAACTTACATAGAAGTCTATGTAAGGGAAATTATAGGAAGGGACAGTCTCCCTTTTTTCTTTATTTCTTGAGATTGAATATAGCCAGCAGTACACCAACCTGAAAATAAAACCAAGAATAAAGGAGGAAGAGTAGAGAAATAGAAAGAAACTAAGCCTTTGAAGACAAAGTTTGGCCATGTAAAGAATTCTATTTGGCATAAGAGGGAGTTCAGAGGTCCAGTGAAGTCCTAAGTTGGGATCCGCTGAGACTCTGGACTTCCTGATATGAGAGATAATAATTACTTCATTAAGATATCTTAAGACATGGTTTCTATTATTTTCAGTCAAAAGCATTATAACTGAGAGATATTATTAATTTGAAAATACTTGGTTATTTTAGTCATCAAAATTTTTGTACTATGGAATATAATTTACTGGAGTTTTTAGACACCCTTTTTATGTTTGACTAATAAATTTCTGTCCACTTTTATTTTTTTATTTTTATTTTTTATTTTTTTAAAAGATTTTATTAATTTATTCATGACAGACATACAGAGAGAGAGGCAGAGACAGAGGCAGAGACAGAGGCAGAGGGAGAAGGAGGCCCCATGCAGGAAGCCCGAAGTGGGACTTGATCCTGGGTCTTCAGGATCACGCCCTGGGTCGAAGGCAGGCACTAAATCACTGAGCCACCAGGGCTACCCTTCTGTCCACTTTTAATGTCTTCCTTGACCTCTTCTCTTTTTATTATTCATTAAATGAATTCTTATAATTCTTTTTATGGTTTTTTGGTCTTTTTTCCCTATTGTTTCCTAGGGTTTTTTTTTTCTTTTAGCAAATATTTTTGCTTCTAATTTTAGTTTCTATTTACACCCTCTTTGTCTTTCCCAACTTCTGAATTTTCTGCCTTGTGAGAGATGATTCAATCATGTTATAGTTACAATGCACCTTTTTGTCTTCCTTTAAGTATATTTCCATTTATCCAGTTCCCCCTGTACTCTTGGAAACCCTACATGATAGAATGATTGGTGAAAATACTGATGCACTTCCTTACCCAAAATTCCAACCCCATTTTCCATCTCTGTTCAAAGACAGAAGCATGGAGCCATCATTTATAGAGGGGAAAGGAAGGGAATATTGTTGTAGGAAATGGACAGTGAACAAAGGTACCATATTCTCCTAAGTGGCATGAAGGAATGTTTGGAATGACAATGCCAACCTATGGATGAGCTCTGTGCTGCTTGTATGCCACGGCAGCACAGTCCTGTGGTCAGAGAAATCGCCAGGTTGGAGATAAGCAATATTTTAGGGGTAAAGAAGAAGAAACAAGGTAGGCATTGAGCCTGGCTTACATTCCCCACCATGTGTCAAAGATATGAGAACAAAATGACCTTGTCCCACACCAGTCCCACCTGGATCAATAATGGTTGCCACCTCACAGAATGGAACAGTGAGGAGAAGAGCAAACACTGCACCTACCCATAAACTTCCCAGTTTTCAGCAGGACAGGAGGTCTTCCCTGTGCCACCTCAGGCCATGGCAAGACTTGAGCCCTCCAGAGGAGGCCCTAGGGTAGTGTGATAGAGCTGAGAACCTAAGGACTGCTATGGGATGAATTTTGTATGCATTCCTGTTAACATCAGCCTCAGGGGATGGGGAATGGGGACAAAGAGACCATGATTGCATTTCAAACTGAGGTAATTAAAGAAATCACTCAGTTGGATTGAATGTACTATAAATCAGGTTTTCACATTTGGCAGCATGGGGCCTCAGAATTAAAAATTCCAATGAAAGGAAAATAAAATAAGCTATATTTTTTGCATATGTGTTTTGTGTTATATTTAACTTTGTAGAATCTCAAATGCATTCTTTCTCTACACCTATTTTAGAAATTCATTATGATGGAGGTGTTTCTTCACTGCCTTTTTTTCACAAAGCCCAACACCTTGCTAAATGCTGCTCCTGCTTCCTCCTGCACAAGATCTCTAGGATGCAATATCTCCTCCCCATCTTTGCCTCCAAGTTATTGATCCAAGTACCAATTATTTGTCACTTGAATTATTGTGATATCTTTCCCAGTGTGTTTGCCTTGGTTTTACTTCATCTCAGTAAGTTTTATGATCTTGAAACTCTTCATCTTATAGTAGCATGCACTATCTTTTTTTTAAAAGATTTTATTTATTCATGAGAGACACCACAGAGAGAGAGGCAGAGATACAGGCAGAGGGAGAAGCAGGCTCCCTGCGGGGAGCCCGATGTGGGACTTGATCCCAGGGCCCCAGGATCATGCCCCGAGCCAAAGGCAGACACTCAATTGCTGAGCCACCCAGGCATCCCAGCATGTACTATCTTAATTCATTCTTTGATTAGGCCTCTCTATGCCATGTCATACCAACCTATTTAGTATGATGTGGAGACCAAGGATAGATTACATCTTAATATTTTTAATTTGTGATTGGTTTTCATTCTTTTAACCTTTCCAAACATCTTTTGGAAGTGCTATTTGACACAAGCATGAGGTCAAATCTCTTGGATAATTTGTCTGGAATTATATGTATGTCCTTAGTTTTATATTTTAATACTTGAAGAACATGATGAACTACACTAATGCATATCATTATCCTCAAAATTAAGAAAACCTATCTAAAATAACTTAAAACTACATTTAAAATAATTCAAAATGCAATATTTTCAATGAAAGAAAACATAATCTCTAAATGCCATGAAGTGAGAGAAATAAAGGCAGAGTTTCAAATGGTAGCTCAGAGTATGAAAGTTCACAAGGGTTTTAGATTTGATATAGTTTCTATGGGATGAGAATTTAATATCCATATAAGGACCAGAGCCATGTCATTTGATCTACGTGAGTGGGGAGTTGGTACTGAATACCCAGTTTAAAAATCAGTGCTTAAACTGGAACAGGAAGAAATAGAAAACCTGAACAGGCCAATAACCAGGGAGGAAATTGAAGCAGTCATCAAAAACCTCCCAAGACACAAAAGTCCAGGGCCAGATGGCTTCCCAGGGGAATTCTATCAAATGTTTAAAGAAGAAACCATACCTATTCTACTAAAGCTGTTTGGAAAGACAGAAAGAGATGGAATACATCCAAACTCGTTTTATGAGGCCAGGATCACCTTAATTCCAAAACCAGACAAAGACCCCACCAAAAAGGAGAATTATAGACCAATATCCCTGATGAACACGTATGCAAAAATTCTCAACAAGATACTAGCCAATAGGATCCAACAATACATTAAGAAGATTATTCACCATGACCAAGTGGGATTTATCCCTGGGATGCAAGGCCGGTTCAACACTCGTAAAGCAATCAATGTGATTCATCATATTAGCAAGAGAAAACAAGAACCATATGATCCTCTCAATAGATGCAGAGAAAGCATTTGACAAAATACAGCATCCATTCCTGATCAAAACTCTTCAGAGCATAGGGATAGAGGGAACATTCCTCAGCATCTTAAAAACCATCTACGAAAAGCCCACAGCAAATATCATTCTCAATGTGTAAACACTGGGAGACTTTCCCCTAAGATCAGGAACAAGACAGGGATGTCCACTCTCACCACTGCTACTCAACATAGTACTAAAAGTCCTAGCCTCAGCAATCAGGCAGCAAAAAGAAATAAAAGATTCAAATTGGCAAAGAAAAAGTCAAACTCTCCCTCTTTGCAGGTGACATGATACTGTACATAGAAAACCCAAAAGACCCCACCCCAAGATTGCTAGAACTCATACAGCAATTCGGCAGGGTGGCAGGATACAAAACCAATGCCCAGAAGTCAGTGGCATTTCTATACACTAACAATGAGACTGAAGAAAGAGAAATTAAGGAGTCAATCCCATTTACAATGGCACCCAAAACCATAAGATACCTAGGAATAAACCTAACCAAAGAGGTAAAGGATCTATACCCTAAAAACTACAGAACACTTCTGAAAGAAATTGAAGAAGACACAAAGAGATGGAAAAATATTCCATGCTCATGGATTGGAAGAATTAATATTGTGAAAACGTCAATGCTACCCAGGGCAATTTACACATTCAATGCAATCCCTATCAAAATACCATGGACTTTCTTCAGAGAGTTAGAACAAATTATCTTAAGATTTGTGTGGAATCAGAAAAGACCCCGAATAGCCAGGGGATTATTAAAAAAGAAAACCATAGCTGGGGGCATCACAATGCCAGATCTCAGGTTGTACTACAAAGCTGTGGTCATCAAGACAGTGTGGTACTGGCACAAAAGCAGACACATGGATCAATGGAACAGAATAGAGAATCCAGAAGTGGACCCTCAACTTTATGGTCAACTAATATTCGACAAAGGAGGAAAGACTATCCACTGGAAAAAAGACAGTCTCTTCAATAAGTGGTGCTGGGAAAATTGGACATCCACATGCAGAAAAATGAAACTGGACCATTCTCTTACACCAGACACAAAGATAAACTCAAAATGGATGAAAGATTTAAATGTGAGACAAGATTCCATCAAAATCCTGGAGGAGAACACAGGCAACACCGTTTTTGAACTTGGCCACAGTAACTTCTTGCAAGATACATCCATGAAGGCAAGAGAAACAAAAGCAAACATGAACTATTGGGACTTCATCAGGATAAGAAGCTTCTGCACAGCAAAGGATACAGTCAACAAAACTAAAAGACAACCTACAGAATGGGAGAAGATATTTGCAAATGACGTATCAGATAAAGGGCTAGTTTCCAAGATCTATAAAGAAACTTATTAAACTCAAAGCAAAGAAACAAACAATCCAATCATGAAATGGGCAAAAGACATGAACAGAAATCTCACAGAGGAAGACGTAGACATGGCCAACAAGCACATGAGAAAATGCTCCGCATCACTTGCCATCAGGGAAATACAAATCAAAACCACAATGAGATCCCACCTCACACCAGTGAGAATGGGGAAAATTAGCAAGGCAGGAAACCACAAATGTTGGAGAGGATGCGGAGAAAGGGCAACCCTCCTGCACTTTTGGTGGGAATGTGACCTGGTGCAGCCACTCTGGGAAACTGTGTGGAGGGTCCTCAGAGTTAAAAATAGATCTGCCCTATGACCCAGCAAATGCACTGCTGGGGATTTACCCCATAGATACAGATGCAGGGAAACAGCAGGACACCTGCACCCCAATGTTTATAGCAGCAATGTCCACAATAGCCAAACTGTGGGAGGAGCCTCGGTGCCCATCGACAGATGATGGGTAAGGAAGCTATGGTCTAGGTATACACTGGGATATTCCTCAGCCATTGGAAACAACAAATACTCACCATTTGCTTCAAGGTGGATGGAACTGGAGGGTATTATGCTGAGTGAAATAAGTCAATTGGAGAAGGACAGACGTTATATGGTCTCATTCATTTGGGAAATATAATAAATAGTGAAAGGGAATAAAGGGGAAAGGAGAGAAAATGAGTGGGAAATATCAGAAAGGGAGACAGAACATAAGAGACTCCTAACTCTGGGAAACTAACAGGGTGTAGAGGAAAGGGAGGTGGACGGGGCGTGGGGGTGACTGGGTGACAGGCACTGAGTAGGGCACTTGATGGGATGAGCACTGGGTGTTATGTCATATGTTGGCAAATTGAACTCCAATAAAAAAATAAATTAATTTAAAAAATCAGTGCTTTAAAGTAGTGGTCTGCTTGCAAAAATGCAGCTAGAAACACTCTGTACACAAACCCTGGGAAGCAGCCTAATAATTTGCTCTCTGTTTTGGCTTCAAATGGCAAAAAAAAAAAAGGATACCAGTAAGAACCTGAAACCCTGGGTCTGTTACACATGGGGTTTCAATTGATACTTCCTGAATGGTGTAGGAGATACAGGCTGAGAAATTGGAATAAAAACCAGTCAAAAACCATTAAGATTCTGTCAGAAAAAGAAGTGCAAAATTGATCTGTCAGGATAACTGGGGGAATGTAGGACTCTTGTGGAAAACACAAACCCACTGAAGGACTTAAAATTAAAAGTCATAAACTACATTAGCATGAACCATTGTGAGGAGAGTAAGCAGGCATCACAAACAGGAGGATTAGCACTCTCAAGAGTAGAGAATAATAATCTGAATAATCTATAAGTATATTAAAATTGTCCAAAAAGATAAAGGAGCAGAAATCACAATGAAACAAGAGGACAATATGAAATAAACTATAAGAAAATGAGAAATAATTTATAAAGAGACATAGTTCAAGAGTGATTTTGTGTCAGATCTCAGGAAATCATCTAGACTGTAGCACAGAGAAAAAGAGATGAAAAATATAAAAGTGAGTCAGATATAAAAGATAGTACATGGGTGTTAAATGTATATCTAATGGGAATCTCAGTGGGGAAAATGAAAAAAAAATAGCAAGAGTAAAACAAGTTATTGGTGGAGAACTTAGCAGATGTAAAGAAGAAAAGCTATGATATCAAATGGCACAGAATAAAATTACATCCCCACCTAGAAATATCAGAGTGAGATGATAGACTATGAAAAGCAAAGAAACCTTAAAAGCAAGTAAAGAGGAGTACTATGGACAAAGTGGAGGGGAAAAATAAAGATATTTTGAGATAAATAAGGACTGGAAGGATACCCCCCCACAGATTACTGAGGAGAGAATTATTAGAAGACAATTGAACCTGGAAGGAAGAAAGGGAATGAGAGAAGCAAATGGAAACAAATAGGTGGTAAAGATGTGGGTTAACCAAATAATCAACTGTGTAAAATGGTTACATTTTGGAGAGTTTAAAAATAAAGTAGAACTAGAATATCAGATAAAAATAACATAGAAGATGGCAGAAAGGTAGAGAGCTAAGTGTTTTATAGTTCTTGTATATGATGGTGTGGATAAAAATGATGATCTTTCTTAAGTTCTCTTCTTCCTCTCTCTCTCCCTGTCTGAAATAAATAAGTAAAATCTAAAAAAAAAAAAAATAGAAATAGACATACAACAAAACATAGAGATGAAGGAAAAAAGAAGAAACTAATGACCTGATTAATCTGATTAAGCCAAAGCCCATTCCAAGACAGAAAGAATGAAAACAAAACAAAACAACTAAACAGAATCCTCCTAGTAAAATCTTTTAGAAGTTCCTTTTCATGAAATAGCTTAGAAGCAGTTTTTGTGGCGATATGACTAGATTTTTTTTTTATTAGGATCATATTATCCTAGAACTGAGGGACACCTAGGTGGCTGGGTGGTTTAGTGCCTGCCTTAGGCTCAGGTCATGATCCTGGAGTTCTGGTATGGAGTCCTGGGGGTGGGGTGGGGGGGCTGCTTCTCCCTCTGCCAGTGTCTCTGCCTCTCTCTCTGTGTGTGTCTCATGAATAAATAAAACATTTTTAAAAAGAACTGAAAACAAATGTTTAAAATAGTCTAGTTTGGTTTCTTCACTGTATCGTTGGGGAAATTAAGACTCAGAGATTTAATGATTTGTTTGAAGTCACACACTAAAGTCACAGGTGTAAGACTAGGAGTTAGTTCATTGGAAGTAGTAGTCTTCATGAAATTTACCTGGAAGCCAGAAAACCTGGGGCTAATGCTGAAAGCTATAATCAGCTGTCCAAATTGTCCCTGGCTATAGTTGCTTCTTTCAAAATGAGGTAATAATTTTCATTTAACAATTGTCAATTATTGACAATTGTATTTATTTATGTATCTATCAGTCTGAATAGGAGAATTCTTTGGGCATTTTAAGGCCCTTAGATTAAAATGTAGTAATAAAAATAAGCATTATAGTATACACTTTTTGTTATTGATTTATCTAGAAAAATTAATGATATTAAAATTAAGATGAAATTAATCATTCTTTGAGTTACTACAAGAACTTTTTATTTTCTTTTATCAATATTATTAAAAATATGATTTTATGTAATCTAAGATTTGGAACATTATAGGATATAATAAGCTATCTTTTTAAGCAAAAAAGCTTAATTGTCCATATGAAAAAGAAAAAACAAAACCAAAATTTTTCAGTAGTTGAGAATGAGGAAAAATTTTATCAAATATAAAAATTCAGGCCATGATGAAGAGAAAGGACCTTGTCCATACAATGAGTCATAATTTTCAAGCGAGTTTCTTTGAGTGTGGCTTACAACCACATTGTATTGTATGTCTAAAGTATTTCTAGAAAGAGAATAACACCTACTCCAAAAAATATATCCTTCATTAAATTTAAATTTAAAATCAAATGTAATAATAAAGTTATGGGGAGAGAGATGCCAGGAATGAAATAAGAGATTTCAAGTATGTCTCAAAATTTTATGGATTTTATCATTTTGTTATTTTTTAAAAATATATCTTATTTATCTATTCATGATAGACCCAGAGAGAGAAGCAGAGACACAGAGAGAGGGAGAAGCAGGCTCCCTGCAAGGAGCCTGATGTGGGACTCGATCCTAGGACTCCAGAGTCACACTCTGGGCCGAAGGCAGACGCTCAACCGCTGAGCCACCTGGGTGTCCCTGTCAGTTTGTTCTTAAGCAATTGTAGGAATTAATGAACATTTGAAATAGTATGTGTGGCAAAAAGAGAAAAACTACTTTCTATTACTGCCAAGGTGACATTAAGATTATAGAACTAATTTCTCTGAGAGAAGCAAATCTTCCAGTCTTCTGTCTTGAGCAAATACAAAGATAACCACTAGGACACCTGCATTTCTTTAAAACTTTTAGAGAGAAAACTATCAATACTTAAAGTTCATGAAATCAAAATGTTTATTCAGATCTATGAAATCAATCCATGGAATTTAGTTAAGAATCATTATGACTTTCTTTAAATGAGAGTTCTTAAATGTTTTAACTGAATGTTCTGAAAACTTAATTGCGTGTTTCTTTGACATATTGTATTTTATCAGCATAAAAGAAGAACAGCATATAAAATTCTTTTTTTTTTTTTTGAGGGTCCAAGAACAGATTTTATTGCAGGCACCCTCGGGCGAGGTTCCATGACTCACGGGGGAAAGAGAGTGAGTCGAGGAAGTCGCCCCAAAAATTCTGAAACACTTTTTATTTACTAAAATGTGCTTATCATCAAGGATGAAATTAAGTACTTTGGAATCTACAACAAAGCCATTATCTATGAATTTGTACATTTTTGATGGCCTCCTTAATTCAACCAGGGGTCCTTACTCTGAATACATTTCCGTGGCTTTGAGGTTTGGTACTGTCCGTGTACTTGTCATGTCTAGCATATTTCTTCTAAAAGGGGTTTGAGGTGTGCTTTATGTAATAATGTGTGTATGTGTATGCATGTGTGTTTTCAATAACTATCTATAAAATGGAATCACAAATTTATTTTTGCAATCCAAATCCTTTGAGCACTAGACTCAACACTAGTTCCCAAAATGTTCAAATGGGAGGTTGGGAAATTCTGGAAGATAAAGTGATGCAGCTCAACTTGCTCAAATCTAAGTACTACACATCTGTATTATTACATTAATGTTGTACATTATTTTGGAAATCTGATGCACATTATTTCTGTTATGCAAAAAGTCCCCAAAAATTAGCTGGTAGCTCTCTCCAATTTCTCAATCATCGAATTCATTTTTTTTAAAACAATTCTTATGTTTTAGCATTGTAAAAGTAATCAAAAAGTAATATTAAAACTAGTAAAAGACTATGAATTATATTTAAGAAGTATTTTGGGGAGCTTCTTTTTGGTCACATTTTTTTTTCAGGATTGATAATGACTAAAACATACTTCTTTACTGTATTTTGTGAATGTTCATTATTGTAAAGAAACCTGATGCATGAGAATAGGTATTTATATATAATGTGTTTAATGATTAAATATTTTCTTTATAAAAGAATTATTTTGCAAATAACACATAATAATCTAACTGTAAATGAAAGCTTTTCTAATATATTAAAAGTACTTTTGATTTCATTATATTATTTTAAAGTAGGTACTATAGAAAATTCTTATAAATAAGAAAATAAAAATCACCTGTATTCTAAACCAGGGGCTCTGTTAACAATTTTTGTTCATTTTTCTTCAGTTTCCTTCAGTGAAGTTACACACACACACACACACACACCCCACAGACATGAACATACAAACATGTGTTATATGTTTTTTCTTTCAACTTTTAGAATTTTCTCACACTTGTATATACTCTTTATATGTATATTTAGCTTTTGCAGATTATTGAATAATATAGATATAACCTTAATTTATTTTCTAGTTCCCTTATTATGGAACATATTTTTTATTTTTTATTTGATACTGATATGGTGAATATTTTTGCATAAATCTTTTTTCGCCAACAAACAGATGAGAAAATGCTCTGCATCACTGGCCTTCAGGGAAATACAAATCAAAACCACAATGAGATCCCACCTCACACCAGTGAGAATGGGGAAAATTAACAAGACGGGAAACAACAAATGTTACAGAGGATGTGGAGAAAGGGGAACCCTCCTGCACTGTTGGGAATGTGAACTGGTGCAGCCACTCTGGGAAACTGTGTGGAGGTTCCTCAAAGAGTTAAAAATAGACCTGCCCTACGGCCCAGCAATTGCACTGTTGGGGATTTACCCCAAAGATACAGATGCGGTGAAACGCCGGGACACCTGCACCCCGATGTTTCTAGCAGCAATGTCCACAATAGCCAAACTGTGGAAAGAGCCTCGGTGTCCATCGACAGATGATGGATAGAGAAGCTGTGGTCTATGGATACAGTGGGATGTTCCTCAGCCATTAGAAACGACAAATACCCACCATGTGCTTCGACGTGGAGGGACCTGGAGGGTGTTATGCTGAGTGAAGTAAGTCCATCAGAGAAGGACAAACATTATATGGTCTCACTCATTTAGGGAATATAAAAATTGGTGAAAGGGAATAAAGGGGAGAGGAGAGAAAATGAGTGGGAAATATCAGAGAGGGAAGTGAATATGAGAGACACCTAACTCTGAGAAATGAACAAGGAGTAGTGGAAAGGGAGGTGGGCAGGGGGTGGGGGTGACTGGGTGATGGGCACTGAGGGGGGCACCTCACAGGATGAGCACTGGGTGTTATGCTATATGTTGGCAAATCGAACTCCAATAAAAAAATACCAAAAAATAATAATAAAATAGAATCTTTTTTATTGACATCTTTAGGATAGGTTATTAAAATAGAAATTATTGTGTCAAAGAATTATAATATTTAAGATTATTGAGAGATTGTTAACTATTTTTCTGTAGGAAATTTAATCAAAACATATAGTCCTATTATGTTTATATGACAATACTGCCTTATTGTATACCAAGTATTATGGACTAAATGTTTGCCCACCCCGCATTCATGTGTTGAAATCAAATCCACAATATGATTGGGGGTGGGGCCTTTGGATGGTATTTAGGTCATGAGGAGGGAGCCCTCATGACTGGAGTTAGTGCCCTGATAAGCCACCAGAGAGCTAGCTTACTCTTTTCCACCATGTGAGATACGAAAGGTCTACAGTCAACAGCCTGGAAGGGGGCGATTACCTGAACATGAGCATGTTAGCACCCTGGTCTCAGACTTCTAACGTCAAAACTGTGAGAAATATATTCCTGTTGTTTATAAGCTACCCAGTCTAAGGCACTTACATATAGCAGACCAAACTGACCAAGACGTTATTTTTTTTTTAATTTTTATTTATTTATGATAGCCACAGAGAGAGAGAGAGAGGCAGAGACATAGGCAGAGGGAGAAGCAGGCTCCATGCGCCGGGAGCCTGATGTGGGATTCGATTCCGGGTCTCCAGGATCGCGCCCTGGGCCAAAGGCAGGCGCCAAACCGCTGCGCCACCCAGGGATCCCCCAAGACGTTATTATATGTATTTTAATTTTTGCTCTTTTTATGCCTTAAAGGATACTTTATCACTTTAATACTTATCTCTTTGTCAGCTTGCAAAATTAACAGCTTTTTCATGTTAATTATGAATATCCTTTTATGAAGTATAGGCTTTTATAAATTTTCTTTTTTAAAAAAGATTTTATTTATTTATTCATGAGAGACAAACACACAGAGAGAGAGAGAGAGAGAGAGAGAGAGAGGCAGAGACACAGGCAGAGGGAGAAGCAGGCTCCATGCAGGGAGCCCGATGCAGGATTTGATCCCGGGACTCCAGGATCACGACCTGGGCTGAAGGCAGGAGCTAAACCACTGAGCCACTCAATTTTCTTTTACATTTTTGTTTTAACTAATCTCTTAGAATTATTTATTTCTATGCCTTGTTAAGTTTAAGGCAGTTGTTTTTCTTGGAATGTGGTTTACCTTTTGACTTTGTTACAAAATTTGATTTAGGTAAAAGTATTTTAATTTGATTCTTTTAAGTAGTCATATCTAACAGTCTCTTCATTTTCATTTTTTAATTGTTTTTATGTAAAGGAAGCCCTTCCTAATTAAGAAAAATCATATTTACTCATAAATATTAATTTTTATTTATTTATTTTTTCCAGTTTGCTACGGAAAAGTTTAACACATTCATTTAAGTATGCAAAAAGATTATCTTTTTTTTAACTTGTCCTTTTATTTATTTTTTTAAATGGTTACATTTAAAAATACTCATTTTTAATGGCTTATTTTTTTTTTGACTTAACTCTCCATTTATATCTAAAATGCAGTCTGAATGGAAAATCTAAAATTTAGGTTTTTTAAGTGGTTATTCAATTATACTATTACTTATTGAATGATTTATCTTTCTACTTTTACACCTGTACTACACTGTTTTAATTATCATAACTTTGTATGTTTTTATATATGGTAGATCAAATAGATATCCAATATTACTGCTGTATTTTTCCTCAAATTAACTTTTGTTTTCCATGTGCATTTTTCTTTTTTTTTAATGTTTAATTTATTTATTCATGAGAGAGGCAGAGACATAGGCAGAGGGAGAAGCAGGCTCCATGCAGGGAGCCTGACGTAAGACTTGCTCCCAGGACTCCAGGATCATGCCCTGGGCCTAAGGCAGACAGATGCTCAACCTCTGAGCCACCGAGGCATCCTCCATGTGCATTTTTCTAAATTTCTCAATGATTACAATTCTTAAATGACCCTCCAAAATTAGATGGGAATTTTAGTTGGATTTCATTTGCCTACAAGTTAATTTTAGGTGGATCAATATTTGTTGTGCGTCTTCTTAGAATATATCTTACCTATCCCACTTGCATCAGGCCTTTTTCTTCATTTGGAGACCCGTATGATTTCAGGGGAGCTAAGCCAATCAGCACATTCCATTTTTCTTGCCACACAGATGGTGGGTTAGTGACCCAGTTATACGGGTTTCCAATTAGAGGGCATCTTAGTAGTCTCTGGGGATGCTGGGAAAAGAAGTCCATGCTTGTGGCTTTGGGGGGAAGATACAGGCGAAGAACTGAGATAGAAAGAATTTGTGCATTTTGTGTCACTGTTGGACCGCTGGATCAGAGTTTATTTGATATGTGTGAATTTTTTAGTTACGAGATTCACCAAATTCTCTTTAGGTTTTATTTTATTTTTATTTTTAATTTTTTTTAAAGAGTTATATATTTACTTTAGAGAGAGAAAGAGCATGAGAGCAAGAGCGGGAGGGGGAGAGGGAGAGAGAATCTCAAGTGGTCTCTGTGCTGAACATGGAGCCGGTTGCAGGGCTGTCTGTCTCAGCATCCTGAGGTCATGACTTGAGCTGAAACCAAGAGTCAGAGACTTAACCAACTATGCCACCCAATTCTCTTTAGGTTTAAAGTCAGCTTGAACTAGATTTATTGTTACTTTTAAATAAAAACATTTATATTGATACTACATGATTATAATATTCGTTTTTTATATTCATAAACATTGTGTAACTCAATTTCCTCAAGACTTCTTTTGTATTTATCAGCAAAGTTGTATTATTTTCTTCCCATAGATACATAGTTCTTAATAATTTCTGGATACTCTAGTACATTTTAAATTACTCCAACCTAAAAAAACTTTGTTTTGCGTAAAGCATCGTAGCAACACATAATAGGCTGAAATGAAGAAATGAAATAGTAATAAAATAACAAATAATGTTGATGCTAGTAATCTATTGTATAGTACTTACTGCGGGCACGGTTCTATGATGTGTTAGCATACACAACCCCACGAGGTAGCTGGAAATATTATTCCAATCGTATGGATGAAAGAAAGGAGACGAGACTTGGAGTGACTCTCCCAAGCTCATGGCGCTAACTAGTGAGCAGGGCAGCTAGGATTTGAAATCAGGCAGTCCAGGCCCCAGGGAGCTCCTGGCTACGTATTAAACTGCTCTTTGGTGATGACCGTACCCTCAGGCACTAAGAGCAGGCGGCAAAAATGCCTGTGAATGATTAATGGCAAGAATACCTGTGGTTTGTGGAGCTGTTTGAATCAAGTAGGCCAATAGGTGACAGGAGCTCCAGTTCCCAAGCACTGGAGCTCCTGTCACCTGAGTGTCCTGAGTGATTTCCTGTGGTTTCTGGTGGGGCCAAAGGCTAAAGGGATGGTGACAAGGCAGGGGGATCCCTCTCATTTTGCCACCAGGCAGTTACAGAATTGACCGGCAGATCTCGCCTGTAAAGGGTTTTAATAATAACTCCATGATTATCCTCAGGAAAACACGTCTTCTTTCACTTTCAGGTACTAGAATTTCAAATAGGAACGAGGTCAGCACAAGCGGAGATGAGCAGGCCTCACCTCTGTGTCTGGCAGAGGAGAGAGGCACAGACCCAACTTGGGTGCAGTCACCTGAGCCACGTGTGTGTGCTCGTGAACTGGTCCCGACACTCTGGAACCAGGGCTGGAAAACTAGAGGGAAGCAGCTCACACCTGTTTCCAGCGGGGCCTCCTGCTCGCCCCGGAACAGCAGAGGGCATCCTTTCTTCTCTCATCTTCTCTTCTACGGGCTGTGGACTCTGCTGACACCTGCAGGGCCCTTGCTCTGCGCCTCTCGCACATGTGTGACCTCGACTTTAGGGATCTCTGAATGGTTTGGTCTCATAAAGGTGAGACTCATAATTTTGTATCTTTGAGATGTTTGAAAAATTATTCTGTAAATATTACATTTAAAATTCAAGTGGAAGAAACCTAGGTAGTGGATTTCCAGTTTAGTTTAGAAATCATAAGTAAACTAGATGCCTAAAATAAAGTGACCAAAAGCTGTTGGAGTTTTACTTTTTTTGCAGATTAGTAGAGTATGGCATTTTGAGATATATTAAGATTTTTTTTTTCAGCTGGCCCTTGCATGTGTATGGCTCTAAATCTTATCATTTGACACGATTTGTTAAATTTATGCTTTATAACCTTTATGATACTACTCATTTTAGTATCTAATCTATATTTCATTGTTCCATGTGTGCAAGTCGTGCCTTATCATTGAGAATAGCTGTTGAAGGCAGGCATAAGGCACCTCTTGGAGGAGTGGGGCCATCCTGGAAGCCCATCAAATACTTGTCAAGCTGAATACAGGAGGGGACTGAAAATGGGGCTTTTGCACATACACATCATTATGTATCTCCCGCACTCCCTTTATCCTACCCTAAGTCGCTGATCCTGTGTTCAGTGTGCTTATGGCACGTCTACGCTGAATCTTAGTGGTCAGTAACAAAACTGGGAAGGCAAATAACATTAAGTAGTCATCTGTTCTGTACCTTTTTGTAGAAAAAATATTTCTTACAAATTTAATAATAATAACTACCATTAATTATGTGCAAAGTATTTTTGCAATGTTATTAATTAAATTCACAAGAGCTCCCTGAGTTAGGTACTATTTTTTTTTTTCATTTTTACAGAGGACACTGAAACTTTAACCTAATAAGGGACAGGACCAGGATTGCACCGTATTCTAATTATTGCCCACCATGGCTTCTCAGGGATGGAACTGACACTTCTCAAGGTTAGGCAGATTGTCTCAGAAGCATAAACATTTTTTCTCTCTCTTTTTTTTTAATACGATTTTATTTATTTATTTGAGGGAGAGAGCGCGAGCAGGGGGAGCAGCAGAGGGAGCGGGAGAGGGAGAAGCAGGCTCACCGCTAAGCAGGGAGCTTGATGTGGGGCTTGAACCCAAGACCCTGGGATCATGACCTGAGCCAAAGGCAGGCATTTAACCAACTGAGCCACCCAGGTGCACCTAAACCATTTTTTCCCCTAAGAAATAGGTAATGGATATTATGGTATTCACTTGAAATTAATATCAACAAGGCAATATTTCTTCTCCAGTTTATTCTTCATTTTGTTCCTGTTGTGAAAAGTTACTAGGTGACAGTTTTTGCTACAAAGAAAATTATGAATAGAAAATTAGTTCCTATTTTACAATATTTTGCCTCCCTTTTTAGAAATAGGCATTCTGGGCAGCCTGGGTGGCTCAGCGGTTTAGCACCTGCTTTTGGCCCTGGGTGTGACCCCAGGGTCCCGGGATCGAGTCCCACGTCGGGCTCCCTGCATGGAGGCTGCTTCTCCCTCTGCCTGTCTCTCTCTCTCTCTCTCTGTGTTTCTCATGAATAAATAAATAAAAATTAAAATTAAGAAAAAGAGAAATAGGCATTATAAGATTTTAAATCTTAAACAAAACTATGTTGTATTTATGAACCCAGAAGTAAATTAAAAATAATTTAGAAGCCACGTTTGTTCATTTAGAACAGGTTTTTGAAAGATCATGTTCACTTTTGAAATAGTGCCATCCAGGTTCTTAAAATCGTTTGACACTGGAAATCTCGCCTGTGTTGTAGGGTGCCTTCAAGTTGTGCCAGTGGCTCATCGCTCTCAAGATATGCCTTTTCTGGCTGTAGTCAAGTTTGACCACTGCCTGTTTTTCCCTCCAAGTGCCTCCCATGGAAATTCTTGAAAAATAAAGCAACATTTCAGCCCACACTTTAATGAGTAGACTGGAATCCCTATCCTTTCAGATATCTCAGTGGTGACTCATAGAATTGTCTAGCCCTTGCTTTCCTAACATTTTCCATTCACTGTAAGTTATTTCTTCATCTTTTTTTTTTCTGCTCAAAAGTGCTTTTCATGTCTGCCAGCTGAAAAACTAGAAATAAATAAGACCTATAGTTTCAAATTTGAATGTGCTATTTGAGCTTTTTAATGAGCCCTAGTGATCTGGTGTTTGGCAGAAGTACCATCTGAAAATGGACAGTTAGGACCCAACTAAAAGCTGCCTGACTATAATTTAATAAATGCAGTGCCAAGCTGTGCAATCTGACCGGCCTCTGCCATTTAGGGCTCCCTCTGTCCTCGCTCATTGTTGACCACATGTGAGCTTCTGTGGAGGCACCTTTAGGCCACCCAGGGAATCCAGGTACTGAATTTCAAAGTGTAATTAATTTAGATAAACGGCTGCCTGGTGAAATAAGGTAATGTTGAAACATATGCCAATGGGATGTTATGAAATATTATGATACTGATAGGAAACACGTTCATTTGGTGTTCCTTGAGGAGATAGGCAACAACCTAATTAAATGATTTGTTCAGTCAGAAATGTTTACACCTTAGCTGGCCATTCATTTGCTTCACAGAGGATTTTTTGGTTATCATTAATAAGAGAAAAACATGAAAAAATATGAGAATAGAGAAATTAACCTCTAAAGGACATTCTATTTTATCAAAGGAATTTCCCCAGAGATACCTATCTTCAAAAATCTTTCTCCTTTTAGTTTCAGATGCTACTTTTACCAGTAACTCTGAAATTATGTCTTTGATTCTGTGCTTGGCTGGAAGCATTGTTGCCAGCGGCAAGATGTCATGTTAGACAACCCAGGTGCCTTGTAGTGGTGATATGTGACCTTCTGGAAATCAATTATTTTATCTCAACTTCAGCTTTTCTTTCTATAACATGAAGATACTATTTCTGGCCTTGTCTATCGTCTACAATTTTTGTGAGCACCACATGAAATGCCAGGCATGAGAAATTGCAGTATGCATGTAAATTATTAGAATTCAAGGCAACTTTTCTAATTGTTTTAACTTTCTCTAGAGGTGCGACACCTGGAATTAAAAGCAGTGCGTAGGTGTCGATGGATCCAGAACTTTAATAAGTAAAACACAGCTGCGATTTTTCAAACATTGGGGAAGTTTTGACGTGTAGTCTAGCATTAGGGGGAACAGTGCCCATTTTGGTCATGGTAGCCTGTTTCAGAAGACAGATGTTCAGATTCAAGGAGAGTAGCTAGCCGAGGGTTCACTCTGCCTTGCTCTGAGTTTCCATTCTCTCTCCTTAAAGGATATAGTTTCAGAAGGACTTTACCCAGTTGCTTTCTGGTGTGTCTCTGTCTTATGCACATGCACACAAATACACACACACGTGCATGTTTGCACAAAAGTAATATATCAATATAGATATCATAAGTGGCTTCATAAAATAGAAAACAAAATTAACAAGAACAACGCCCATCTCCAAACAATAAAACACTCCATCAAAGTTTTTGTTATATTCTGGTCAATCCTTGGGTTTGCAAGAACTTGCTGTATTTGGTTCCCACATTGAGCAAAGGAACAGTCATTGATAAGGAACAGTTAAATATTAAAAAATAGAATTAGGGCAGCCCGGGTGGCTCAGTGGTTTAGCGCTGCCTTCAGCCCGGGGTGTGACCCTGGGGTCCTGGGATCGAGTCCCGCGTCGGGCTCCCTGCATGGACCCTGCTTCTCCCTCTGCCCGTGTCTCTGCCTCTGTCTCTCTCTGTTTCTCTCATGAATAAACAAAAAAAATCTTTAAAAAATAGAATTAAAAGATTTTTCTAAATAATTGATTACTAATTCTACTTTGAAAAAAACTATGACTATGAGATTTGATAAGATCCTTGGATCAGGAAAACTGTGGTGAATCTATTCAGTAAATACTCCCTTTCCTTCTGTTACAGTGTCTAAAGAGTTCGGCTGGTTTTATACAGCACAGGTAATACTTCATTATCTTTGTATTAGGCATTCTTAGTATTTTTAGCTACTCCGTTAACAGAGCCAGTCTGTATAAAAGCCTGTCTCAACATGGCATATTAATTTGAATTACAGGTAATGAAAAACTTGTTATTAATGTCGAGAACTGAAATACGTTAGGCAGGACAGCCTTGGTTATGCTTATGAAATCCTGGTGGGCTGGGCGCGAGCGCAGGAATCATGGGCCTCTGACGGGCATACCAGCGAGCCCTGACTGCTCCCCCGGGGAAAGTACAGGTCCTGACAGCTGAGTCGTGAGCCCTGGCCTGATCAAGGCTGCTAATCCCAGTCTCTAGCAGGACACAGGGAGGCATCACCATCCTTGGGAGAGAAGAACCTTGAAGCAGCAGTAAAAGACCGGTCATTTGTCCCACCACCTCTTAGGCTCAGGGTGTCAGAGCCTCGCTCAGGGACTTACTTCCCTACCTGGAATGGCAGCCCATCTCCAGGAGGTGTCCTGACAATACCCGTGTGCCCTGCACAGGGTCCGTGGTGGGCCTGGGTGACGTTATCTCACAGCAGCTGGCGGAGAAGCGGGGTCTGCGGGGACACCAGACTGGCTGGACCCTGACCATGGCCTCCTGGCCTGTGGCTTTGGGGGCCCTGTAGTAGGAGGCTGGTGCAGGGTTTTGGACGGGCTCATCACTGGCACCACCAAAGAAGGTGCTTTTGGACCAGGGGGGCTTTGCCCCATGTCTTCTAGGCTGTTTCCTCCCACCAGTAGGAGCGCTCAATGGCCTGTCAGCCCAGGACAACCAGGCCAAGCTCTGGTGGTTGGCCAGCTTCTACCTGGTTCCCTTCATTACAGGCTGGCCATCGTTCAGTGTGTCGCTGTCATTTTGAACTCCTGCTTGTCCTGGAAGGCACACCAACTCTAGGCCCGCCTCACTCCGGGTCGGCGCCTGCCGTGCTGCAGCATGACCCCCAGTGCCACCAGATGGTCTCCTTCAAGTGGCCGCGTTGGCTTTCCTGGGGTCCCGTTGCCACTCAGAACTTAACAGGCTTAGCACCTGACTCCTTTTGAAATCATTTCAGCCTTTATAACGGTCTTATGCCCACCACACACTGGGCACTCCATAAATGTGTACAGTCTTGTCAGCTGTAGTTTGTACCTGTATCCCAGCAATGGCACTTGTCCCCACCCTCCACAGGCACATCTGCTCTCTACAACCTTCCCAGGCCACCTGGAGCTCTGGCTCTTCTGGGGCCCCAAACACTTTATGTGGTGCCTCCAGAAATCTGTTATTAAATACATAGTTGGAAACTTGCCGTTAGAACTTCTAGAGCTGGAAAGAAGTCTCGAGACAAGCAATCCCAATCTTCCCCCACGGATGAGCATGCTGAAGTGAGACGGCCAGTCCACTCCACCAACCAGTGGCAGAATGGAAACTTGAATG
Source organism: Canis lupus dingo (assembly GCF_003254725.2). NCBI lineage: Eukaryota > Metazoa > Chordata > Mammalia > Carnivora > Canidae > Canis > Canis lupus. The sequence continues at coordinate 30,983,557 of NC_064278.1, read as the reverse complement.
CACATGTTACAGATGAATGTTTGTATGCCCTCCAGGAGTCTTCTGTTGCAAACCTAATGCCCAGGGTGATAGCGTCAGGCAGTGGGGCCTCTGGGAGGCCATTAGGTCATGAAGGATTCGTGTCCTTTTAAAGCAGTCCCAGGGACACCAGGGGGGCTCAGCGGTTGAGCATCTGCCTTTGGCCCAGAGTGTAATCCCGGAGTCCTGGGATCGAGTCCTGCATCGGGCTCCCTGCATGGAGCCTGCTTCTCCCTCTGCCTGTGTCTCTGCCTTCTCTCTGTGTCTCTCATGAATAAATAAATGAATAAATAAAATCTTTAAAAATATATATATATTTTTGCTTTATTAAGCAGCCCCAGACAGATCCCTCACCCCTCTCACCATGTGGGGACACAGCGAGAAGGAAAAGTTAGTGAATACCACATCTGCGAGTGCCATGGGCTTGGACCTCCCAGCTTCTAGAACTGTAAGAAATAAATGATGTTTATAAGATAAAAAACAAATTAAAATTAAAAATAAATCTTGGTGGCCTAGGATCCAAAAGGCTACTTCTACTCTGTGTTCATTGGGTCAACAGTAGAGTTTTACAACTGATACGACTGAGAGGTGGAAGGTGCCAGAGGCATCAGACACCTGCCTGGACACAGGTGGTCCCTGCCCAAGAGAAGGGCTTCTACAGGCCTCCTTTGCCTCGGAAGCGACACACATCGCTTTAGTTCACAATCCTTTGGCCAGAACATCACATGCCCTCCTACCCAAAAGAGGACCACAGAGGGTAATTTCCCACTCGCCCGGAATAAAGACAGACCCAGAAATAGTTGGCAAAGGGTTCTGATGACACCACAGCTGGTGAGGACGAGTTTCAAAGAAATTAAAAATCCAGCAGATCCATTTTTGAGAGCGGACTATGTGTCAAGTTCTGCATTAAATGGTTTCCAAACACTGTCATGTAAGTCCCACAATGAGCCTATGAGGCAAGTTGTGTTATTCTATTTATTTTCAAACTGGGAGAAGAGATGAGACCGTTTAAGTAACCTGTTCAGTGGGACGGAGCCAGCGGGTAGCTCAGCCAGCTCTGCCTGGACGCAGGGGTAGCAGGGATTAGCTTGGCTTTTTAAAAATGTCCCCAGTTGTCAGTGTTTAGCCCTAAAGTGACGGACCTTGAGGTAGAGATCTATCTAGGCCTGTGCTACCCATGACTATTTCACTCTATTCTTTCTGAAAAGGGGAACCTGCTGAAGAAGAGCCGACCGAAGATGCTCGTCAGAGGAAACTGGAAGGGGACCGTCTCCTCTAAGGGTTTGGTCCTAACTCGTTGGGCTACGGAGCATTATTTTAGTACATTTTTCCAGATTAATGGTGAATGTGGTTCAGATTAGTGACAGTTTTGGATTCATATGGTAGTTTTTGAAGTTGCTAGAATGGTTTTTAATCCCATGTTTTTAGAAATAAACTTTTTAACTTCAGAATAATTCTAATTTATTTACAGAAAAAATGTGAAGATAAAATGAGAGCTTCCATGTACCCCATATCTAATGTCCCATATTGTTGATATTTTACTTTACTTTGGCACATTTGCCACAATTAATGAACCAATATTGATACATTAGCATTAAGTAAAGTCCACACTTATTCAAATTTCCTTAGCTTTTATTTAATACCTTTCTTCTGTTTCAGGATCTCACCTAGGATACCACACTACCATTATGTCTCTTTAGGTTCCTCTTAGCTATGACAGTTCCTCAGATTTTTCTTATTTCTGATAATCTTGACAGTTTTGAGTACTGAGCAGGAGTTTGTAGAATCCCTCAGTTCCTATATTTGTCTCATGATTAGTCTGAGGTTATAGGTTCTTGAAGGAAGACCATGGGGATTAAGTTCGGCCCACAATTTGCTCTTTCAAAAACTTCATAGACTAATTTTTTTCTTTTCTTTAAATTTTCTCTGCTTTGGTTTCCCTTATCCTCCTTTCTCTTTGCCAGTTCCTTTTCTCTTTTCCTCTCTCTTCCCTAGTTTTTCTAACTCCTTTGCCCCCTTCTCCTTCTTTCCAATCTTTTTTCTTTCCTCTTTCCAAACAAGTCTTCATATAAGTACTAGTAGTATATTTCCCTACGTGAAGGTTCCCCAGCTCTTTACTTCCTTACATTTAACTAAAATTCCTTAACTAATTTGATGACTCAAGCAGCAAATATATACATTAGTGAAGTTGAATAGGCAGCCCTTGGGTATTGTTTCTCAGATTTTATGCTTTCAGATACCGAAAACCATATCTACTTCATTTGTTCAATAACTATCATAGACTTTTGGCTGTTGCTCTTCAGGTTGATTTTCACAGAAAATATGATGCACATCATTTTTATTATCTAATAACTATTTCACATATATTCTGGGATTTGGATCTTTGTAAAGTATTCAAAGAGCAGCAGGCACAGAAACTTTTCTGAATCAAGCGATTTACTTTGATCGTGCACATGCCCTGACTTCCTTTGCTCTTAGTATCCCACCGAGAGCAGAGTCACTGGCGTAGGAAAGACGTATCAAGTACATCCAAGGTCAGACATGTAGATCAAGAAAGTAAGACAACTTCCGTATGAATGATGTGCTAGAAATTAATCCACCTTATTTCTATATACTAGAGATGAAAACAAGCTCCTTATTTTATATTCTGCTTTATGAAACTTCTTAGAGTTAATATATGCCTTCTCTTAGTTTCTCTAATAGTTTTGCTTACTCTGATCATAGTTTTATTATTTTTAAATTATAAATGCAAAAGCTGGCAATGATTGCATCAAATCAGAAGTTAGCAGATACAGGAGTGGAATTAATGATCCTTATTTCCAACATTTTTTAAAATAATAATATATTTCTTTTTTAAATGTTTGGTATAATTTTATCTTTGCCCTAACATTTCAGACAGAAAAACAACATAAATATGCTAAACACATTATTATATATATTTATTTCCATATAAAGAGCTTATATGAAAGCAGAGAATTATATGTCATCACGTTTGTTTTATCTTTATTTATTTTGTTTTCATCTTTTGATTACAGACCATGGAAATGTTAATATGTTTTGTAATGTGGGGTCCTATTTCCTACTTCTGATATGCAATGGATTCTTAGGGCAAAGAACTTGATTTATCACTGGCCTTAGAGGGGTCTACTTGCTGATTAACTAGAATCTTGATCTTTCCTTGATTTCTGAATGATAGTTGTTTGTATCATAATCCCTCAGTGCTTCAGATTCCAATTTTGTTCAAGGTAGCATTAGGTCTGTCCACAAACACTAACTTCCAGACTCCCTTGCAGCTAACACAATTATGGCCACTGACCAGGAAATGAAAGTTTAACGGATATTTTGCATAGAATTAATAAGGGGATTTGGGGAAAGTGTAGGCTTCTTGGGATGGGGAGCTGGATGTGGAATGGCCATCTCATAACCTGAGTAATGGAAGGTGCTGATGAGGCTGTGTTGTTGCTGTACCAGCACAAATGTAGAGAATTTGAAAATGAGGGAAAAAGACTTTTTTTTTATAAGACATTGCAGTTAGATTTCTGGTGTATATCTGAATGTTATTTTCAACATATATTACTTTCCCTTGGTTATAATAGTGGTGGAAGGGGGCACTCCACACTCTGGAATTTCCTGAGGTTTGGCTGGTGGTGAGATGTGCATATTTAAAGGATGGAGCGAAAACCTCCCCTTACCATTTTCAACATTTTTTACCTTGACTATATATTCCTAGAGACTCTCTGCTCTCTGCTGTGATATTCTGTGTTTTAGACCTTGCTCAATTTTGATCCTTTGCCAGCTTATGAAATTTTAACAGATTCCTTCCAGATGCTCTAGTCAACTCTCATTTCTGTCCTCCACTTGCCAGCCTTGTCCCATTGCCTCACTTGGCCTGATGAGAAAAGGATTTCCATTTTTACATGCCAAGCACACTCAGAGCCTTTGCAGTTAGTTGCTGATTCTCTGCTTAGGATGCTCTTTCTATGTATATATATATCTCCTACACCTCATTCTCTCACTTCCTTCAGATCTCTGCCCAGATCACATCCCTGACCACTCCCTCACCTTCTTTATTCTTCTGAATGACACTTATATACTTAGTAGCTTCTTTATTGTTTGATCATTTCAGAGGAATCTAAGTTCCAGGGACTTTGTCTTGTACTTTGCTATATCTTGTTAGATGTAGTACATACTCAATGAACATTTGTTGAATGAATGAATGAATTTTTTGCAGACAGTCAATCTTACTGTTCTTAGAGATGATATTACTGGCAGCCATTCTGATCATTGGGTGTAGTTGTTCATCAGAAGATTAATATGTGACTGAGATTCTTTGCCTCATTAAATAAACATAAAGATGAGTTGGTCACAACCACATTTTTATTTTTTAGTCACAACCTGGAGAGTCTGATTTTTTGAGACACCATCTGTTAAATATCCAGTAAACTCAGTCTTTACTCATATAAACCATGCCATTTATTGCAATGTTACACTCGGTAGGCTACCCAGCTGTAGTTCTTTCCTAATTATTCATAACCATGTGGTATTTTAGGTCAGTGGCTTGATGCGTAAAGTTCCAAGCTCCTTTAACTCTTACTGCATCAGACAAACTATTTTGGTTTTCTTTTTTTTTTTAATTTTTATTTATTTATGGTAGTCACAGAGAGAGAGAGAGAGAGAGAGAGAGAGAGGCAGAGACAGGCAGAGGGAGAAGCAGGCTCCATGCACTGGGAGCCTGACGTGGGATGTGATCCCGGGTCTCCAGGATCGTGCCCTGGGCCAAAGACAGGCGCTAAACCACTGCACCACTCAGGGATCCCTATTTTGGTTTTCAATTCAATTTCTGTTCAGATATCCAGTTCCACCTTATATTAGTTATATGACAGTGAAGACATCTGTTGATTTAGTTGAATTCAAGTTTTTACTTATAAAATGGAAATAATAATAATAATAATAATAATAATAATAATAATATATCCTGGCAATCTCACAGGGTTTTTGTAAGATTAAATGATATAATAAATATGCAAATTTATTGTAAAACAAATTATTATAAAATATATATGTTGGGGTTTTTTTTTTAAGATTTTATTTATTTATTCATGAGAGACACACAGAGAGAGGCAGAGATGGAGGCAGAGGGAGAAGCAGGCTCCATGCAGGGAGCCCAATGTGGGACTCAATCCTGGGACTGCAGGATCACAGCCCTTTTGTAGGGAAGTCAGACAGCCACAAACACGTTTAGACCAGACATCAAAACCTAATTTTTAAAAATCTAATTAAAACAAAATTTTAAGGATAAAGATCTATTGGTTTTTAAAGATTTTATTTATTCATGAGAAGCACAGAGAGAGAGGCAGAGACACAGGCAGAGGGAGAAGCAGGCTCCATGCAGGAAGCCCTACGTGGGACTTGATCCTGGGACCCCAGGATCACAACCTGAGCCAAAGCAGGCACTAAACCTCTGAGCCACCCAGGCATCCCTATGGGTTGTTTTAAACTCACTTTTATATATACCAATGAGAAAAAATAGTATACTTATTAAATAGTGCTAGAATTATTGGTTGATAAATTATAATCCTGTGCTTTCTTAAATGGGAAGCTGCAGATTGATTCAGTCAATAATTTGCTTCTTTTTGACTGAGAAGTGGCTTCCTGCTGGGTAATTGCTTGGGTTTTATCCCTACAAGATACATAGACTTTCCTATGAGCCGCAATTTTTCTGTTTGATTTGTTCAACATAAGAAATATTTTACAGTATTTGCCCAAATATAAAATGTATATACTCTGTCCTGAAAATACAGAAATAATTGAACATCATTGTCAGGAAAACCATTTTGGGTCTATAACAGATTAGGAAAATTCTCTGAAACAAAACATATTCCAGGTCTCTTGCTTTTCTTTATACTTTATTGTTGAATACTTGTATAATATAAATTCTTATTGTATACTATCTGATATTATGCAAAAAGTGTGAGGAGTTTTTAAAATTAAATTAAAAATGGAGACCAGAATTGAGAATCCCCTGAGCAGACAAAACTGTTAAAGCTATGTAAGCAAAACCAAATCTACCTTATCTTATGAACATAAGAGAAACTTAATTTATATCTTGTGAGTGCCTCTGATAAACATAAAAGAAATTTAAGTTATCTCCCTAAAAATGGTATAAGATAATCATTTTTAGCCGATCCCTAACCATCTGGAAACCTCCACTGTGATAATCAATCACTGCAAAGATTCAACAACTTCCTCATTTTCACCTCATAGTTATCCTGTGATGCCCCCAGCTTCAAATAAATTTGAGTTTCTTGTTTGCAAACTGTTCTTACAAGATCTGTGAACTCTTAGAAGCTACTCTTTATGGTGGATTTAATTTTGCTATTTCTGGATTTTTGACAAATAAAACCTAAAATGGATTTTAAAATAATAATATGAAGACTAGAGTTTGCATAGTGATTTCAAGTGGATCTGGCAGGGGATTTATACTGTATCTAAATAAATGCTGAAAAAATAGTTTAAACAAAATTCTTTAAATTATTGTAGGGAAGAATACATATATCATGAAATCCTAGGGAAAATAACAAATTTAAATTTAAAAGAACTAATTTGAGGCAGCCTGGGTGGCTCAGCGGTTTAGTGCCGCTTTGAACCCAAGGCCTGATCCTGGAGACCAGGGATCGAGTCCCATGTCGGGCTCCTTCATGGAGCCTGCTTCTCCCTCTGCCTGAGTCTCTGCCTCTCTCTCTCTTTCTGTCCCTCATGAATAAATAAATAAAATCTTAAAAAAAAGGAACTAATTTTAACTTTCTATTTTAATAAAATTTTTGCATGACAGAAGTTCGAAACTTGAAAGTATTCTTTTTTCCAATGGTATCTTCCCAACTTTTTATTCTGCTTGTGAAATATTTTAGACATAATGTACCTGATAGTTACATTTGCAACGATAAAAATTCAATTCAACAATTTTTGTAGGCTCTTTTAAATAAACTCTTACAAAACACTACCTACAAAAATAATAGAACCTGGGCAGCCCGGGGGGCTCAATGGTTTAGTGTTGCCTTCAGCCCAGGATGTGATCCTGGAGACCCGGGATCGAGTCCCACATCGGGCTCCCGGTGCATGGAGCCTGCTTCTCCCTCTGCCTGTGTCTCTGCCTCTTTCTCTCTCTGGGTCTGCCATGAAAAAATAAATAAAATCTTTAAAAATAAAAGAAAGTACTTTTCTAAAATACTAGAGCCATCAGTGAGTCAAACTTGTGTAAAATGGCTCATAAGTTAGCAATTCCTAAGGAGAATTTAAATGTGGCAATAAGACAATAATTGCATGCAATGTGGTAAGTGTTCACTTAAAAACCTAGTACATATTTAGCAGTATCTTGGAAGTCTGATGTCATTGGTAAAACCAGAAAACAATTCCCAGGTTTTTCTATATCCTTAACCTCAAAGGAAACAGTTTACCATAAATACCTCAGGAGTAAGACATCTGAGCAGACATGTAATCCAGGAAATATATGGCATTAAATAGCATGTGGTGGTCATTAAACATAGTTAATAAAAGTCTTTAACATCAACCAACTTCCATTCTGCCCTCAGCATATAGACTACCTAATTTGGAGGAAAAAAATAGAAAAGTTGGTTTGGGTTGAGATAAAAATTTGAAATCATAAGCAGTCTATGTAGTGCATATGATGGATTATCACAATTTTTAGTGGCTTTATGTGTAACTGATAGGAAGGAATATGTGTCAATATTTTTTCTGGGCTGGAAAAATAATTATTAGTTTAAAGCATATGAAATTGGTGATACTTGGCCATTTTGACCTAAAAAGTAGTAATTTCATAAGATTTGCGTAATAAAATACTAAATCAATTAGTCTGTCATGTTGACTTGTTATAAATAATCAAAAAGAATATTGTTATTTGGAAATAAAAAGTTCTCCTTATTCTTACATATTTGTAGTTAATAGATTCTTATTATTTAGAAGGAAAGGTTTAAAATATGAAACAAAGCAAATTAATGGTAATCTGTAAGATTTGCTTCCAAATTTGAGCAGTAGTATTAATTCCAAGAGGTTGGAAATTTTTAAGAAAGATTTGTTTATTTATTTAAGAGTTAGAGAGTCGGGGGGCCCACAGAGGGATAGAATTTTCAAGCAGACTCTCTGCTAAGTGTGGAGCCCAGACAAGGGGGCTCGATCTCAGGACCCAAGAGATCATAATCTGAGCCAAAATCAAGAGTTGGACATGCAACTGACTAAGCCACCTGGCACCTCCAAGAGTTGGAATTTTTGAACTAAGCATTTATTTTTATTTGAAAAAATATATATGATATATATTTTACATATGTATTTATATTTATAGATATATAATTAAAGGGATATTCCATGTTTTAACTAGTATATATTAATTTCTTATATAAATAATATTTTGAGGGGATCCCTGGGTGGCTCAGTGGTTTAGCACCTGCCTTTGGCCTGCGACACTGATCCTGGAGTCCCGAGATCGAGTCCCACATCCGGCTCCCTGCATGGAGCCTGCTTCTCCCCCTGCCTGTGTCTCTGCCTCTCTCTCTCTCTGTCTCTCTCATGAATGAATAAATAAAATCTTTAAAAATAAATAAATAAATAAAATATTTTGAAAAATGATGTTAAGTGACAAATTAGAAAAATATGCTGCAGATACTTAGAAGGCAATATTTTGTTCTTTAATGAGAAGAATTTAATGCTAATAAAAATACATTGTCAACATTTAAAATTGTGAGGTTTAGAAAACAAATGTCACATAATTTAATCACTTCTATGCAAAAGAAGCCAAGATTTATAATAGAAAAATAAGTAGTCTTAAAGACGATTTTCCTGTTAATATTCTTTGATTTTTTGACTACAGCCATTGACCACGAACACTAGAAATATTTGAAATTATAAACTGTAAAGCAGGTAACAGCAGTATTTTAAGATTAAGATACTTAGCATGATTCAGTATTTATTATTTTCAGTTTGGGGCACGACATAAAACTCCCTTCGGTGCAGTTTCCTCCAGGGATGAATGAAGGAAAGTAATGTTCTTATTCTTGATAAGAGCCTTATCAGAAAGGTAATAGTAAAATCAGGTACCCATAATTCTCCAGTGCTTTCTGTCATTTGCTGAGCACTCCCTAGGGAAAGGCCTGTGTTTTTTGGCAGAACCTGGGACTGGGCTGAATGGTTCACATAACCAGGAACAGGACAAAGTGATGAGGATGATACAAGAGAAAGGAGATGAGCACCTGCAGCGCTGAACTCAAGATTAGGAAAAGACAGGCCTTGTGGCCAAAATCTGGGGAAGATTGAAGAGAGCTGTGAGTGAAATATATGTGTGCCCTACGAGATCTTGTAAGTCTTCAGCGAAAATACCCAAATTATGATCTGCTTGCTGTAAATGGATTTCCCGTTGTTGCTTGTGGCAGATGCTAATTTTTTTTGTCAGGGTTGTACCGGAGTTGGCCTGAGTGGATAGGAGGGTAATACAGATCTGGGTTATAGCTTATCTCATTAAAATCCCACAACAACCCTAGGAGGTACACACTGTTATTCTCAATTCTTTTTTGCCGGAAACTTAAGGCCCAAAGTAAGTGATAACCTATGACAGAACATAAGCTGTCAAGTGATAGTGAGTGATACAATTTTGTATCAGATCTCACATTCAAAACTTTTTATGCTTTCTGTCATCATATTGCCTTTCATCATAGCAATTTAATTTTATCTGCGACTTCAAGTGCAAAAGCACAACACATGTCTACATTGCTAGTGAATGAGATCAGAACATAGCCAGCATTTTGATCCACCTAATTTGAAATCTGTCTTTCCATAGAATACTATAAAGAAAAGCTATTTGTACCTTCTTCTGGTTTGTGGATGGTAGAGGAGAACCACCCAGTAATTTACACTGGTATTCTTGGCAAAAAATGGATTATAATCATTTCACAAAATTGGTGGTCCTGATATACAAGGAGTGAAGGTTTTCTTAGTTCCTGAAATATCTATGCTAGTTGTCCATGTGCACAACTGGTGGAGAATTACACAGAGCTCTTTTCAGATCCTTTATGAATTTTGTTGTCTGGGTTTGGGATCCGTAGCTAACATCTAGAAAACCTGGTGTAGAATGACAGGAAAGCCACCACGTGATTAAAGAGTTGGAAATTGAGATTTTTAAGGAAAGTTTAGGACTATTTAGCCTGGAAAAAAAATGTGAGGTGTGATTTATTAGCTCTATTCTAGTATGGAATTAAATTTTTTCCATACAAGGAAAAGTAATCATCCATTCTCTAGCCACATTATAGAAAGAATTATTGGAAAGGCTTAAGATTTAGGTTATTCAAAAAGAATTTCCTGATCATGAAAATGGTTAAGTACTGCAGTTGGTAACCAACCAAACGTTTGGTCTCTCATTTCATTCCATTACGAAGAGGCTAGACTTTCATTTCAGAGAATTACAGAATTTTAGGGACACAAGTGATCATCTTATTTTAATAACCTTCCCTTACTAGGGCTCTTCATGAGGAGTTAAGCAACTGCTGAGTAGTTCTAACACTCAAGTCTGATTTATATAAAGTTGCCTTAACCAAAAGCTGCGCCATTTCTTGGTTTTCCCTAATGTGGAGCTTTGTGTAAAGGGGATATTGTTTTAATGGAGAATTAAATTTATACAAAGTAGCCACTAATAGTGGCATTTGTTTCCTGTTTCATTTGTTAAAGAGAGATGATTCATCTTTTAGCCAACTGGTAGGGTGCTCCTTGTAGATCCTTTAAAGTTTATCCTCAGAAAAAGGATATTGTTTTCTAGATGCTCAAGTTGAGATATTTATTGTAAATGGTCAAGCAACGAGTAAGTCTAGCTTGTCAGACATGGGTTTTCTCTAAGCCTGGACTCCCTCTCATCGCTCGGTCCTCCTCGGAGCTGGGGTGTGTGTCTCAGGCGTTCCTAAGTGAGGAGTATGCTGAAGAGAATGTGCTCGGATGACTAACGTAAAAATAGCATGAGGGCTGGAAATAATTTAAACTTCTGCCACATATTCAGTAAGCCAGAGAAATGGTGCTGGAACTGACAATTTCAGGCAACAAAATGAAGTTTTATTCAAAGAGAAAGGAATGTTATATCTTAGAAATAAAATGATAACTTTGTTTCCTGAGGAAATACTGCCAGTTTTCTTAGGATCTTTAGTTTGCTGATTGCAAGACTGACTCAAGGAAGAGGACATAGTAATGAAGAACTTCCGTTCTAAAATGATTTAAAAAAATTCTTTGACCCAAAGGGTGTGGGAAAAAATAAACCGAAACTCTATCTGAATAATATTTACTGCATGTAAAAAAACTAGTGAAATACTATTTTTAATGCCAATTTGGGGGTAGGGAGACAAATGAAGACTAAATATGCAGAGATGTATTTTTGTAGTAAATAGTCAATAAAAAAAAACAATATAGGAGGAATCGTAATATATAAAAATATATTTTAAAAAAAGAACAAATGGATTGATAAAAAGCACTGAGCTATAAGATTAAAATATATAATAGCAAAACTCTTATTATGAGTTTGGTTGGCTTACTTAGCTTGCTAGAGTCATTTTCATAGTTGGGCCAATGACTTTTAGTAAACCACTCATTCTTGACCTTAAAAACATTTTGTAAACATAAATACAATGTAAGACATATCCTCTATATTTGACTCCAGCCCTGGTCCATTAAGTGGAGTCAGCCTGCCTGTGTGAATCACGTCTCTAGGAGCTTGCGAAGGCCCAAACTTAGGCAACAGCCTCCGCTCCGCTCTCGTTCATTGTCTGGGCTCCTCAGTTCCTGGCATTCAGATTTTACTGCTATTTTATAATGAGAGGCACATGACGTAGGAAGTAATTCCCTTTTATTTCTATACAGGACTCCTATTTCCTTCCTTATCCCCTAGGCAACCATTTAAATGTATTTAATGTATATCTTTCATTTGTATGTATTCTTGCTCATTCATATTTGTGCATGAATTTTATATAATGAATATATGCATTTTTGCTAAGCATCATATCGTTGAAATTCCACCCACATAGAAACGTTGAAATACGTGTATTTAATCTGTTGTTTGTGAATGGTTGGTTGGTACTATGCATTTGACTAGTGACAGAAAACTATTTTGAGCAATATTTTAGTTTCTTCCTTTTTCTAATAATTGTATTGATATATAGGTAATATAATATACTATAAATTCACCCTTTTAAATGTACAGTTCAGTGTTTTATAGTATATTCACAGAGTGTAAGCAGTATTTGTATTTAGTTTTAGAATATTTTCATGAACCCAAAAAAGAAACCTCGTATCCAGTTTCCCCCCACCCCCACCAGCAACCATTAATCTCTTTTGTGTCTCTGTGTATTTACTAATTTGGGGCATTTCATGTACATAGGCTCATACAATATATGTCTTTTTGTGTCTGGTTTCTTTCACTTCGTATATAGAGTTTTCTTTTTTTTTTTTTTTTTTTTTTTTTTAAATTTTTACTTATTTATGATAGTCACAGAGAGAGAGAGAGAGGCAGAGACACAGGCAGAGGGAGAAGCAGGCTCCATGCACCGGGAGCCTGACGTGGGATTCGATCCCGGGTCTCCAGGATCGCGCCCTGGGCCAAAGGCAGGCGCTAAACTACTGCGCCACCCAGGGATCCCCGTATATAGAGTTTTCAAGGTTCATGCATGTGGTAGCGTATATTGGTACTTCATTTCTTTTTAGGGCCCACTAATATTCTATTGCATGGATTTACCATATGATTTTATCCATTCATCAGCTGGTGGACATTTGGGTTGTGTTCACCTTTTGGTGTACAAGTTTTCATGTGGGCCTATGTTTCAAATTCTCCTGTGCATAAACCTAGGAGTGGAATTGCTGGGTCCTAGGGCACCAACCCTTTGTTTAACTCTTTGAGGGACTGTCCGACTGTGTTTCAAAGTGGCAGCATCATTTCACATTTCTACTACCAGAATATGAAGGTTTCAGTTTTTCCACTTCCTTTCCAACACTTGTTATTATCTTCTGATTCTAGCCATGTCAGTGGATGTGAAGTGATATCTCACAGTGGTTTTGATTTGCGATTCCCTGATGTCTAAGGCTGCTGAACATCTTGCCCCGTGCTTAGCACACATTTGTGTATCTTCTTTCAAGAACTGTATATTCACATCTGCTATGTTCAATTGTGTTGTGAAAACATTTGTTGAAGCCTTAACTCTCTGATACCTTTGAATGTGACCTCATGTGGAAATAGGGACTATTTTTTTTTTTACTGATTGTTCTTTTGGTGTCATACAAGAAACCACTCCTTAGCCAAGTTTACTAAGATTTACTCTTATGCTTTCTTCTAAGAATTTTATAGTTTTGTTCTTACATTTAGGTCTATGATTCAGTTCGACTTAGTTTTTATACATGGTGTTAGTCTACATGGATTTTTAAGGTAACATTGAACCCTTTACAACTGTTGTAAAGTATCTGTCTGCCCCTCACCGTGTTCAAGCAACTGGTGCCAATTCAGTATGTTCCTCTGTACCACTGTGACAAGTTGTTTAAATAGATGAATTTTCTCCTAGGTCTATTTCTGCAGTCTTTCTTTCCTTCTTCAACTTATATGGTATTTTTAAACAGAACTTTTTGTCAGAACTTTGAAGATATCTTGTGAGAAATTTAGGTTTTATTTAGGTTACCTATCTATTCTTTTGGAATGCATTTAGATATTTGTCCTTTCAGCTTTACTATGAAGTATATAGTGAGAATTACAATTTTTTGTTGTTTTTCTTGAGTCTAAGGATTCATATCTTCTGCTTATTTTTTAATAGGGTTGTATGTATATTCATCATATTGAAGCCCTCAGCATGGCAATTCATGCCTGTAACCTACTTCCCTCTAGAGTTAACCACTATTCTGATTTTTACTATATATATATCTCCTTGCTTTTCTTATAGTTATACCACACATTTATGTATCTCTAAACAGCATAGTTTAGTTTTTTTCTGTTTTTAAACTTGTTATAAATATAATCATACAGCAAATGTGGTTTTTAGGCTACCTTAAAGTTACATTTTTAAGATTTATCTGTGCTGATGCAAATAGTTGTAGTTTGTCCAATTTCATCATTGCATAGTATTCCTTTGTATAGACATATCTCTAGGAATTTATCCATTTTTACTATGTGTGGGCATTTGAGATGTTTCTGAACTTGGGATATTAAAATTTTGCTGCTTTGGAACAGTCTTATACATGAACCGTCATATACACTTTATAGTACACAAATCCTTTGTCAGCTACATGCTTTTCAAATATATTCTTTTAGTGTGGTCTGTCTTAAGTGTTTTTTAGTGATTTTCATCATAATTAATTTTATGATCTGCATTTTTGTATTTGATTTAAGAAAAGTGAAATCAGAAATATGTTCTGTATTTTTTTCTTTAAAAAATGTTTTTTTAATTCTCAATTCATATGAAATAGTTCTTTTCCTCACTGCTTTTGCAATGCTCCTTATTTTATATATAAAGTTCCATATATGCAAGACTTTGTCATTGGGTTCTTAACTTTTCTTTTAAGGTTTTTTATTTATTTTTTTTATGAGAGACACAGAGAGAGCGAGAGAGAGGCCGAGACACAGGCAGAGGGAGAAGCAGGCTCCATGCAGGGAGCCCGACGTGGGACTCAATCCTGGGTCTCCAGGGTCAGGCCCTGGTCTGAAGGCAGACGCTAAACCGCTGAGCCACCCAGGCTGCCCAGGTTCTTAACTTTGTTCCGTTGTATCATTTGTTTTTTGCTGAATCAATACTACACATCTTATTTATTATTGTGATGAATTTTAGAAATAACTTGTGAATTTATACAGAAAATAGTCCCATGAGATTTTTTGTGTGTGGATTTTATGTAATCCATTCTAATAGATGTCTAATGGTATCTCATTTATCAGATGTGTTTTTTCAAATATTTTCTCTATCTGTGGGTTGTGTTTTCATTCTCTTAACAGTGTATTTCATGGAGCAGAAATCTTTAATTTTAATGAAGTTAGGCTTATCAACTATTTCTTTCATGTATTATGCCGTTTTGGTGCTGTATCTAAAAAGTCATCACCAAACCCAAGGTTATCTAGAATTTCTACTATGTTACCTTCTGGAAGTAGGAGTTTTACATTTAAATCTGTGATCCATATTGCATTAATTTTGCAAAGGACATAAAGTCTGACTCTAGATTCATTTTATTTTATTTTTTTTGCACATGGATATCCAATTGTTCTAGCACCATTTGTTGAAAGGTCTGTCTTTTCTCTATTGCACTGTCTTTGCTCCTTTGTCAAAGATCAGTTGACCATATTTATATGGGTCTATTTCTGGACTCTATTCTGCTGATCTGTTTGTCTGTTCTTTCACCAATACCACATTGTTTTCACTACCGTAGCCTTATAGTAAATCTTTAAGTCGGACACTACCAGTACCCTAACTTTGTTTTCCTTCAATATAGTGTTGGCTATTGTAAATCTTTTGCTGTCCATATAAACTTTAGAAGCAGTTTATCAATATCCTCAAAAGAACTTGCTGGGATTTTGACTGGGACTTCACTAAATTTATAGATTGAGTTGGGAGGAATTAATATCTTGATAATATTGAGTCTTTCTTTCTGTGACCATGGAAGATATCTCTATTATTTAGGTTTTTTAATTTCATGCATCAGTTTTCAGTTTTCCTAATACAGACCTTATACATATTTTGTTATATTTGTACCTAAGTATTTCATTTTGGAGGATGCTAATGTAAATGGTATTGTAGTTTTTAGTTTTATCCATTGATGATTGCTAGTACATGGGAAAGCAATTAAGTTTTGTATATTAACTTTGTATCCTACAACTTTGCTATCATCATTTATTAGTTCCAGGAGCTTTTTGTTGTGTGTGTCTGAGTTTATAATGGAAAGACTGAGGAAACTAAAAACTTCTAGAGAAAAAAACTGAAAGAGGTAGAGTTTGGACAGGTGGTGTCTCTTTTTCCTTTGTGGTTTACATTTGGTGCTGCTAATATTTTCCTTTTCAACTAGAAGACTAGCTGGAAACAGGAATGGAATAATTTCAAATTATTTGTATATAATCGTATTTTAAAAGTCAGCATTTGGAAACTTTGGATTAGAATTCTTATTTTCAAACTGCTCTTTTACCTTGTAACCATTAGAAATTGAGGTTAAACCATTTAACAAATTCTTGGACGGCAATATTGGTAAAACAATGATAGAAAATAGTTATATTTTTATGAAGAATACTATTAACTGTGATCTGGATTCTCTTAGATTTTATGCCTTGGGGTTGTATTTGAAAAGTCTTGAACTACTTTCACACCTCTCTGTATTTGGAATTGCTTACCTTTTCCTTTAACTCTGCCTTTTCGATTGTTTAGTCTGTTGCTATAGCAGTCACTACTATGCTTCCTAATGTTTGGCTAGAAAGTCAAACTTCCGCTGGAGGTGATAGACATGGCAATTTTGCTTCAGCAATTGGCCAAAATAAAGGATGGTGTG
Source organism: Canis lupus dingo (assembly GCF_003254725.2). Classification (NCBI taxonomy): domain Eukaryota; kingdom Metazoa; phylum Chordata; class Mammalia; order Carnivora; family Canidae; genus Canis; species Canis lupus. The sequence goes on along the minus strand of NC_064278.1, from coordinate 30,967,000 downwards.
AACGGATGGGAGGGTTGTGACACTCTACCCCAAATTCTGTGTGAGTTCTAGCTACGTATATTACAAATGAAAGAACAGGAAATCTAAGCTTGGTCGTGAAGTCAGATATATAAAGCAGTTACTGCTCCTTAGAATTAAGACCAAGAACTAGCTAGCAGATGTCTGATTCATATGCACTGTATGAAGAAGGAGATAGACTTTTATGATTCACATTTTCTCCTGACCAACTGCCAACTCTCTTTTCTGACTGACTGACCAAATGTCAAATATCCTCTGGAGGTTTTCATGGATTTTTCAGTCAATATGTAAATCTCATTACTTGTCTAACAATCTTTCCAGAACTTCTTTTGTATTTACTTTTCCATTAATTTCTGCATAGCTTTCCAGAATTACTTTACTTATTATTTTCAAAATGTATGTATATCTAGATATGAGACTTATTTCACCTAAAAAACATAATTTCAAAAGTTAAAATTGGACTACTATTTCTTGATGCTTTCACTATTATTTATTTCACTACTCTTATTAATAAATAGTAATTTGAGTTAATAGAAATATGAAAGAAGAGTGGGCTCAGTGAGATTATGTTGACTATGAATTATATTAGGCATAGTTTTATTCTCAAAAATTTTGTGTAGAAAAGTTTGGGTGAAGAATCAGAGTAGAGGAATTCAATGGATTTCAAAAGTAATTATAAAAATTGTTAAGTAAGTAGCAATTATAGATATGCTAGTCTTCCAGAGAATCTGGATATGTCCATATACGTTTGACCTGATCACTTGTTTCTGACAACCCTTATTTTCAAATCCTTGAAGACACACGAGCATCTGTTCTATGTTTAAATATTTCATGGAAGGAAAATAACGATGTCCATCAGTGCCTATGTCTCATGCTTTACAAAGTTCATTGGTTGGAAGATTTCCCTTTTATATAACCTGAATTCCGCCTACTGTAATGTAATTTCCCGTTTGCAGATTCTAAATGGACAACATCTGGTCACCATCTTTTTCTTTCTCTCTTTCTTTCTTTCTTTCTTTCTTTCTTTCTTTCTTTCTTTCTTTCTTTCTTTCCTTCCTTCCTTCCTTCCTTCCTTCCTTCCTTCCTTCCTTCCTTCCTTCCTTCTTTCTTTCTTTCTTTCTTTCTTTCTTTCTTTCTTTCTTTCTTTCTCTTTCCCTTACCTTTTGCCAAAGCCATTAGCAGAACCCTGTCTTCTGACTTTTGCTATTCAAGTCTGACCCTTAAAATCCCATCGTTTTTGTCTGTGTTGTTTGGGCATGGTGCACAGGCAGCAGATTCTTTGATTGCCTCAGCCTCATTGGATTTTTCAACCTTTGCTAGACTTAGTTCCCCTAAGCTGGGCCCACTGATTTTCACGCTGCAAGTCAGCTCTGCTCCACTTTCTAAACCAAACAGGACACTTGGAAGGTGGTGATAAACAACCTTAGCTTCCCATAGAAGCTGACTCTATTAATTATCCTCCTAATTCTAGAAGCTGGGGCCTCCTCAGTCAGTAGACTATCCAAATAGTCTTAGCTGCCACCTAGACTTGGCATTGAACTCCTAGATCATCTTACAAAGTCACATTTCTCTTTGCTAAAGGTTTTATTTTTATTTTTTAAAGATTTTACCTATTCATTCATGAAAGACACAAAAAGAGAGGCAGAGACACAGGTAGAGGGAGAAGCAGGCTCCATGCACCGGGAGCCCGACGTGGGATTCGATCCCGAGTCTCCAGGATCACGCCCTGGGCCAAAGGCAGGCGCCAAACCGCTGCGCCACCCAGGGATTCCCCCTGCTAAAGGTTTTAAATTGAAGTCTGTGGGTAGCTTTCTAAAAAAGCTGTGAATCCTCTGAAATTGCCAAAGTAAGACATTACATGTGTATTTTTTTTTTCTGACATTGTACCTTTTAGTAGTTTCTCAAAGAGGTAAATAATACAACAAAATTTCTAGACAACTTATAGATGACTTAGGGATGTATGCTGGATTTAAGAATGTAATATCATATCTACAGCCAATATAAAATAAAATTAAAGAAATAAACACTTACTTCCTTAAGTCCTTGTGCCTGGAGTTGAGTGTTTTCTTTGGTACCTTACAACCCACATTTCCCCTGTCTCCTTCCTATGTAGATTATTAGCAGTTAACTGGGATCTCAGCCCAGTTGCCAAGGTTCTTTGGCCCTCGTGTACTGCCCAGAAGTCAATTGCCCTGTGTAGCTTCCTAAACATAGTTGGCTTCTTTCTCTTGTTAAGGACCCTAATGTCTCCACTTGGAAATTTCATTAACAATAGAACAGTCGTGACTTTGCCTTTCTTCTACCACTTCTTAACTCTGTGAGGTCATGTACTATAGCCAAATATCTCCTAGTATCTGTGTCTACCTAAAGGGTAAATCTTATGTCAGGTTCCAACTTCTTCAGTCACCACATCAGCTTGTGAAGCCATTAGCCAAGTACAAAGATGTGAAATGTGAAAATCTGGGTCTCTTCTTAGTCTGTTCTTCTCATATTTTGTTATTATAATCAGAGAAGAAAGACATGGAAAGGGAATAATGAAGTATACGTGTAATCATATTCCCTAAATTTTAAAAAAAAGAGATAAAGTCTAAAACTTGGTCTAAATTTGGAACAAAACGATTAGAATTGAGGCTTCCTTGGAAAATTGGTGACATATGGTTACCATAGTAGAACAATCAGAGTTTTACTATATAAAGTTAAAAATAGCCTTGGAAAATTATGCTTGAATGGAAAATCTTAGGATGGGTTACAATATTCAGTTACACATTTTATTTTCACATTTTGAGAAGGAAATTAAAACACATTTCTTGCTTGTGTAATTATCTCCTACTGCACGTTTTTCTTTGAATAGCAACTGTTGTGCCACAAAGACATTTCTCAATGAAATTGGATTAAGGGTTCATTACAGATTACTTGACTGATGTGTGTAAAAGGAGTCATAATTCACTCCTTTCCTATTCAGATAAACTTTACTTCTTTGATCCGTGTCTGGGTGGTAAGAGTGAGGGTTGGATAAAGTTGGAATTATTAGAATATACACAGAATATTGGACGAGGAAAGGATCTTGGAGACCATCTGGTCAAACTTTTCAGTTGAGGAAACAGATCAAGGTTTGGCAGATAATTTGCCTTGGCTCATTGGCTGTCAGAGCTGAGGTTGACACTGGTTCTCCTTGCTCCTCTGTGTAGATTCTTCTTGTATCACCATTGTTGCCCCAAACCACTAGGTGTTTTTCTGGGCTACTACAGTTCCCTGTCCTTCCTCTTTCAGGTGACAGAAATAAAAGTCCAGTATGAAAGAAAAAGGATCATTTTTTTTTTAGCAAGGGGAGAGGGAGGGACAGACAGAGAAATTTATTTATTTATTTATTTATTTATTTATTTATTTATTTATCCATGAGAGACACAGAGGCAGAGAGAGAAAGAGAGAGGCAGAGACACAGGCAGAGGGAGAAGCAGGCTCCATGCGGGGAGCCCGACGTGGGACTCGATCCCGTGACTCCAGGATCAGGCCCTGGGCTGAAGGCGGTGCTAAACCACTGAGCCACCGGGCTGCCCCAGACAGAGAATCACTCAATGCAGAACCTGACCCAGGGCTCAATCTCACAACCCTGAGATCATGACCTGAGCTGAAATAAAAAAATCAGAGGCATAACTGACTGAGCCACCCAGGCACTCTGAAAAAGAATCCTTTTAATATTTACATGTCTCCTGTTTTATACACAAACTCAAACACATATCACCTTCCTTACAGTCTCCATTTTGAAGGTAGAATTTAATTAAGAAACTCCATATTGCTCTTTCCACAGTCCTGGGCCCAGAGTTACTATCTTAAACAAAAATTGGACACTTCCATGTTTTACTGAATTAGTTATTTTTTCTTATTCCCATAAGATGCTAGGATGTCCTTAGATAAAACATCTGTTCAGAAAAGGATAAGTTAAAATTATAGAGAAAAAGCTACCATATAATGAATTATTTGGGGTACAAAATTGGACATCATTGGGGTAATTATTAGCCTAAATATTTTGGTTTTCATGGAAGAGTGGAAGAAAATATGAGGCAGACATTTACTGTGCCAAAGTTTGTGGTATAATCTGTATAATCATCTGTAACTTTACTCTTACATTGACAGAAATTAAGTTCCCAACAGACATAACAGGAATTTACCCAATAGAACTTACTTTTATAGTAAACTTAAATATATTTATTTCATAATAAGAGGGATTAGGTGTATTTTAATAACAGGTAGTATGGTACAGGTAAAAAGATTTTTTTTTCTTTTTTTTTTTGGTAAAAAGATTTTTAAATGGATAAGATAAAATATGTACTTCTCCATTTGGGGTTATATTATACTTGGAACAATTGTTTTAAAAATATATTTTATGATAATTAGAATTGGCATGGGCAACCATTATCTCATTTTTCTTTCTAGCCCCGAATCTGATCCATTTCTTTACATTTCATGCATTTTAAAACTGTTTAATTCACAATGATGGCATTGATTATTGTACCTGTGGTAATAAACATTAAATCTAAGTATGATACAGATATTTTTGTATTTCAAATTCCAATACAAAATTACAGCCATATGATAGAATTAAATTTGATTATATTGAGGCTTAGATCATGTTTTCTGTATATTGTGAGATAAATGACATAATACAACATTAAAATCAAATAATCAAGGGAATTCACAATCCTTGATGTTTCCACAATTTTTATATTTCAGAACCTCATGGATTATTTAAGCTTACAAACAACATATAATAACAAAAATTAAAGATTTCAGTGTGCCAGAATTGGAAAATGGTCTATAAAAGACATCTAAAAATGAGAGAACCTTGCATAAAACCCTAAACAGTATTTTGGCAAACATGGGCCCAAACTGGTTCTCTCATATGTTGCTGTATGACTCCTATGAAGGACAATTTAGCAATACTTCCTAAAATTATGACCGTGGGTAGCCTTTGATTCTGGGTGCTTATCCTAATGATAAACTCAAAAGTGAGTGAAATGAGGAATATACATGTCAACTAACTACAGTACTATTTGTAATTAAAAAGTTCATAAATTCCAGTACTAGTAGAGTGATTAAATCATTGAGCTACATTCAAAAGCATATAATAATTATCGACGGCCCTCGGTGTTAGTTTGGAAAGATCTCCAGATTTTCCTAATTATAAAGCCCTGAATCAGCCAGCCTTACCTACCCAGTTGTCAACTGTGGACAACTTGGAGAAGCTGAGGTCAGCATGAGTTCCCTGAGGGCAGGAAGAGAAATGGTCAGAGCGCTATGCCCGGTTTATCCTTTGAATTTGCCAGTCCGGTCAGTCATTTCTCCACCTCAGGGAGAGAAGAGAAGCCATGGGTACTATTGCCTTTCACCCTCATTCTGCAGGAGGGAATTAGCACAGGAGGGAAGTAAGTGTCCCTTAGAACACACCCATCTTCCCATTTTCAATCTTTAGTCCCTCTAATCTAGGCAACTGTGGCCAAAGAGCACTCTCAGAATACAGTCTCATTTACTCTACCTGCTTCTGCAGAGACCTTCAGAAGCTTCCTGTTGCCCACAAAAATGAAGTAAAATTTTAAATTTGCCTTCCAGGTTTTCTGGGTAGGAAAGCATGGACTGAATCTTCATCCCCATTGACTCCTCAGGACCAAGGGCTCTGCTTGGAGTCTAGCAGATGTGGAGTAGATGCCACTGAGTGATTAGTGAATAAAGGACAAGTAACTGTGGAGGCCACAGTCCTTCTCTAGTCACCTAGAGGCGCTCCTCCTCGGTCCAGCCCTCCATGCCCTCCAGCCATTCATCAGTCCCTTCATCCTCCTTGTATGTCGAAGGCATCGTGTTCCAGAGAGTAAAATATTGTCATTTCTTTCTTTCTTTCTTTCCTTTTTAGACTTATTTATTAATTTTTGGAGAGCAAGAAGAAGGACAGAGGGAGAGAATTTTTCAAGCAGACTCCCAGCTGAGCAAGAAGCCTGGTGGCTCACTCCCGCGCTCCAGGAGGTCGTGACCTGAGCGAAAACCAAGAGTCAGTTGTTCAACCAACTGAGCCACCAGACCCCGTTCTTTCCTCTCCCAGGCTTGTGTTTCCAGGTGTTGAGCGCTAATTCCTTTATGAGACTTCCCCAGGCTCCCCTCCCCGAGACCAATAGTTGCTCCTACTTTGTACTCTGGGAACATGTTTGCAATTCACTTTAGTGCTTACATTAATAATTAAATTATAAGCTCTTTGAAGGAGCTTATTTTATCCTATATAGTGCCTACCATTGGAACCAACCTACAATAAGAATTAATAACTTTATCAAATTGAATTGTGTCTAAATTTAAAAAACACACAAAAAATATTTATGTATTTGGCAGTGACTTTTGATGCACAAAGAATTATTATATCATGGGCAATACAAATTTAGTTTGTTTTGTGAAAATATTGGTATTTTCCAAACATTTATCTAAGTAATAGGAGGTCAGAACAGAGATTTTTGGGAGCTGGGGTTGAGAAAAAGAAGGTAGCCATTGGATGGAGAAAAGTAAGAGTACAGATGGCATTAAAATTACTCTATAAATTTTATTGCACACTGGAAAGAATGTCAAATGACTATACAAATTTGACTGTTTTAATAATTAATTGAGGAGTGTAAATTTTTGACTTGCATGGAATTTATATTGGAGCTAGACTTTTAATAGGTTTGGATTTTAACTATTTTTTGAATTAACTTAATCACGTAGTCACTTAATCCACATTTGAAGTCTATGTTTGGATTCTTAGACTCGTATCAACCAAAGTCTTTGGATCAGAGGTACATATTTGCAATATGTGGGGGGAAACACAGCTGGCCTGTTCTCTGATAGGTGGAAGAGGGAATGACACCTCACTTTTGCCTTCTATAACGTAAGGTCTGCTTCTTGGGAAGGGACATGATGGGGTGGGCAGGCATTTTCTTGTTCGTAGGTAGCAGGATAGAGTTTCTAAGACCAGGATGATTACAGTGTCTTCAAAATGGAAGGTGTGTACTGATGCTTTCAAATGAGAGGACTTTTGTTGCCAAGTCAAGCCAAGAATCTGCCAAGTGATTTACTTCCCAAACTGGCCTGAGGCTCATATTTTTCCTGGCATCACGCAGCAGTTGCTTCTAATGCAGTGAAATACTGTGACAAGCAGAGGTGGCCCAAGTCTGCAGTGTCGGGGGCACGTGGGGGGTGTCCTGCGGCCCATGGGCCTGGGGGGCAGCCGTCAGCGCGGGCCAGCAGCAGTGTCCCCGAGGTGCTGCCTGCCTGGGCCCAGCGGACTGTGTCCCTTCCCTCCCAGACCTGGGTCTGGGGGGCACATGGGTTTGGCTGGCTGCTCTCCCAGCACATTGTAACCCTGGAGATCTTTTAGTGGAACAGTGATACTGGTCTCCATCGTCGGCCGTAGGAGCCTTAGGTTCCTACACTAAGCATGAGCCAACCAGTATTTACACCCCTCAGAACTGCTGTTTGTGAGACACTCGGATGTCAGCCCACACGATGAAATGCAACGTGACCCAGCAGGATACACAACTATCAGCTCTGTTACGTTATGGTGCAGCATATGCTCAAAAGTTAAAATCATCTTAATTGAGCGGATTTGAGTTTCACTCTTTGGAAAGACTTTGTGAGAATAATAAAATACTCAAGGGCAATCCAACTGTATGAACTCAAGATTACCTAATGAGCACTTTTCAGATTACTTCCTGGCAACAGGTTCCACAAGGATGACACATGAAAGCTTAGTACGAGGACAGTCGGTTTATGGCAATAAGGAATTTATAATCTATTGGGTGGCATTCCTGTGAGTTATTTGTTACTGCATGAGTGAGTGATTCATCAAATAGTTATGCATCGGATTTATTCCTCTAAGACACCAATCTGATGAGGTGTAAAGCTCCAGAAGAGTTGCAGGGGGAAGTGACTCACGGAGCGAAGAGGGGCAGTGAGTTATGTACATCAAGGGCTCAAACGCAAGACTGTATGTGATAAGGTCCAAAATGACTCAAAGTCCTATGAAAGTTCAGAGACTTATTTGCAGAGGTTTTTGAAACCTTTGATCAAATGTAATTCAAACCTTATTAACTTAAGTGCTGGGAATTTTAAAGATGACTAAACCATGGGCTGTTGTATTAGCTTGGATTTTGGCAGGCGAAAATCAGTGAAAGAGATGACCTGAAGAATGATCTACTAGAGGTAAAAAAAAAAAAAAAAAAATGCAATTATGTGTAGAATATAAGGAACATTTAACAAATTTGAGGGTACACAAATCTGGGGGAGACCTAATGTCCAAATAATGCATCTGATTCTTGCATTGTTAGGGATACCATTTTATGGCTAATATTTATAGACAATTAACCAGTTATGGTGCCAGGAACTTGGTATAAATTATTGATTTTAAAAATAAATAAATAAAAAATAAATTATTGATTTTAACTCTGACAGCATCTCTAGAGGTAGGTATTGTGATGATCTCTATTTTATAGATGAGAAAAAATGGATCTAAGGGAAGTGTGTTAATTCAGCTAATGAGACAGAAAGTGGGAAGGTCAGGGCAGGGACAAGGGCTCTGACTCCAGAGCCACATAACCATTGAGCCACTTTGCCAACCTTATTGAGAGTCACTGAAATGTTTCTGAGGAATGAGATCCTTCACTCCATTGGCTCCACTGCATTATTTAGTTCTCACCACCTCTTATCCTGACAATAGTATTGTCTCACCTTTTTTTCCTTAAATTTGCTCTAACGTTGCCTCCAGAGTTACCTTTGGAAAATATAGATTTGATCATATCACTCCTTTGTTAAAACAGGTAATACCTGATTGCCTTTAAGAGCAAACTCAGGGGCTCCTGTGTGGCCCAGTTGGTTAAGCATATGACTCCTTTTTGGCGCAGGTCATGATCGCAGAGGGATAAGACTGAGCCCTGCGTTGGGCTTCACACTGGTCCCCTGTAGCCTGGTCAAGATTCTGCCTCTCCTCTGCCCCTCCCCACCCCTCCCTTCCTAAAAAAATAACAAAACAAAACAAAACAAAACAAAACAAAAGGCAGACTCAGACTTCTTAGTGCGGCATATAATTTCCTTTATAATCTAGCCCTAGTCCAGTTTTTCTTCACAGCCTCATTGTCTGCAACTCCACCCTCTCCTCAAGCCTCTCAAATACCCCAGCCGTACTCAAATATGCTTCAATTCTGAAACTGTATGGGAGCAGGGATGCCTGGGGGGCTCAGTGGTGGAGCATCTGCCTTGGGCTCAGGGTGTGACCCCGGGGTCCTGGGATGGAGTCCCGTGTCGGGTCCCCCACAGGGAGCCTGCTTCTCCTCCTGCCTGTGTCTCTGCCTCTCCCTCTGTGTCTCTCGTGAAAAAATAAATAAAATCTTAAAAAAAAAAGAAAAAAGCTATGTGGGAGCTTTAGAATTCCTTTAAAATATTGTCTTTTATGTCTCCTGAGAGTTCATGTATGGGAAAACTTGAAATAGTAAGAAATAAACTAAAAAATAGATTGGATTTCAAAAAAATAAAAAAGACATTGAGTGACAGGCTAGGGAGTTTGAAATTTATTAAACAGACAATGAAGAACTACTGAAGACTTTCAAACAAGGCAAGAACCTATCATGGTCGTTCTTTAGAAGGATTAATTTGTTGAAGTGGGCAAAATTAGATGGTAGAGGGATTTTTTTTCTGCTTAGTTCACTGATGAATCCTAGGTGCCAAGAACACTGCCTAGAACATGGTAGGTACCCTATAAATATTTGCTGACTGAGTGAACTCTGGAGCATCTCCTGGGAATTAGTGCTTACATGGTACCATTCTCTCCCCATTTTTGACCTTTATATCTCCCTCGGCTTCACTCTCCCTCTCCTTCATACACATGTGCTCTCTCCTTCTCATCCATTCTGATCTATTTTCTCACTTATTATAAAGGATAATTTTCTAACATAATTATTATTACAGTCATTATAATTCATAGTTAGCAAGTATTTCCTAATTATCATGTTCCAGGATGAGTTTGGGAGGTATTCTCACACTTGATCACGTAGAATTCTCACAAGAACCCAATGGGATGGGTATCATGTCTCACATCTTGCGACAGATTGATGTCAAGAATCCACACCAATATGCAGGGTAGATTTCTGGCTCCAAGTCTTGATTTCCTTACACCAAAACAATTGAATAATTCATATTGTGATTTGTTTTAAATATTTTATTTGTTTATTCATGAGAGAGGCAGAGACACAGGCAGAGGGAGAAGCAGGCTCCATGCAGGGAGCCGGACGCGGGACTCAATCCCAAGACCTCGGGGTCACGCCCTGAGCCGAAGGCAGAGCTCAACCAGTGAGCTACCCAGGCACCCCCATACTGTGATTTCTTTTTGGCTTTGACTGAATGTTGGTGACTGACTTAACCACCTTTTTAAAATTAAAATAAAAATTACAAGAGGTAAAGAAATGAAGATGGGATGATAGCTTTAGAGGGGAGCAGGGCTGAGGGAATATTTATTTTCTCAAAGGAAGTAGAGATGTGAATATGTTATAGTCTTGGATGAAAGAAGACATATTGTAAAGTAGTGTGAGGACAGTTACGCATCAAGATAATTCATAGAGTATGGTAGGGACCAGAATTAAGCACCAAAGTGAGGCCTTGAATTAATGTTGGAAAGGAAGAGGGATACTTATTCCTTCAATGAAGGAAGAAAATAGAGAAAACAGTGGCACACTAAGATGAATTTTTAAGTAGGGGATGGAAGGAGTTGCAGGAAATCACGTCAGAAAGTGATTTGGGGCAATTGGCTAAAATATCTGTCTCTAGAAATCCAGAAGAGCCTGGCTAAACTTCATTACTTGGTTATGAGCATGGATTATGAAGTCGAACTGTCTGGGCTTCAGCCACGGCTTGTCTGTTTGCCAACTGAATGATCATGAGCAATTACTCTATCACTCTGCACTTTAGTCATCATTTTAAATGGGGTGATACAGCACCAAGCTCATAGGGTTGCTGTGTGGAGTAAATGAGTTAATATATCTAAAGCTCTAGGAATGGTACCCTTCATACAGTAGACCTTAAAATAGGTGGGAGCTGCTGTTCCAGTTCCCTGCCACCTTAAGCATCTTGAATATTCTTTATTCTCTTCCTCTAGTATATATTTTCTTTGGAAGGTGTGGCTTAGCTGTACCAGGAGTGAAATGTGCTTTCCTCCACTTTTGCAAACATACTCGTGTACATGGAATGATTCACAGATAACTACGCTGGCCTTAATCCAGCTGATAGCTGTGATTGAGTGGAGTCTTTGTTATTTGAATTGTTCTATTTTTATTAAATAATTAAGAAGGAGTAGTTGGGATCCCTGGGTGGCTCAGCAGTTTGGCACCTGCCTTTGGCCTAGGGTGCGATCCTGGTGTCCCGGGATCGAGTCCCACGTTGGGCTCCTTGCACGGAGCCTGCTTCTCCCTCTGCCTGTGTCTCTGCCTCTCTCTCTCTATGTCTATCATAAATAAATAAATCAAAATCTAAAAATAAAAATAAAAAAAGAAGGAGTAGTCAATCAAAAGAGACCATAGATAAAAGGACTGCTTTTAAAATTATTGAATGGCTGCAAAAAAAAAAAAGATTGAATGGGGCAGCCTGGGTGGCTCAGGGGTTTAGCACTGCCTTCAGTCCAGGGCCTGATCCTGGAGACCCGGAATCAAGTCCCACATCGGGCTCCCTGCATGGAGCCTGCTTCTCCCTCTGCCTGTGTCTCTGCCTCTCTCTCTCTCTCTGTGTGTGTCTGTGTCTCTCATGAATAAATAAATAAAATCTTAAAAAAAAAATAAAACGATTGATTGGGAATTCTGTAATAAAGTGACAAAGACAATTTATTGTACTTCAAGTATGCTAAAACACCTGATAAATTCTGAATTATTTTAAAAACAAAAATTTGGGATCCTGTATTACCATAGGAAATATAACCAATCTACTACATAGTCATAAATTAGTAAAATGCTGGAGTTTGGCCATAACATATACATAGTGAAGCTTAAAGTTCAAGGCCAACTGGAGAAAGACTCTAAGTGTTGCATTAATGACAGGTTCATTGCTTTAAAGCTGCTATCTTCTTTTGATGTAACATGTAGACGGTCTCTGAATTTTGACTATTTTGACATATGATTGCAATTAGTGATAATAATGGCAACAAATCTCAGCAGCCATCCTAGCTGATTTTAGCAAAGGGAAAAATAATCTGATATAATACTTGCCTATTCTATATATTGCTACCTACATCCCCTAAAAGTGTGTTTTAATAAAATCTTTCTCGGTATGCCAAAGAAAACTACAGAATTGGCTATCTCTTAAGAAAATTCATTGCAAAATTTTGTGTTAAGCCAAAATTTTGTCCCCCCCATCCTTTGAAATATTACAATAACCTTATTTTAGAGGAGTCATCTTTTAATCTATCCACCAAAGAATCTTAAAGATACTTTAAAGCCATTTTAATGATGTGGAAACATAGCTTGATCAAGAATAAAATGAACAGGGCAGCCCCGGTGGCTCAGCAGTTTAGCGCCGCCTTCTGCCCAGGGCCTGATCCTGGAGACCCGGGATCGAATCCCACGTCGGGCTCCCTGCATGGAGCCTGCTTCTCCCTCTGCCTGTGTCTCTGACTGTGTGTGTGTGTGTGTGTCTCATAAATAAATAAAAATTTTTTTTAAAAAAAGAGTAAAACGAACATATTATGCAAAATGACTAGATATGCCCAGAAATGGAATTATGACTCAACCACAAGAATCTCTCAGAAATTACTGTGGAACAGTAGTAGATCATGAATGAGACTGTTTTCTCAAGCAAATGCTAGTTTAAAACTATAGTAGAAATTAAAAGAAAGGATGTGTAAAATAATCAGTGTTAATTTTAAAAACCACAGATTATAGTAATAAGAAAGACCTTGAAATATTTTCAATATATTACATGTACGATATAGAGTTTTATAGAGACTGAAAATTATGAGATATTCTCTAAAAGTAGTTTTCCAAATTAATTAAGGTTTATATAGTGTACATCAATATTTATCCTTTGTCTCATTTCAATTAGATTTTTCTTTTAAAAGAAGTACATGCAAAATAAACCTGCCATTTATACAGAGCTATTCTTACAGAAATGCTCCAGCACTTGCTGCCAAATATTTTTGAAATAGTTTGAAATATGTATCACCATTCAACATCTGCTTCTTCTCTAATTTTTTAAAACATGGAAATAGCTGTAGATAAGAGAAACTTCTTTGAAATGTTAGACTTTATTATACAAACATAAATTATGACATACACAGCTTTATCTTGAGACAGAAAACTACTAATTTGTATGTTGATAAAAGCACATGCTATTAGGATAAAAATTGTGACATTTTGTAGATTAAATATATATTTTTTTTCTAATATTTTGGAGCTAATAATCAGAACTAGTCAAAACTAAGGTTTTTTATTTAAAGTCCAGCTAAACTATTTGGGAAATAAAATATTTCCAAGTGAATTATAACAGTTAATTTTACTCCTAGAAAAATGAGAATATGTATTGAATTTAAAGGTTTTAAACATTCAGCAGATACACCTTCAGAACCTATCATTGTTTAGTGCACTGGGTTCCGTGCTATGTTGTATTAGCTTAAAAACTAAACATTTGAACCAGGCTTTCTTTTTTTTTTTTTAAGATTTTATTTATTTATTCACAGAGAGAGGCAGAGACAGAGGCAGAGGGAGAAGCAGGCTCCCTCTTGGGGTCCATCAACAGATGAATGGATAAAGAAGATGTGGTTTATGAATACAATGGAATATTCCTCAGCCATTAGAAAAGACAAATACCCACCATTTGCTTCCACATGGATGGACCTGGAGGGTATGATGCTGAGTGAAATAAGTCAATTGGAGAAGGACAAACATTATAAGGTCTCATTCATTTGGGGAATATAAATAATAGTGAAAGGGAATAGAGGGGAAGGGAGGAGAAATGGGTGGGAAATATCAGAAAGGGAGACAGAACATGGAAGACTCCTAAATCTGGGAAACGAACTAGGGGTGGTGGAAGGGGAGGAGGGCGGGGGGTGGGGGTGACGGGGTGATGGGCACTGAGGGGGGCACCTGACAGGATGAGCACTGGGTGTTATTCTGTATGTTGGCAAATTGAACACCAATAAAAAATAAATTTATTATTAAAAAAAAAAAAAGAAGCTGCAGGCTCCCTGCAGGAAGCCCAATGCGGGACTTGATCCCAGGACCCTGGGGTCACGCCCTGAGCCTAAGGCAGGCGCTCCACAACTGAGCACCCCAGGCGTGTACCAGGCTTCCTAAACTAATGTGCCATGTGAGCTTCAGTGTAACAGTGGGGTTGTTGCAATAAAAGAAATTGCCCCTTGGTTCGATAAATGTGATCACTTTAGGTTTCTCTACTGCAGAGCTTTTCAGACCCTAATACATACTGTGAATCTGGAAAAGGGCTATGGACACATCTTTCACAATCTTATTTCATCACAGAGCCTCTCTGGGGAAGGAAGGAAGAATAGGGTACACAGCCCCCATGAAATCATTACCCACTGATTTGTGCACATTCAATAAGACTGTTGGGTAAGCAGTCCTCAGTTTTCTAATCGTTCTTTGTCTTTTATTTGGCTCTCTGGGATTTCCCAAAAGAAGGTTCATTTCTTATCTCTTCTTTAATCCACTCCTTAGTCTGTACTTTACTTTTGTACATGCCATGTTTCTGGGCTGTTGTCTGTTACTCTGCTCTTCACGTTGATGCTTCTTGTACCATCTGTGGTGGTGTTGGCATCATCTCGGCCTACCTGCAGGACCATGACCTGTCCCGATCCCTGGTTAAGGAAGGTTCAAAGACAACCAGCTTCTCTGCTACCTGTTCTTGGACGTCCTCACTATTTGACCTGTGTTAGATCAAGGGTTATCTGACCAGTAGAGAAACATTTTCTTCATCTCAGGCTCACTTTTTTGTTTTGTTTACAAGTGAAAGGGGTGAAAGTGAAAGTGAAAGGGCAGTTATTATTCCTCAGAAGAATTGGCTTGATGAAGTTCTTGGAGTAGGAACGAATAGAGTTGTTTCATGTTTACCTCATGGTCTTCTCTTTCTCAATGACCATAGGTAGCCCTCCCTACTGCAGAATGCCCGATCTGATGGCTTCAAATAGCTCTTTAGACTCTATCCTCAACCACCACCAGTCTCTTTCAATAAGGACTTGTTTTACAAAATTCAGCCCACTGGACCAGTTATTCTCCATGTATGCTTTTATCCATTATTCCATATTCTCCATTCCAATTCCATATATTCCATATTCTCCACTTACAATTTTTCTTCCAAGGGAGCCCCTTGCTCTCTATCAGCTGTTATTTGGCCTTGGATACATTTTACCCATCCCTGTACAGCAGCCTATCACATGTCTATCTGTAACTAAAGACCAAATGTGGACAGGCTCAGTTTTCTACGTGGTTCCCTGGTCTCATGTAACCAAGGCAGATAGCTTAATGCTATTTGGAATGTCACCTATTTTCATTTGCTACAATTCCCATCCTCAGCTGTGACACAGCTGGGACAACTCTTTCAATAAACTCGATGAAACAAAGATATCAAATTAGAACTAAGAGAAATTAACTAATGTGTGACATGCTATAATTCAGATTATATTTCTGGGTTAGAACTAGATTTTTCCAGTATTTGTGAATAAATGAAAAGTTTCATATATACCTTTTTCAAGAAAGATTGAATTTTTTTCAAAAATAAAATGACATACGTCTGTTTAAAATAACCAAATATATCATCATAAGTATTTGCAATGGTCTGTAAGTAAAATTGACAACATCACCAAATTTCTGTTTGTTGAAGTCTAATTTATTTTCATCATAAGCTAAATACTTTTGAGGTTTCCATGATATTAGCTATGAAATGGTTCAACAGCACGTACCATGAGCTTCTTCAGTTAGAGGAATCATACTAAGCACAAATTGTAATGGCATTGATAAGGAAAACAGTTTCAAGTCTATCAAAATAGTGAACTGTTCTTCCAAGAAAAATTAATTCTAAAAATGTCTCCTCACTATATTCTAGTTAAGAATATGAAGGATCAAAACATAACAAATGGAAGGCTGGAAAGAATAATCAGAGAGAAAGAATACATTTGTAGAGAACTTAGGAAAAATGCACAGATATTTCAGACATAATATTTTTGGACAAAGCTAATATTTTAAGAGATCAGTTGATAAATATTTAAGTTTAGAAATGTCTTAAAGAGGGACGCATGGGTGGCTCAGTGGTCAAGCATCTGCCTTCGGCTCAGTGTGTGATCCTGGGGTCCTGGGATCGAGTCCCACATCGGGCTCCCCTCATGGAACCTGCTTCTCCTTCTGCCTGTGTCTCTACCTGTCTCTCTCTCTCTCTCTGTATCTGTCATGAATAGATAAATAAGATAAAATCTTTAAAAAAAAAAAAAGAAATGTCTTAAAGAATGTCTGAGACTAAAAAATTCAGTTTAGTGGCACAAGTGACAATGGACAAGGTCTGTATGCATTGGACAGAGTGGTGCAGACAGAGGAGGTGTTTGGGAAAAGCATTCTCTTTAGACCGTCTAAGAGAAAGTTTTACGTTGGCTAAGAATTGAAACTGTCTTGATTGTTGAGGAGGAAGATGGAAGTTCTTATTGGATCCAACTGTATAATATTTAGTTTCTTAAAAAATTTAAGTAACCCTAAATTAATTTTAGAGTAAAACACATACAGTATGTATGCATACCATAGTTTGAGCTTCATCATCTCAAATAATCCATGTAAGTTTTTATTTACATCATCTCTCAGTTCCCACCAGGAACTGAGAGATCTGTGTTCTACTTTTCCAGCTTCTCCAGGATCATTTGACAGGTGCCTCTCTGCAACGCCTTCCTTTATCCATTATTTGTTCTTCCCACATATGAAGTTCAACCTGCTTCATAGAGTTTTCAAATTTTCCATGTTATATTTTCTGTTTGAAAGCATATTTCGGGCAGCCCGGGGGGCTCAGCAGTTTAGCACTTGCCTTCAGCCCAGGGTGTGATCCTGGAGTCCTGGGATCAAGTCCCAAGTTGGGCTCCCTGCAGGGAGGGAGCCTGCTTCTCCCTCTGCCTGTGTCTGTGTCTCCCAAGAATATATAAAAAAAATCTTTTTTTAAGTGTATTTTAAGGTTAATATATTGCAATATGACATTTTCAGCATTATAGTAATGATTTTTCTCATATAAAATATTATTTTGAATGGAAGGCAGCAATATTTGAATTGGATGTAAAGAATGGGTAAAGTTTGAACAGATTGGTGTTAGTAAGAAGTGGACTCAGCGAAGCAGCGCCCAATAAGGCATGTTTATTTGTTGAGGCATACAGAGAAAAGTAGGAGGGCTTGCTGTTGGGTGGAGCCGTATTTGAATCCTAGACCTGCTGATTCCTAGCTCTAGAGCCTTGTGCAAGAACTGAGCTATGTGTCAGAGCGTGATGGGGATACGTGCTTATGGTGTATGCATATCCATAAAATGGATACATTTTACCCATCCCTGTACAGCAGCCTATCACATGTCTATCTGTAACTAAAGACCAAATGTGGACAGGCTCAGTTTTCTACGTGGTTCCCTGGTCTCATGTAACCAAGGCAGTATGGTGATTATATGGTGTATGGTGATTATATTTGATGTGGCAGAGAATAGGGCACCACTGAACATCACAGAAGATTGGAGAATGAAAACGAAAGTTATATAAAACAATACAATTATACAATGAGGGATTAATGGATCTTTTTGTCTGAATGGCAAGCTGCAGTTGTCCCTTGAACACGTGGGAGGTAGGGGCCCTGCCCACCCATGCAGATGAATACCACATACAACTTGGCTCTTCCAGACAGTCTGCTATTGACTGGAAGCCTTACTAATAATGTAAACAGTCAATTAACATACATTTTATATGTTATGTATTATATACTGCATTCTTATGATAAAGTAAGGTAAAGAAAAATTATAGAAGAGAAATTACATCACAATACTGTGCTGCATTTGTGGGGAAAAAATCTTTGTATAAGAGGCCTGCATGGTTCAAATCTGCGTTATCCGAGGGTCAACTGTATTTGGGTTTAATGATAAAACAATAAGTGAATTGGAAATTTGAAGTCCATTTTGAGGGAACAAACACAAATGGATAGAAAAGGCAAAATATTATGAATATGGTTTTGTTCATGATGTGTATTTTTGAAAATGTTTTAGATTTTCCCTCCACAGACTTATTGGCTGATTAATTGATCCATTAGTCCCCTATTGTATTTCGCTAATATTTATGTGTTCCATCATGACTCCACTTGAGAGCCTCCATGAAGCTGCCTCTGAGACCCTGGAAATAAAGTAAGATGTCCTCTGGGAGTTGAATGATGAGAACACACATATTGGTTCAGAGAAGACATCTACAAAGCCATCTTAAGGACACTGGCTGTCTTTAAGACCAACATGGAGTAAAACCCAGATAAGCCAATCACAAGAGCCACTAATTAGGTAGAGAAACACAAAAAGAAGAAAGGAAAGTCAAGCCATAAAACACTGACAGTGTGCAACCCTATACTCTATAGGGAAGAGCTCATCTTAAGTTAGCTCACACTTTATCCTGTTGGTAAGGCCATATTTAATATCTTCTTAAAGGTACTTATTTTTATAATCTAAAGGCTAGAACTTGGCTCACAGATATGATTAACTTGGCTTGCTTAGAGGTTCCTTAAAAATATTACATTAGTTTCGTAATACTGCCATAATAATACATCACATATGTGGTGGCTTAAAGCAGCACAAATTTATTATCTTTTATTTCTGGAAACCAGAAGTCTGAAATGGGTCTTATTTGGCTAAAAACAGGTGTGGGTAGGCTTTATTCTTTTTGGCAGCTGTAGGGGACAATTGATTTCTTTATCTTCTCCAGCTTATGGAAGCCACCTGCATTATTTGTCTCAAGTCCCCTCTTCCATCTTAAAATCCAGAAATGTTGTACCTTCGAATATATCTCTGACTCTAACCCTTGCTTCGGTCATCACGTCTCTTTCCCTGCTTTTTCCTTTCTCTTAAGGACCTTTATGATTAAATTAGGCCCACTTGGATAATCTAGGATAGTCTCACCATCTCAGGATCTTAACTGAATCACACCTGCAAAATCCTTTTTTGTCAAGTAAGGTTATATTCTTATAGCTTCTGAGGGTTCATGGGTACAGTTGGGAAGCTGTTATTCTATTATAAATTCAAAGATCTATAAATATGAGGATAAATATTAATATTTAAAATTCCAGAGTTTCTTGAAAAAATAAAAGATCAGAGGAAGTCTCAAAGATGGCAACGTGGATCATTTCCGACTTTGCGCCCGGTCATAAGAGCAACCAAATCTGTTCAAGAATAAGATACCACTGAGAAAATCCTAGAACATGAAGGTGAAGCTGAAGCACCCTTAAGCTCCTCAGAGACCAAGGCAGACTGCATTAAAAGTAATAGAAGGGTCTACCTGTTAACTGCTTAGACCCTCCCCTCAGGACGATGCAACATCCTGTGGAGAAGTTTTCCCTGAGCCTCTGATTCCGCCAGTGAGTAAAGAGCAGCCAGGTGGGACAGCCAGCCTCCCCAGGATTGTGGGTCATTTTCTAGGAGCACTTATTCTGATCTCATATCATGGAGGTTTACAGGGGAATCTGCAGGGTCCAGGCACTGGCGCTCTGACTGTGATGGAGAAGCGGGAAAGTCTGGAAACAGCACACAGTTCTTGGCAGACTGAGCTCATAACTGAAGTGCCCAAGTAGTAATCCCAACCAGTGGCTTTGTTCATCTACGGAACTAAGTTGGGGGTGTATTCTGACCTGGGAACTTGGAAGGATGCCAGTCTGCCTGATTTGGATCCTCAGATGAGGAGTTTTGCACGCTCTAGCACCCTGTTTGCCCGCACGTGAGCAGGGTACTGAATTACAACCCCAGCCGCTGTAGAGTGCCTTCCAGCCCCATCCCCAGAAGGGCTAATGAAAACCTGAAAGCTGTGCACCCCAGGGTTGCTCAAGCCAAGAAAATCTCAGAGCAAAGCCAGTGGCCCCATCCAGTCAGGGAAGTTGGGATGCAAATTGGCTTGAGGTAAGATAAGAGCTTTGCTAGTTTTAGAGCTCTTCTCCCTCTGCACTCAGGCAGGGACTCTAATTTGTAACCCTGCTTATTGCTGACTATATCCTTCACCTATCTGAACAGGAAGCCTAATCATGGTTAGCTGGATGGTAAGCTGTATGGCCCACTCAACTGCCAAGTGCTTACAGTGGCACCTAAATAGAGAACACATTCTGTGGCTTCCCCTATCTGTAGAACAAACCTAAGTGGCCTAGCTTGACCAGGGAATTAAGTATACACTGGGGCCTGATTCAGGTCCCCAAACAATGAGTGTCTAGACCACAGGCCCTAGACGCTTGCTCTGTGAGTGCAGGGAAGCCAATTCATAATGTCATCTACCACTGAATAGGGTCCCAACTATATGTAAGCCTGACCAGAGAACTTGGGCAACTGCATAGCACATCCTGCAACCTCACTTGGGTAGGGACTTAAGCCAGCAGTCCAATCCAACTGTTTTCACCAAGTGGCACACCTCCCATCCTCATCCTTAGAACTCAAACAGTTGCCTTGCCCTAAATTGGTCCATAATAGAAGGTTCATCTTGCCCAAAGACATTATCAACAGACACACCCAGAAACCCAAACTGAGCTGGCTGGTGAAGAACTGCCTTTGCCAGAGCAAACCTGTAAAAGCCTAGAAGAGGAGCTCATTAATCAAATGAGCAGATACCAATGTAAAAAATCTAGGATCACAAAAAATCAGATTATTATGACACCACCAAAGGAAATTATTAAAACTCCAATAACTGACCCTAAGGAAATTATTATCTATGAAATGCGAACGAATTCTGAATCATTCTCTTAAGGAAGTTTAGGGAACTATAAGAAAACACAGGCAACTAAATGAAATTAAGAAAACAATGCATGAACAAAATGAGAAATTTGACAAGGAACTAGCAATCATAAAAAAAATAAATTCTGGGGTTGAACAATATAATAACTGAAAAATTCAACACAGAGTTTCAAAAGTAGAGTTGACCATGGAGAAGAATCAATGGCCTGGAGGGCGGGACACTGAAAATTACCCAGTCAGAAGAGCAGGAAAAAAGAGAGAGGAGAGGAAAGAGAATGAAAAAGAGGAGCCTGCTTCTCCCACTGCCTATGTCTCTGCCTCTCTCTGTGTGTCTCTCATGAATAAGTGAATAAAAACTTAAAAAAAAGAATGTAGCAAAAAAAACCCCACAAATACATAATCTGTTATTAGTTACACAATATAAAAAACATGTAAATTATAGCAGCAATAACCTAAAATATGACAGGAAGAAAGAAATAAATCAATAAATCTTTTTTAAAAAAGACAGGAAGAGAAGTAAGAGTGTCAAGTATATATATTCTACTGAAGTTGTGTTGTTGCCAGTTTAAAATAGAGTGCTACAAGTTTAAGATATTTCATGTAAGCCTCATAGAAACCACGAGGAAAAATCTGGCAGGAATTACACAAAATAGAACATAAGAGAGAAGTCAAAGCATACTGATACCAAAAGACATCAAAACACAGTAAAAGACAGTACGATAAGAAACAAGGGACAATGGATCTACAAAACAACTAGAGCAAATGTAAGTCCTTACCTGTCAATAATTTATAGATCAATGAATTGAGATCTCCAGTCAAAAGACATGGAAAGGTTAAAGGTTAACCACACGCATACACTAAAAACCAACAATAGGCTGCCTACAAGAGATTCATATTAGCCTTAAAGACACTCATAGACAGAATGGAGAGATGGAAAAGACATTTCAAGCAAATGGTGACCAAAAAAAAAATTCAATGCAATCCCTACCAGTATTCCAATGGCATTTTTTTAAAAGAAGTAGCGAAAAACAGTCCTAAAACTTACATGGGACCACAAAACCAACTAAAAAGACAAAGCAATCCTAATAAAGAACAACAAAACAGGACGTATCAGACTTTCTCATTTCAAGATATACTATAAAGCTATAGTCATCAATGCAGTATAGTACTGGCACAAAAAAGCAGAGAAATAGACCAGTAGAACAGAATTGAGAGCCCAGAAATAAACTCAAGCATACATATGGTGAACTAACATTTGACAAGGGAGGCTGGAATACTCAATGGAGGAAAAAAAAATAGCTTCTTCAATAGGTGGTGCTAGGACAGCTGGATATTCACTTAAAAAAGAATGAAACTGGACCTCTCTTATACCACTCACAAAAATTAACTTGAAATGGATTAAAACTTAATGCAAGACGTGAAATCATAAAACTTCTAGAAGAAAATATGACTTTGGTTTTGGTTATGATTTTTTTGGATATGATATCTAAAGCACAAACAACAAAGGGGAAAATAAACAAGTGGGACTACATCAAATTAAAAAGCTTCCGCACAACAAAAGAAACCGTCAACAAAATGAAAGAAAAAAAATTTATAGAATGGGAAAAAGTATTTGCAAACCATATGTATGATAAAGAATTACTATTTATTTTTATTTTTTTTTAAAGATTTTATTTATTTATTCATGATAGTCACACAGAGAGAGACAGAGAGGCAGAGACACAGGCAGAGGGAGAAGCAGGCTCCATGCACTGGGAGCCCGACGTGGGATTTGATCCCGGGTCTCCAGGATCGCGCCCTGGGCCAAAGGCAGGCGCCAAACCGCTGCGCCACCCAGGGATCCCCAAGAATTACTATTTAAAATATATAAAGAACTGATACAACTCAATAGCAAAATGTAAATAACCCAGTTCTCCAAAGAAGATATATGAAAAGCTAACAGGTACATGAAAAGATGCTCAACACCACTTGTCATTAGGAAAATGCAAATGAGAGGCTCAGTGGTTGAGTGTCTGCCTTCAGCTCAGGTCATGATCCCAGGGTCCTGGGATTGAGTCCCGAATCATACTCTCCACAGGGAGCCTGCTTCTCCCTCTGCCTATGTCTTTCTGCCTCTCTCTGTGTCTCTCATGAATAAATAAATGCTTAAAAGTATTTAAAAAAAAAAAAGCAAATGCAAATGCAAACCACAAAGAAATATCATCTCATACCTGTTGGAATGGCCATGGCCAAAAAGACAAGAGACAACAAATGCTGGTGTAGATACGGAGTAAAGGAAACTCTTGTTTACTATTGGTATGATTGTAAATTGGTACAGCCACTATGGAAAACCATATGGAGGATCCTCAAAAAATGAAAAATAGAGCTACAATATGATTCAGTAATTTCACTTCTAGGAATATATCCCAAGATAATGAAAATTCTAATTTGAAAAGATATCTGAACACCCATATTCATAGCAGTATTATTTATAGTAGTCAAAACATAGAAACAACTTAGTGTCTATCAAATGGATGAATGGATAAAAAAAGTTGTGAGATATATATAATATATATGCTATATTTTCATAATTTGTATATAAATTATACATGTATATAAAATGCAGCCATAAAAAATGAGAAAATCCTACCATTTGCAACAACGTGGATGGGACTTGAAGGCATTATGCTAAGTGACATAAGTCAGAAAGAGAAAGACAAAATACTGAGTGATCTCAGTTATAACTAGAACTCTCATAAACTATTGATAGACGTGTGAACTGGTATAACCACTTTAGAAAATGATTTTTCAATATTTAGTAAAACTGAATCTGTATCCTATGATCCAATAATTCCATTCCTTTGTGTATGCATTTAACATATTTTTACCAAAAGACATATCCAAGAATATTCATAGTAGCACTATTTGTAATTGCCCTGTGTTGGGCATTGCCAAGACCACCCCGCCATGTTTGATGATAGGCTAGAAGACTCATAGGACTCAACAAGCCCAGAGGCCTGCTCATCAGTGTAATATGTATAGCAAAAGGGTAACAATGTAAAGCAGAATCAGCATAGGGAAAAGCTTATGGGGTAAAGTCCTGAGGATCTTGGAAAGCTTCCAGAATCCTGTCCCAATGGAGTCACACAGGACATGCTTAATTCTTCCAACAAGAAGGTGTAACAACATCTGTGAAATACCGTCTTCCCAGGAACCTCTCTAGAGACTCAGTTCTCCAGGTTTTTGTTGGGGCCAGTCAAGTATGCAGCCTCTTCCTGGCATGTACCAGAATTCCAGAAAGAAAAGCAGATGTTCACATAAACCATATTGTTCTTATGAACAATTTGGGTACAATAAGCCTTTCTTAAAATTAGGGTGGTGGGAAATCTTCCAAAATCCAAGTTCTCAGCTACCAGCCAAGGGCCAGAGTGCCTGCAATCCTGTCTGAGAATAACGTCAGGTCTGCTATGTTAACTTGTTCCTGCACAAGCTCTAAACTGGAATTAATTCAAAAGTCTATCAACAGTAGAATGGAACAATGCATAAATACATTTTTGTGTATTTATACAATGGAATATTATATAACAATGAGAATTATAGTCCAAACTCTTATGCAATATAGATAAAACATAATGCTGAGCTAAGGACACCAAACATTGTATGTTTCTATTTGTATAAAGTTCAGAAATAAGTAAAATCGATCACCATAGTGATTGAAGTCACCTGGAGAAGTTATAACTGAAATAGGGGAGCTTCTGAGATCCTGGTACTGTTTTTGTTTTGTTTATTGATTTGAGTGCTGATTATATGTTCACTGCGTAAATATCCTTTGGGTCAGCACTTATAATTTGTGCTCTATTCTGTATTATGCTATATTTCAATAAAAACTTTACTTAGCATCAGTTTTTAAACTAAAAAAAAGGGCAGCCCTGTGGCTCAGATGGTTAGTGCCACCTTCAGCCCAGGGCGTGATACTGGAGACCTGGGATCGAGTCCCACATCGGGCTCCCTGCATGGAGCCTGCTTCTCCCTCTGCCTGTGTCTCTGCCTCTCTCTCTCTGTACCTCTCGTGAATAAATAAATAAAATCTTTAAAAAAATAAAAAAAATAAATCCTTTATATATTTAGGCAGAAAAAACAAGTTATTTTTTTTAAAAGGTTTCTGAGACTACTATTGTATAATATTAAAATAAATAAAACTTCTGTATAATTTTTAAACAATAAAATATGTATAATTTAGTGAATATTTATACCAGGTACTCTACTGAGTTGTGTTATATTGCTCTACTCTCTCCAGTATCATAGCCATTAGATATATGTGCTTACTGAGTGCTTGAAATGTGGCATGTCTGAATTTACATATGCCATATGTTTATCCTATAAATGTATATTATACCTGTATGGTATAAGTATAAAATATACACATTTTGAAGACAGTATAAAAAGAATATTTTTATGTTATTTACATATTGAAATGGCATTGTATTATTGAATATATTGGGTTAAGTAAAATATATTATTTAAATTAATATCTTTTTTTAAAAAAAAGATTTTGTTTATTTTAGAGAGAGAGTGTGTGTGTGCACGTGGGAGGCACAAGGGAAGGCACGAGGGAGAGAAAACCCTCGAGCAGATTCCCTGCTGAGCATGGACCCTGCTGTGGGGCTCAATCCCAGGACTCTGAGATCATGACCTGAGCTGAAATCAAGGATCGGCTGCTTAAGTGTCAGGGACCCCTATCTTTTTGTTTTTACCTTTTACATGTGAGTGCTAGAAAATTTAGAACTACATATGTGATCCATGTTATATCTCTACTAGAGAGCATTAATATCCACCATGTTATTAGTTTCTTACATCAAGCCTGAGAGATAATAGTCCCATTTTATAGATGAGAACACTGAGATGTAGAATATAAAGAAAAGGATATGTAATTTATAAAGATCACATAGCAAGTACTTAGTAGAGACAAAATTAAATATACATATTTCTAGGTCCTGGTTGTTCATCTCTGTGCTATACTCTCAGAAGATAGAGACATGCTACCTACCAGATTTTGGGGGGGAGAGTGAATTTGACTCAAGAATTCTATATCTCACTGAGATATAGAGATTATCCCCATATAGAGATATTATTCCCATATAAATGAAAAAAAGTGTTCTTATGTAACCAAAGGCTTAGGAAATACATTACTTACATATCAATCTTACCAAAATTTCCATCTAAACACTCATTTCAACTAGTTACAGAAATTGAATGAGGAATTCATGGTGTAAAAGGAGTGGTGATGGGTTTTGAGTCTATTTAAGCATAGAATTGAGTCTAATTATTATCATAAGTAGAACTATAAGAGATAAATATAATTCCTTGAATAAGATATTATAATTTTTAAATAATTTTTTTAAAAAATGTAACAGTAGTGATTTCAAAAAGCATAAAAGCAAAAACTACAGTGTTGTAGAGGGGTGGGATAAGGTCGAGGAAGTGTGTAATTCAATAATTTCTTCCTTCATTTCTGAACTTGATAAGCTGGCAACTATACTCTTAAAAAGTGTCATTAAAAGATATAAAAATAAACACTAATGGAACTAAAAACAGAATTCAAACTTACAATAAACTGAGAATAGGTATCGTTTTCTATGATATTATAGAAAACGTATGCCATAAAATAAAAGAGAGAAAAGAAATAAAATAGCACAGAATCAGAAATAAAACAGAATCTTTAAGATGACTGAAAGATCAAATATAGCTAAACCAATAATGAAATAAAATGAGATAAACTTATAAAGATTGAGTTGAAAGAAAGATTAAGAGCAGAAATATGACATAAACACATTTATTCTTAGAGTCTCTTTTCTTTTCTTTTTAAGATTTATTTATTTATTTCTTCACGAGGGACAGAGGCGCAGGAGGGAGGAGCAGCTCCAGGCAGGGCGCTGACCCAGGACCCGACCCCAGGTCCCCGGGTCCCCAGGAGCCCGCCCTGCGCCGCAGGCAGCACTAGGCCGCTGAGCCGCCCGGGCTGCCCCGGAGTTTACTTTCCAAATACAAGAATGAAGCTGCAGTATCGAGGGGATACAGGCGAGGTAGGAGCTGGCGCCGCGAGAGAATTCTAGAGACCTCCGCGGAGCTCATTAACGCCCGGGGGCAGGGCCGGGGGTGGGGGAGGGCAGGACCCGGGGCAGCACCGGGGGCGGGGGGGGGCAGGACCGGGGGCAGGGCCGGGGGCAGGACGGGGGGCAGGACGGCGGGGGGGCAGGACGGGGGGGGGCAGGACGGGGGGGGGGCAGGACCAGGGGCAGGACGTGGGGGCAGGACGGGGGGCTGGACCGGGGGCAGGACGGGGGGCAGGACGGGGGGGGGCAAGACGGGGGGGCAGGACGGGGGGGCTGGACGGGGGGCTGGACGGGGGCAGGACGGGGGCAGGACGTGGGGGCAGGACGGGGGGGCAGAACCGGGGGCAGGACGGGGGGCTGGACGGGTGGCGGGGGGGGGCAGGACGGCGTCAGGACCAGGGGCAGGGCCGGGGGCAGGACGGGGGCAGGGCCGGGGGCAGGACGGGGGCGGGGGGGGCAGGACCGGGGGCAGGGCCGGGGGCAGGACGGGGGCGGGGGGGGCAGGACCGGGGGCAGGGCCGGGGGCAGGACGGGGGCGGGGGCAGGACGGGGGCAGGACGGGGGCGGGGGGGGCAGGACCGGGGGCAGGACCGGGGGCAGGACGTGGGGGCGGGACGGGGGGCTGGACGGGGGCAGGAAGAGGCTGCCCCAGGCCTGGGCGGGGGCTGTGATATCCCCGGGAGCGGGCGGGGTTGGGGGGAGCAGACTCCCTAAGGGACTTTGGAAGCAGGTCCCAGGGCCTTGAGGGCTCAGGCACGGCGGGAACAGGTCGCCGATGTCCGGCTGGTGCCACCGGAGTCCGGAGGCCCTTCAGATGGATCCCGCGGGCCGCGTGCTTGGGGGTGTCGCCTGCACGGGGTCGGGGGCAGAGGCCAGGAAGTGTCTAACGGATTGCTTCGCTGTCCCCATAGGCTCACGGGGTCCTGGGCCGGGCTAGCATCGCCTTGGCCCCGAGCGCAGCGGGACCTCGGGGCAGCCGCGTCCCTGCGCGCGTCTGCAGGTCGTGCCCTGTCCCCTGCGGGTCCCGCCCCCTCCTCAGCGTCGGTTGTATGTAGTGGCTCCGAGGTATCTAATTCCACATGCTTTTCTCATTGCTACTCGTCGTAGTCCTTAGGGTCCCAAGCCTTGCGGACTACTTAATAGGCTGCTGTTCGTGGGCGAGCAGCAGGAGGAATTAGGGACGTGGTGCCTCGCGTTTGGTCGCCTCTCCAGCCTGTGACTACACGCAGTTCTGCTGTAGAGTGTGGCAACAGCTTTATTCTTAAATAGAAGCATTTAAAACACTTAATCTTTCCTAGATCTCAGCCTCTAATTACTTGGAAACAGAATGAGGGCTGTAAGAATAAAGGTGCAGGCACCAACAGGAAAACAATCATTTGTACACTCAGCTTAGGAATCCTGTATCTTTGATGTGGAGACTATTGTTTCTACATGTTTACTTTTGACTGAAATTTCTTGCTTTTTTTTTTTTTTTCGAGGTATTTCTGAAATAGCAAACCTGGTGTACCACAATCCAGCTGCGTGTTCTCTTACATTTCATGGATTCATCAGTCCTCCCGGGCGATCCAGCCTTGAAGGGGAAACCAAGCCTCCATAAGAGTCACACAAAAGACCGCATTTTCTTCAGGTGTGAGCCCATTCTCTAGAAGTGCAAATGCTCTTCCACTACCTACAGCTTTGCTCAGCAGGTGTTTTCCCCTCCACTTCGGGCCCAAATCCTCCCATCAACTACGAGCTAATCTCCTATTGTTTTTCTTGTGCTTTCCTTCCTGGTGGAAATGTTCCCTGTGCTCACAAGGGGACGTTTGTCATTCCTGCTCCTGCAGGACACTACTGTGGCCGGCTCCAGAGAGATTGCAGGTGCTCTGGGAGCTGAGCCCGTGCGGCTGCACCGGCCTCTACCGCTGGCTTTGCCACGGTTTACCTTCCAGCTGCTGCTGCTGTCTGATGCTGAGGGCGCTGATTCGGGACACATCCCCATCTTCTCTTACTGCGACCAAAGCCACTGGCTCCGTCTCCCACCACTGCTGAAGCGGTTGACAGCAATGTCTCTAATGCCTTGCATTTCCAATGGTATAAATATAGTTGATTTAGAGTTATTTGAACTTTACGATATTTGTTCACTCTTTTATTATAGCCTCTCCCTTTGAGGTGCAGGATGGAGTCAGGACTTTTTTTGGACAGGCAACATGATAACTCAGAATCAGCTATTTCTTACTCAAATAGCATATCCTTGACCCAAACCTCTGTCATTTAACTCATTCTTCTATTACAGATCAACTTTTTCTCAAAATAGTGTGGCACTGGCATGAAGACAGACATACAGACCCATGAAATAGAATAGAGAGCTCAGAAATAAACCCTTCCATATGTGATCAAATGATTTTTGACAGGAGTGCCAAGACCACTCACTGGGGGAAGGACAGTCTTTGCAACAAATCGTGTTAAGAAAACTGGATGTCCACAGGCAAAAAAATGAATTTGGACCCTTACCTCGTATCACATACAAAAATGAACTTGAAATGAATTAGAGACCTAACTGTAAGGGATACAGCTGTAAAACTCCTAGGGGAAAACACAGGGCAAAACAGGCATGACATTGGATTTGGCAATGACTCCTTAGATATGACACCAAAGGGACGCACAACAAAAGAAAAAAGACAAATAGGAATTCATGAAAATTAAAGTTTTTTGTGCACCAAAAAGTATCAACAGAAAAAAAAAAGATGCCCATTCACAAGGAATGGGAGAAAATATACCCAAATCATATATCTGATAAGAGATTAATATCCAGAATATGTAGACAACTCCTAAAACTCAGCAACAACAGAACAAACAACCCAACTCAAAGATGGGCTCGAATAGACATTTCTCCAAAAAAGATATACGGATGGCCAAGAAGCCCATGAAAAGACTCTCACTATCACTGATCATTAACGAAATGCAAATCAGAACTGTAATGACCTACCACCCCACAACCCATTAGGATGGTTACTATAAAAAAAACAAACAAACCAAAAAACAGAAAATAACAAATGTTGGTGAGGATGTGGAGAAATTTGAACACTTGTGCTATATTAGTAGGAACTAGTAATTTGGTGCAGCCACTATGGAAAACATATGGTGGTTCCTCAAAAAATTAAAAATAGAATTACCTATGATCCAGCAATTCTATTTCTGGGAATATAACCAAGATAACTGAAAGTGCAGTATCAAAGAGATATTTTTACACCCATATTAATTGCTGCCATATTCATAATAACTAAATTGTAGAAACAGCACAAGTGTCCATCTACAGAGAAAAATATAAGCAAAATGTGCTTTATACATAGAGTGGAATATTATTCAGCCTTTAAAAGGAAGGAAATGCAGAAATACACAAAATATGGATGAACCTGGAGGACATTGTGGTAAGTGACATAACCCAGTCAAAAAAAGACAAATACTGTCTGATGGGATACTTAAGAATGGTCAAAAATCATAGAAAAGTATAATATGGTTGCCAGGGGGTGGTGGGAGAGGGAAAAAGGTGAGTTATTGTTTAATGAACGTAGAGTTTCAGTTTTACCAGATGAAAAAGCTGTGCAGATGGATGGTGATGATGATTTCACAGAACTTGAATGTACTTACTACCACATAACTGTACACTTTAAAATGGTTGAAGTGGTAAATTTAATTGTAGTGTGCTTTTATCATAATAAAAATATTGAAAAAAGAAATCATCAAACAAACTAGAAGACCCATTTAGCCAGGGAGTCAGCGGTTCTGTGGGCGCCGGTGGGCACCCACGTCAACGTGTGCTGGCTATCAGAAATGCAATTTTGCAGAAGTGTTTTTTATTCTTTGTCTTTGTTTTTTACAAAGTGCACAGTTTTTAGAGAAGGAATCAAAAGTTTTGACTGGATGACAGTCTCAAGTTTTTAAAAGCTCACCTTTCAGAAGGGGCTCTTTTTTCTCTTTCTTCACTCTATCCTCTTATGTTCTTATTCTTTCTGGTAGAGTTGTTATTCCTTTACCTCTGTTAGGATGATTATTAATCATCTGTTGTAAAAGTGGCAAAAAGCATATAACATGAGATCTACCCTCTTAAATCTTCAATCCAGAAGTTCAGTGTTGTTAACCATAAGCACAGAGTGTTAGTGGAGTGGGCTGGGCTCCTGTTGCCTCCCCAAGGAGAGGCCAGGGCCCCGGAGTTTCCTCGCCAGGGAACCATGGCAAGACAGGCCACCGGTTTTCCAGCTGGCTTCCCTGTGGTGTGTGCTCCGGAGAGCAGGAGCCTCTTCTGTCTGGATTTCTCCTGCAGAGAACTGCTCCACATACTGTGGAATCAGGATTCTGGAGGAGGAAAGAGGGTCTGGGGCGTCCTGTGCCACCAACCTGCTGGCACTCCTCCCCGATCATTCCACCGCTTACTATGGCCCTTGTCACCTACGTGTGCTTTCGTGGTTTGAGGACTCGGAAGCGTGATTGCCGTGCTCTGGGCTTTTTATCTGCCCGAGAGGACACAGCTAAGACATACAGACCTGAAGATGGACACTTTTAAACCCTTTTACTGCATTAACAACTATCCTCAGTGTTTACACAATGATATTTTTCCCAAAAACATTATAGACACGTTACTATTGTTTTCCTAAGCTTATAGAGGAGGGAACTTACACAGAGAGAAAATATTTAACTTGCCCCAAATCATGCTCTTTATTAGTAGAACTGGGAATTAAAGCAGGCAGTTTAACTCCAGAGCCTGTGCCCTAGAGACCAGACAGGGTAATTGTTGCACTTGTGTGACAACTCAGTGGTTGTTCTAGAAGGAGAAAACAATAGGAAAAAACAAAACAATACAATAATATAAAAATAAAAATAAAAAAACCTCTGTAAAATCCCCAAAATTCAGTGTCCAACTTGGAACATGCATTATATGTGAAGGGGTTTGGGTTGCTATTTGTTTTTGCTGTTATTGCTGTTTTTTTTTTTTTTAAGATTTTATTTATTTATTTATTTATTTATTTATTTATTTATTTATTTATTTATTTATGGATCGCAGTGGGGAGGGGTCGAGAGAGAAAGAATCTCAAGTGGACTGTGCTGAGCGCAGAGCCCAACACAGGGCTCAGTCTCACAACCCTGAGATCATGATCTGAGCTGAAATCAAGTGTCGGATGCTGAACTAACTGAGCCACCCAGGCGCCCCACTCTGGCTCTGTTTTTAAACAGTTAATTATTTTTATTTTTCATAGTTGAAAAATATTTTTTGGGCAGCCCGGTTGGCTCAGTGGTTTAGCGCCACCTTCAGCCCAGGGCCTGATCCTGGAGACCCGGGATCGAGTCCCACTTCGGGCTCCCTGCATGGAGCCTGCTTCTCCCTCTGCCTGTGTCTCTGCCTCTCTCTCTCTCTCTGTCTGTCATAAATAAATAAAAAAATCTAAAAAAAAAAAAAAGAAAGAAAAAGAAAGAAAAGTATTTTTTGTTTAAAAATGATTCTTTTCAAAACATTCATTGTGTTCTCTTGGTTGTAAATTGGAAAAAAAAAAAGTAGCAGCTCTATCTTCTAGCAACTGATGCTTTGCCAAATTCAAATACAGATTTCCCTGAGAGCCTGTGGTAATTAACATGTAGTAAAATTTTTTTTTAGGTTGAAACCATATTAGAGAGTGCTTTTCAAGATAGGAGAGGTTTTTATCCTTTTGGGTCAGATTGTCATAACCGTTTTTCTTGATTTTTAACCTCCTCCTGGAACTGCTCCTGTTAACACCAGTGGTCCCCAGAAGCCAGGCCGCTGCCCCCTCGTCTGCTCTGCCCCAGAGCAGCCCAGGCTTCTGGATCCCAGAGTCCTCTGGTCATTATTCCCACCTTTTCCTGATTCTCTGTGAAGATAGCTGAAGGTCAAACTTGAGCTGCTGGTATGTACAGTGAAGTGTTTGTTCAGCTCAATTGTCCTCCAGGAGGTTTTAGCATTTATATCTCCATCATATTTCTGTATTATCCCAACATGGTCAGTAATATTTATGAAAATATTTGTCAGTTTTATAACTTCAGAATGCTATAATTATTTTTTAAAGATTTATTTATTTATTCCTGAGAGACACAGAGAGAGAGGCAGAGACCCAGGCAGAGGGAGCAGCAGGCTCCATGCAGGGAGCCCGATGCGGGACTTGATCCCAGGACCCCAGGGTCACGACCTGGGCCAAAGGCAGACAACCACTGAGCCCCCCAGGAGCCCCTCTATAATTATTTTGATACTCATTGAGGTTGAATTTCCATTTACTTGTATTCTTTTGTGACATGCCTGTTTGTAACTTTTGTCTACTTTTCTGTTAAAACTTGTTTTTTGATTTCTAAGGATTCTTAGCAAATCAAATATATTAACTCTTTACCCTTTCAAATAATTTTCAAATATTTCCCCACAACTCTAAATTTCTCTCACTTCGAGTTATAGTTTTTGGGTGCATATATGGTTTTAATTTTTCAAGTTGAAAAAATTATGGTATTATGCTTAGAGTAGCTCATACTTCAAGCTTATATTTTTAAATATAAAGAGACGCAGAGAGAGACGCAGAGAGAGACACAGAGAGAGAGGCAGAGACACAGGCAGAGGGAGAAGCAGGCTCCATGCAGGGAGCCTGACGTGGGACTCGATCCCGGGTCTCCAGGATCAGGCCCTGGGCTGAAGGCGGTGCCAAACTGCTGAGCTACCCGGGCTGCCCTATTTTGTAGCTTTTAAAAAATGGATTCTTCCCTTATATTTTATCTATCTCCCATTTTATACTTTATCTCATCTAAATTGTAAGGATGACTAACTTCTGGGAAGATTGCATTGTATGAGCTAGAGAGCTCATTTTATTTTTTACGTCAGGGACCCCAATGCCATTTATTTTTCTTGAATAGCTTTGATTTCTGTACCTTCTCATTAAGGAAGAAAATGACTTTTGGTTGTGGTTGTTTTGATGTATGATATTCTCTGAGCATTTTGGTTTAAATTTTATTCTCAACGCCTGTGCCTTACCCCTTTAGGGGACTGGCAGTTACTTCATGAGATAGATCTTCCATCTTATTCCTTTTCTCTCCTAGCTCTACTTGGTACCAATTTTCCTTGCTTTTAATTCTCATTTTTTAATTTCATTTTCATGTTATTTTCCTCAGTGGCACAATGAGATAGCATTTTTGGTGAACTTTTTATGGGAGTATAATATATATACAGAAAAGTATGCACATATTTTGTGTATAACACACACTGGATTTTCTCAAAGTGAACAAACCCATGTAGTTAGGACCCCAATATGGGAACAGGGTCTTGTGGACAACCCAGAAAGCCCCCTTTACAAACACCCAATAAGTATCTTTCCTCCTCCTTCATGTTAACTATTATTCTGATTTCTCACACCACAGATTAATTTTTCCTGAGTTTGAATTTTAAATAGAAATATAGGGCAGCCCCAGTGGCCCAGCGGTTTAGCACTGCCTGCAGCCCGGGGCATGATCCTGGGGTCCCCAGATCGAGTCCCATGTCGGGCTTCCTGCATGGAGCCTGCTTTTCCCTCTGCCTCTCTCTTTCTGTGTTGCTCATGAATAAATAAATTAAATCTTAAAAAAAAAAAGAAATATATGCAGTATGTACCAACACCATAATATTGGCTTTCTTTGCTCAACATTATGTTTATAATATTTTTGCATAATTGCACATAATTGTAGATCATTCTCACTGCTATGTGATCTTAGCCATAAATTTACTTGTCCATTCTATTATTGTTACACATTTGGATGGTTAATGATTATTGACTATTAGGAATAGTTCGACCATGAATATTCTTATATGTGTCTTTTGAAGACCACATACACATCATTACAACCTGATTAGCTTTTTTTAAATTATTTTTTTTAGATTTCCTGGCTTATTTCTGACCTACTGACTGCCTATGTTGTTCTAGCATTCACAGAAATCCAGCGATGGAAAACCCATATCTGAATTTTGAAAAACAGGAACTATGGATTAGGCAAGCGTAGGCCAACCTGGTTATATGCCTATAACACTGTTCAAACATATAGTTTTGTTGCACTAAATCTTGTGTGTTATGCAGTCTGGATGAGGAAATACTTTAAATTTGGATGAGAAAAGAATCTTTTCCAAGATGGCTTCATTTGGAAGTTGTTTTGGTGGAGGTTTCTTATGTGCTAAGCATTTGGAGAAATTTCTTTTCTAACGAACACAAGCTAGTAAGATATTTTAGTATAAAACTAATTCATACAGGAGCCTATTTTAGCTGGGCTCACATAGAGAAAACCCAGATATTTGTTCTTTTTGACTAAAATTTAGTATGTATTTATTTATAGTCCCTCAATGTTATCCGTGGGTTATTCTGACATACATCCTGGGAAATCTCATGCTGGGTGAGTGAGAATTTCTCAGCACAGGAGCCTAGAACAGTCTCATGTGAAGCATCTCTCAAGACCAGTGCTGACTTACTCTTGTGCCGATACCTGCTTTTCATGTGCTCAGTGATGTTCTGCGTTCAGCCTGCGGCCGACTATACCACTAGGATTCTGGGAGGCTTTCTACTGGGCACCGGCTATTTCCTTTCCTAAACTACAAACACAACTGCCCCTTCTGTGGAGGGAAACAGACAGGTTTGCCTTGGCCAAAGTCTGATGGCCCAGAATCAAGCCCTTAAGTGCTTTTTCAAGTGCCCAGTCTAGGTTCTCTGAGGATTAGTCTGTTTGGTAGCCCAAGAAGGAAATTACCCAGTCGTTTCTGTTCTGGCATTTACCAGAACACAGATGTTTCTTTTGATTTTGTGGGAGAACAAACTTGAACTGGCACTTTTCCTGGGTAGGAGGATACAACTGGTAGGAGATATAAAATATTTTTTATTGACCTAGATGTCTTAGAGAATATATTATGAAAATGATACTTAATTAACTTTTATCCATCAAATGTCCCTTTTCCATTTCACATAATAGAGGAATTAGAAACTCCCACAAAAACGCTAGCAAAAACTTGAAATTTACAGGTATCTATTCCAATGTTTTTTAATATGTGGGCCATAACCCTAATCCTATTAATTGGAATCTTTGGGAAAGGGCCTATGGGTTTCCAATTTTATCAGTTATCTCAGGTAATTCTAATATATACTAACATATGAAGATATATGGCTTAAACTCCAAAGCACACTCAGCTGAATTTACTCTACTAGTTAGAATCTGTTTGAGAATAAGAGGAAATTTAAATGACAACAAAATGATACTGATTTAGTTGGATCTGTTGACATAGTTAAGCATTATTGTAAGTGTTTAATTCTAGTAATAACCTTGAATTTTTTTTCAAGACCTCAGGGTTATAACTTAGAATGGATTCAAGATGTGGTGTAACTATCTCATAACACATTCATATTTCAGAAGGTAAATACCCTTCACTTTGGGTCTTGAATAGATCCACATTATAGAATATTCCATTCTGTAAACAATAAGGTTATGGTGGACACGTGGGGACATAGAGATAAGCTGCCCAGGTCTCCCTCCAGGACAAGCCTTATTGCCTAGCAACATTAATTTGTCAAATTTTAGTCCAACTTTTATAACATTACCATGCACTATTCTTCACTCCTGTTACCATTAGAGGAGCAGATAAGGAGAGAAAAGAATGAAAAAATAATTTTTTTTCAGGGTCATGATCTGTTAAAACGGGAGGGAATCCCTGTCTACAAGAGTTAAGAGGGGCTCATGTCTAAAATCCATGTGCCTTCTTTTTTTAGCAACCTAAATGTAAGCTTATCTAATTACATTTCTTGAATAAGTATCTTTTAAAAAGCAGTTCTAGGGACGCCTGGGTAGCTCAGCGGTTGAGTGTCTGCCTTTGGCCCAGGGCCTGATCCTGGGGTACTGGGATTGAGTCCTGCATCGGACTTCCTGCAGGGAGCCTGCTTCTCCCTCTGGCTGTGTCTCTGTCTCTCTCGCTGTGTCTCTCATGGATAAATAAATAAAATCTTAAAAAAAAAAAGTTCTAACATGTTTAGATATAGACTTCATATGTTACTTGTGCTCTAAGTATTAATGTTAGCATGACTATAATTTTTTTTTTTTTAACATTTCTTTCCTTCCTCCTACTTCCTACCCTGAGGATTTAAGTTCCTATGTCTCTGTGAAAGATAAGATCTTAATTACATCCTGGTCAGCAAAATAGAAACCGAGCTTTACTACCACTACTAGATACTATACTCTAGGTTTTCTGTTTTAAAAAAAAGAATAACATCTCTTGGCTATTTAAGATAACTTTTAGATTGCACCAAATGCATAATCATCCACAAATTGAACTTCAAACTGGTTTATGCTGTAATTATATATATATATTTTTTTTAAGATTTTATTTATTCATTCATGAGAGACACAGAGAGAGAGGCAAAGACACAGGCAGAGGGAGAAGCAGGCTCCATGCAGGGAGCCTGACGTGGGACTTGATCCCGGGTCTCCAGGATCAGGCCCTGGGCTGAAGGCGGCGCTAAACTGCTGAGCCACCCGGGCTGCCCTGTAATTATTTTTTTTTTAATAATTTAGAGTGTTTAAGGCTTTGAGTATTACTTTATTATCTCCATTTTGATTTCTATTGAGCTGTAGTATAACAGTACTTTGCTTTTTCTAACTGTGCAAAAGTGAATTTATGGATTTTATATTTTTAGTTGCAATTTTAGGAAGGCTTTTATAAGTTTCTATGTATTCATTTACTCATTCATCCAACAACTTATTTTAGAGTACTGACTCTGGGTCAACCACTCTTCTTTGTACTGGGACTGCAACAGTGAACAAAACTGGTAAAAAACCCTGACCTCATAGAACTGTCTTGTAGAGGGAGGAGATAGGCAATGAAAATGGCAAATATGAACAAAAATTCAAAAGAAATCATTGTTATGGGGGGAAAAAGAGTAATGTAAGAGGGGAGGGAAGGGTTGGGTGATAATCTTCATGCTTCTGATCTTGTTTACATACCACAGAGCATCAGAAATAACATTGGGATGCTAAATATTATTTACATCAGTTCTTTTGCTTTACTGTAGCGACCAGTGTTTTGTTTCTTAATTTATAACAAGGATTACTGATATGTTTCCAGAATCCACTGAATTTAAAATCATCTGAAAATATGTCCTTATTTGGGATCCCTGTGTGGTTGAGTGGTTTAGCTCCTGCCTTTGGCCCAGGGCATGATCCTGGAGTCCCAGGATCGATTTCTGTATCAGGCTCCCTCCCTTGAGCCTGCTTTTCCCTCTGCCTGTGTCTCTGCCTCTCTCTGTGTGTCTCTCATGAATAAATAAATAAAATCTTTTTAAAAAAAAAAAGTCCTTATTTGAAATAGTCTCTTTGGAATGTATAGCTAAGTGAAAAAAAATATTTTTTGAGAGAAAAAGAGAGGTGGGGGAGGAGCAGAGGAAGAAGCAGAGAGGGAATCCTAAACAGGCTCCACCCCCAACATGTGAGCCCAATGCAGGGCTCATCTCACAACCCTGAGATCATGACCTGAGCTGAAATCAAGAGTTGGATGCTTAACTGACTGAGTCACCCAAGCACCCATAGCTAAGTGAGATTTAATTAAAAAAAAACAAAAAACAAAAAACAGAGACTGGGGTGCCTGGCTGCATCTGCTTTCAGCTCAGGTCATGATCCTGGGGTCCTGGAATCGAGCCCCACAGTCAGGCTTCCTGTTCAGCGGGGAGTCTGCTTCTCCCTCTCCTGCGTTTCCCCCTGCTCATGCTCTCTCATTCTCAAATACATAAAATCTTTTAAAAAAATAATAAAAAGACAGAGACTGAAAGTTGTCTGTATTGATTTATGTGAGAGCAGTTGGCATATTAAACCCCAGTAGAAAATTAGCACTTGCCTTTTTTAAGTTCACCGAATTTATGTTGCAGTTATAAATTTAAAATGCAATTAAAATAATTTGTGTTCTCTCACCAAAGAAGTCTCACTAAGAAAGAAATCTTAGTGAGAAATTTTCTCATTACATCATTAAGAGCTAGGAAAACAACTTAGACTTCTGAGAATCTTTACATACTTAAAATGAAAAAGGAGAAAATTGGGCAACTGAAGTTATCTTTAAAGTATTGCAATAAGATCTTAACACAACATCCGGCAGATGGACATCATGTTGGTCGGCCTAGGTCCCCCTCCAGAAGACTCGTTGCCCAGCTGTCAGCAACTGCAAGGTGGGCTTCCACTGCAGAGCATCTCCCTACCTGAAGTCACCTCCTTCTTGTGGCAGCCCACAGCTCGTGACAGCCAGGCAGTCTACCATTTCTGCTCCACATGGGCTGTGGGACGCCATGTTCAAAACTTACTACAAAGTTCGAGAAGATGGCAGGATAATGAGCAAGCATGGGGTACTTCTAGGTGTGGAGCCCATTGCACCTACACAGGTCACATGTGTGTAAAGCTGGCGCTGGCTCCACAGAATCCCGTGTGCTTGGCCAAGGCATTGTTGGGCTTAAAATCGCATTGCAGTTCAACCTGGATGCCAAACCCATTGTTGTGTAACCAAGCAAATACTTTTTTCTAAAAAATTTAAACTATACTTTGCTGGTTCACCCGTAGCTCTAAGTACCATGTTGTGAAAGCTCTGCTATCCATCATGCTGTTTTATATGTCATATCCAAACGCTTTATAGTATAATCTCCACCTTCCTACTTAAGTCATCATGAATATGATGCTTTTATTCATCCATTTCATTTTTGCCCTTACACAGAGGTACATTCTTACTTGATTTGAGAGACTTCTATAAGAAAAAGACTAGGAAATTACAAATACAAATTTGGTATGTGAATTAATATTTCCTTAAAATAAGAAAACAAATAATAATAAATATGTATACAAAAACTTGACAAATGCCATATATGTAGGAGTTTTCTGACTGAATTTTTAAAAAGAATTTATTGATTTATTCATGAGAGACACAGAGAGAGAGGCAGAAACACAGGCAGAGGGAGAAGCAGGCTCCATGCAGGGAGCCCGAAGCAGAACTCGATCTCAGGACCCTGGGATCATGACCTGAGCCAAAGGCAGATGCTCAACCCCTGAGCCACCCGTGTGCTCCTTTCTGACTGAATTTTAACCAATTTTTTTTTAAGTCAGTATTTTTGGCTTCTTCTAGGATACTTCCCTCCTGTTGTATTTGAATTTTGGTATGATAAATCATTGTGAAAAATATATAAAACTAACTTAAAACCATAAGAAAGAGCAATTTAAGTGCATCTTTATGTTGCTGTTCTTTTGTTTTGAGCTATGCTATTGTACTTTATACATGTGTATGTGCACACATACACAGTGGTTTTGTTACTGGAATACTAACTTTCTCAAACAATTTTTCTGCATTGGTGGAATTTTGCCTTTTGTTTGCTCCAGACTGTCAGAATAAGGTGAGATAGATATACTAAAATATAATCCAATACATTGAAATGCATGTAGAACAAGCATTTCACAATTTGAAGTACTTTCTGTTTTTACTACTGCTATGGGTTGTGTCCTACAGAGGTAACTGACAATTCCATTTCATGTACTTCCCACCAAAAACAAAACAAAACAAAACAAATGTATTATCTGTTCACAATTGTGTTCCTTGAATTATCAAACATATTGCTGAGAGGAGAGAACTTCCACTTTCACTATGCATAAGTGAGTCCTAATACCCCAATTCAATTTTACACAGCTGATGATTGGAAGAATTTTCCAGGCTAGTTTCTGGTTTTATACATTTCAAATCTTGTATTTTCTCCACTACCTACCAGTTTATGTTTATGTTTATTTATTTATTTTTTTTTTGTGGGTTTTTGTGCAAGGCACCAGAGGACATGTTCATGTTAATATATACATTCTAGCCCTGAGGCTTTATGTTACTTTGCTGGGCCAGTCAGCCAATAGGTAGGAGTGTCTCTTGAGGTCATTCCTATACTGGGCCTGCTAGCAATATCTTCACTATGTGGAAGGGACTGTGAACCAAATAAATATCTCCCACTAAATCAACAATAAATGTATCCCCAACATAGCTTCTTAGTTGGATTCCCAAAATGCCTGTGGCTGCTCCAACACTTCTGGAGCATAATGGAAAGTGTGACAAAGAAGTCAGCATGGAAACTGATCTTTATTGATTACAGTTAAAATGTTTTATTTTTTGCAGATTTTGCAAAAAATATGATTGTGTGCATACATTGTCATTGCACATACCAGAATTCAGAAGAGTAAACCTACTCTTACTCTGATTGCAGACTTGATCCTCTCTAAGGAATTTCTCACCTCCACTGTTGATGTCTTTCTATGACACTAAGATGCTGATGCTCTTCTTACTTGAGGAAGTAAATAAATGAATGCAAAGACTGTACGGAGCTATTCAATATTATTTGTAACCAATGAGTCTTTATTCATAAATAATGAACCCGTATTATTTTCTCTAAGAATTATTTCATTAGGGATGGCTGGGTGGCTCAGTGGTTAAGCGTCTGCCTTCAGCCCAGGGCCTGATCCTGGGATCCCAGGATCGAGTCCCACGTCGGGCTCCCTACATGGAGCCTGCTTCTCCCTCTGCCTGTGTCTCTGCCTCTCTCTCTCTGTCTCTCATGAATGAAAAAATAAATCTTAAAAAAAAAGAATTATTTCATTAAATCCGGCTGGTCCAACACTATATTGTTGCATGGATACTTGCTGTTGCCTTCCCCTCCTTCCTTCCTTTTTGTACTCTTTCAAAGTAAATGTTTGCAATTTCTTCGTGTTGGTCCTCATTGATCAATGAAGTCTTCATGGATCTGTCCCTACCATTTTCTTCAGCAAATTTAGATTTTATGAGATCCATTCAGTAATTTAAAAAGGTACATTTTTGAGTATACAGAATATATATACAATTTTAAAGGTTCGAAGTATTACTGAGCTTATTTTTTCCTTAATAACATTCTGAGGTAGTATTACCATTTTCTCTCTTTGAAGGAATGGAGACTGAGAAAACCCAGATGCCCAATGACACGCAACTAGTAAGTAACAATGTTCAGAATTAGAATTTAGAGCCACTTGACTCCAAAGTTTGTGATCTTAAACATTTTATACTATTTTTTCTTCAGAATCCTGCTGTCCTCCAATGTGACTTATTTAATCTGATTAATACATCGAAGTGATAAATACAACCTCTACTGTAACACTAATAACATTATAGTATTTTTTGTTCGTTTACATATTAGGTTGTAAGATCTCAAGGCAGCAGGAATTGGTTTCTTTCATCTTTGAATTCTCATCTTCTAGCATCTAGAGAAAAGAACACTGAATAAATAAGTGAGTTAGTGAATTGCTGAATGAATCTAACAACAAACAGAAGAGATTAGTGACTCCTACTCAAAGGGGTCACATTATCTATAGAGAAGTTTTAAAAACTGAACTGAAAGTTGGTCTGCTTTATGTTATCAGCCTCGACTGTCAATTCTAAACAATGTCAAAGACAGAATAATCCTCTCCACCTAGGTGGGTCCCTCTCACTGGCCCTCCCCTTCCAAGCAATGGACCTCAAAACAGGCCACTGGATTTTTCAGTGAATACGTTCTGGCAGCTATTTGGGGATCATCTTATCTTGAGGCATCAGATACCCCCAGGCCTCCCTTGACTTTCTCTTGCACTGCTTCCATCCCCCGCAGGTTTGAGGCTGTTGGTGGTTTGTCTCCACATACTTGTATATTGCCATCTAGTTTTGTCGAAAATGTTGTCCGTGGCTCTTTAGTTTTCTCTCTAGCTCTTACCTCCATGTTTATGTCAGTTTCCTGGAAGACCCAAAAACTATGCTGTTTCTACTTGTGTCATTTTCTCAGGATCTTCCTGGGTACTTTCATTTTTAATCTTTGTCAGTATGAAACGTGAGTTCATGGAACCTCAGTGTTTTTAACTTTTCATTACTTGATTTTTAGTAAACCTAGTAATGATTTTCTTATAGTAGTTATTTATGGTTGGTCTTTTTTTTTTTTTTTTTTAGTAGCCTGTTTATAGTTTTGCCCATTTTTCTATTTAGAGTCTGCCTTTTTCTTAACGATATGTTAAGAACCCCTTCTTCTTCTTTTTTTTTTTTTTTTTTTTTTTTTTTAAGATTTTATTTATTTGACACAGAGAGAGAGAGAGAACAGCAGGGAGAATGGCAGACATAAGAAGGAGAAGTGAGCTCCCTGTTCAGCAAGGAACCCAGTGTGGGCCTCCATTCCAGGGCCCTCGGATCATGCCCTGAGCGGAAGGCAGACGCTTACGACTGAGCCACCAAGGCGCCCCTGTAAGAACTCTTCTTAAGATATAAATTTTAATTCTTTGTCTATCACACTTTATAGTAACAACAACAATATTTAACGGTGTGGCATTTGTCATCTAAATTTATTTTGACATAACATAGTTTTGAACTTTCACTGAATCAATTTCTCAGTATTTTTTCTATGTTTTTGGTTATATTTAGAAAGACCCACCCACTGGTTGTTGAAGACTTTAATAAGTTTTTCATTCAGTTAATGTCACTACAGAACAAAGAACAATGAAGTCTTGGAAAGCAGCACATTGTCTTAATATGAAATGATACCAACGTTGTTTCCATTTATAGATGATCTCTACATGCTCTGATCTATTAATAAATAAGTAAGATTTGTGCAGTGACTTATAATTTAAAGACTTCTTTCACTTATATAATTTGGGCCTCACAATAAATCATGTACTTAGAAAAATAACTGCCTAAAGTCAGCAAGCATTCTTTTCCAAGTAAATTCTGCCTAATTTTGAATCTTTCTTGTTGTTAAGGGATCTGAAGATCAGCAACCACAGTAAAAAAAAAAAAAAAAAAAAAAAAAAAACATCATGAACAAACCAGTTAGCAGACATTTGCCAGGAAATGGATTGTTTGCAGATTACTTGGCATAGATCCCCATAAAGAAGCAAATCTGTTCCCACCTCTTTACTCTACTTTTCCTGCCTGCTCTGTTCCAAAGAAGCAAATGTTTAGATAAATTCGAATCATCCAAACTAGGAGTTTATATTAATCTGAACAAGATAAGTTATAAAAACCAGGTGATATTCAAATATTACCCATTTTTTCTATAGTTGATATTTACATTTAAAAAAATATCACCAAAGTTTTTTTTTTTTTTTTTTTTAGGGTTTTCTCTGTTTGGAATTAAGTTACAAGTTTAAAAAAGCCAAAAATATTTTTATGTGATTTGGGGAATTATTTCTTGAATGGATTTTTTTTTTTTTTTAAGTCTTTTTAAGTCAAAGTTAGCTCCTATGATGCTGCAATTCTGGTGAGTCAGAAACAAAC
Source organism: Canis lupus dingo (assembly GCF_003254725.2). NCBI lineage: Eukaryota > Metazoa > Chordata > Mammalia > Carnivora > Canidae > Canis > Canis lupus. The sequence goes on along the minus strand of NC_064278.1, from coordinate 30,922,633 downwards.
CATATTTGGACTTTCAACTTTCCACTTTCAATGGCTTCCTCTGTTTTTTTTTTTTTTTTTTTTTTTTCATGCTCAACAAATGTAAAATATTTTAATCAAGTGGAAACAGATGAAAATGTGACTCATTCTACTCGGCTAAGGGATTGGTTTGCTGATGTCATCCTAGTCTCTGTTGCCAAATTATCCTAAGACGTGTGATCAGTCTAAGGAATCCTGCATTTTGGTGTAGGAACTAAAGCATTTTGTTCTAAAATGTTTTTATCTCCCATTTCCCTCTACTTCATATTTCCTTTAAAAATAAAAAAAAAACCAACTCTTGAATTGTTTCATACTTTTCTTGTGTGTCATACCACATACATTTCCTTTCATTCTTTGTGCCTCCACTCTACTACTTTTAATATATGTTTCTTCTGAAGACTGTTTGCTATTCTTTATGTAGAAAAAACAGTCATAAGATTTATAGCTTGAAAACTCCACTCACTCTGGAGTCTCCCTTTCAGGTCAGGCATTAAACATCTGCTTTCATGTCTTTATTGAGCATCTTTGTTCTGAGAGCTCTGAAATCTGCATCTTTATGTCAACCTTTTAAATGAGCTAACTCAACTTCCGCTTTCAACTGATAACACTCTTCACATGTCCCACGGGCACTTTTAGTTAAAATATTCAAAACTTAATTAATTATTCATTCTCAGCACCCAAGGTTGATCTTTAAAAAGATTTCCATTACCATTAATAGCTTTATCATCCACTCAGTCACAGAAGTATGTCTTTGAATTTTTTTTTTACGGCTCCCTCTCTATGACATTTCCTGTTGAACTAGTGTTCAAATACTGTTGCTTCTTTTTCAGAAATAATTAAAGTATTCAACCCTTTTTCAGTTGTTAAAAGGAAGGACTTCGGAACCAGAAAACTGGGGTTTATTTTATTTATTTATTTATTTTGAAAACTGGGGTTTAAATCTTGTCTTCACCATTACTATTTGTGTGACCTGGGGCCTATTGCTTAAAACCCCTCTGGGCCTCAGTTTTCTTGTCTGTAAAATGAAAATAAGTATAATATCTATATCATAGGGATTATGGACCTAGAACAGTGCTTGGTGTATTGTACATGCTCCCTAAATCTTAACTATTATTATTTTCATCACCATCTTTCCCTTCCCAGACAACCAAGAGGAATATTAAGAACACTGCTGTATAAATGAGTGTGTAGCTCAAAAGTAAGAGAAAAGTACATCGAGACTCTGTAGCATAGACATTCCAACCAAGGTTTTAGAGAGAGAGAGGAGAGTAAAGAAAAGAAGATAATGGCTAAGTTTTTAATAGGTGCAACAAGTAAAGGCTGAGTCAGGGGAAATGACACCAAGAGGAAAGAAAGAGTGCTGGAGAAACAGGATTAAAAACAGAACTAGTAGGGAAAAATTTCAAAAAGATGGAGTAGCAGCAATGTTAAATGCTGTCAGGGTTTGCACGCGGGCTTTTGCATGGGACTTAGTCATCAGTGGAAAGATGGCCCTGCTGCATAGAGTTGAGGGAAGACAGATAAAGTAGAGAATTTGTTCAAGAAATCTGGCCAGAAAAAGCATGTACCCAGAGCACTTATTTCCTTCTATTATAGTTATTTATCAGCCTTTCTAAACCACTAGAATGTGCACTTCTTGTGGGCAGTTTGCTAATCTTTGTAACCTTAGCACTGAGCCCAGAAACTGGCACCCACTAGATGCTGGATAAAGGAGTTGTATGGCTGATGATCATTAGAGCAATTAACTGAAACTGTAAAATAAGAGTGTCTTAGTCTGTTTGAGATACTATAACAAGAACCACAGACTAGGTGGTTATACACACAAACACTTATTTCTCATACTTTTGGAGGCTGGAAGTCCAAGGCCAGGGTGCTAGCATGGAGGTCCTGGGGGAGGCCCTCTTCTGGGCTGCATACTTCTCACGGTGGCCTCGCATGATGAAGAGGCTAAGGACCCTCTGGAGGCTCTTCTATAAGGCACTAATTCATGATGGTTCTACCCTCATGATTAAAACATCTTTCAAAAAAAAAAAATAAAACATCTTTCAAAGGGCCCAACTATTGATATCATCACCTTTTTATTTTATTTTTTATTTTTTTCATCACCTTTTTAAAAGGAATTAGGATTTCAACATATGAATTTTGGGGGAATACAAACATTCAGATCATAGCATAGAGTAAATTCTTTCTGGCTTAGGCTTAATAGAATGGATACTGAAACGCGTGTTAATTTTTTTCTCCCCGAATTACTATTGGCCTAATTTTCAAGATATGTCTCAATGATGCAAAAATATTTTGCATACTTAAAGTTAACAATAGAGATTAGAGGATCTAATTAAAATATAGCTAATTTTTGAAAATATCACATTCAATAAACTTCACAACTCTAGTCTACGGTCCTCTTGCTCAAGTTTGAAAAGTCATACATTTACCCTACTTTAATTCCAAGTTAACATATACAAGAAGACAACTAAGCTTTTGTTTGATCTGCAATCGGTACTTCAGGTCAATTTGTTGAATTTACTGCCTTGAGGCTCCTTTCAGCATTTGGTTTAAGGTTGGATAGTCTTGCTCTTGCCATCTTTCGTGTGGTTATAGTCACCTCCCTAGCTTAGACATACCTCTTACCACTTGCCTTTCTAACGGAGTCCATCCGTCAGTGAGCCTGGACTCACTTGAACCAGCTCTTTCTCTATTCCTAGTCCATCATGGCAGGGGCCCATTATCTCCACATGTCTCCTCTTACTCCCTCCCTACTCCTTACTCAGTTCCTCTACTCCTAGGCCATAATGGGACATACACACCTTATAATCACTTAAAAAGTTTTTTGTAGACTTAAGAGAGACTAAGAATAGTTTGTTGCAGGGAGAAGAGTAGCTGCTTTTCTATTTTAAACAGATAATTTTAGGAAATAAGGAATGTGGCAGGGTAGTCTGAGTCTGGCCCTATAATTACATGAAAACTCCACCAATTTTTCTTTATAAATGTGATATCTTGATTCTAGTGTGTTACACAAATTTGTAATTATTTAAAAATGTTCATTACTTTTGCTTCTGTAGTGAATTATGAATCCCCCCTTTTTTAACCTTGAAGATCTAATTACCTATTGGAATTGTAAGAAATTTAAAAATGTGATTGTAGACAGCCAACTATTATTGATATCTACTATTGGTCAGATATCTTACATGCAATTATTTTACTAATCTTTGTAATTCCTCCACCATTTAGGGAGCGTTATCTCCATTTTACATACAGGTAAGAGTGGCCCATAGAGATGGGGTTAGGTAACAAGTTCAGCATGGTCATAGCAATCTAACCCAAGGCCAAATACTAGTGGTGCTGCTTTTGAGAATATTAATACTCAATTCAATTATTTTAGTAGGACTTAGAGATGAACTCATTTATATATGAGTTCATATATGCCTCATTTATAGACATAGCCTCCCACTGTGATTTAGAATATAGGATTCAGAATTAGATTTCCTGCATTTTTTAAAAGATTTTATTTGTTTATTCAACACACACACACACACACACACACACACACACACACAGGTAGAGGGAGAAGCAGACTCCATGCAGGGAGCCTCACAGGGACTCAATCCTGGGTCTCCAGGATCAAGCCCTGGGCCAAAGGCTGGCGCTAAACCAAGCCACCTGGACTGCCCAGATTTCCTGCATTTCATATGTCTTCTCTGCTATTCATCAGAGGTGAGGCTCTGAGCACATGCCTTAACATCCCCCAAACTCAATTTCATCATTTCTAAATTAGAGATGATGATGGTAAAGATGTCGGCAGTTCCTTTTTTCAAAAATTGTCTGTGTTAAATGAAATGATTCATGTAAAGCAGTTAGCATGATGACTGGTGTAAACTAAACACAAAATAATTGTTTTTTTTAATGAACTCAGACATTTTGACTTAAAAACATCACTTTTTTCTTTTTTGTCTAAAAAATAGGAAATAGGAAAAGCTATATGTTCAAGGTAGTAATCTGCACATTCCTGTGAGTTTCTTCAAAAATTTAAAATTAGAACTACCCTACAATCCAGTAATTGCACTACTGGATATTTACCCAAAAATACAAAAACACTAATTCAAAGGGATACATGCACCCTTGTGTTCATAGCAGCATTGTCTACAATAGCCAAATTATGATAAAAGCCCAAGTATCTGTCAATAGATGAATGGATTAAGAAGATGTGATACACACACAGACAGACACACACACACACATACACAATGAAATACTATTCATCCATAACAAAGAATGAAAAAATGAAATCTTGCCATTTGCAATGACATGGGTGGATCTAGAGAGTGTAATACTAAGTGAAGTAAGTTTAGTCAGAAAAAGAAAATACCATATGACTTCACTCATATGTGGAATTTAAGAAACAGAACAAATGAGCAAAGGGAGAAAGAGAGACAGACAAGCTATGAAACAGATTAAACTGAGGGTCACCAGAAGAGAGGTGGGCAGGGGATGGGTGAAACAGGTGATGGGGGTTAAGGAGGGCACTTGTGATGAGCGCGGGGTGTTGTATGGAATTGTTGGATCACTATATATATATTTTTTTTTGGATCACTATATTTTACACCTGAAACTAACAACACTAAACTGGAATTAAAATACCAGATAAGAAACCAGATAAATAAAAAAAACAATGAGATAGAAGGAAACTCTTCAGTCTGTGACAACATGGGACAGACCTTGAAGATAGTACGCAGATTGAGATAAGTCAGACAGTGAAAGACAAATACCACACGATATCACTTCTATGTGGAATCTTAAAGAACCAAACTCATAAAAATCTAGAGTAAAATGATGGTTACCATGGACTGGGATGTAGCGGAATAGGAAAGATATTGTTTAAAGGCTCAAATTTGCAACTAATAGTCACATCAAGCCTGGAAATCTAATGCACAGTATGCAGCATGTGGACAATATTGTATTATAACACAAACACGATAAGAGACGAGATCTTGGTTTTTCCCACCATAAAAAAGAAACAGCAATTATGTGTTGTGGTGGAGGTGCTATTGCTACGAAGGTAATCATATTACAATATAGAAATATAAAATCAACACGTACACCTTAAGTTCACATGTTTTATGTCAAACATAATTCGATAAAAAGAAAAACTGATTTCCATAAAAAAAGAAAGTAAATGGCAAGTAGGTACTGCTTTTCACCTCACCATTCCAAGTCCATAGCCGACATAATTAACCTCAGCACTGTATTATTTCCTGTGCAAGGTTGAGGTCTGTCCTCAGGCTCCTCCTAGTAAGATGTCCCAGGCAGTCATCATGAATCGGTTCAGTCAGCCCACAGGATGAAGTCTTTGAAGTCCAGTTGCAATCTTTGTGAAATACTCAGTTTAAAAAAAAAAATAGCATGGGGACAAGAAATCTAAAGGGAAAATAAAGTAGGGAAATATTTTCCAGTGTGCTGAGATTAAACTTTAAAGATGAGATGGATTTGATAATGTGAAAGTAAGCCTAGGTCAATTCAACATTACTGAAGCCCAAATAGGTCTGAGTCAGATGCACATGAACACGTAATTTAGAAACAAGGTAAATTGTATTAGGTTGTAGTTCATTAGTCCAGAAAGAAGTCCTCAAAATTTCCAAGAATGGGACAAGTGAGGCACTAAGGGACCATTTAGTCATTATTCATTCAGCAAATATCTTTAGGCAAAGCCCTGTTTGGTAAATGAAAAGATGCTTCTTTTTTATTTTCACTTTTGAAATGCTAAAGACCCAAACATCCCCATAAAATAGCATAAATCACTAAATTGGAGAATTAATGTTTATACGGAATTAGGGTTTATGTGAAAATGCCTCATTCTTATACAGGGATAGCATGGACAAAGTTCTTCAATTTTATTCTAAATAACTCTCTAGCATTACTCTTGAGAATTTCAATGTGAGATATTTCACTTTTATTAAAATCCTCACATATATATAACTAAGTATTTGTTCACTTGAGTCTGTTTCAGGCTAAAGGGTCATCAGCTCCTTTGGAGTTAGCTGGTGCTACGTCTGTGGGAAATAGTAAGATGTCTAGATTGGAACAAGAAGTATAGCCATGGAAGTAAGATGCGGCCCTCAATATTGAAACTGGCGACAAGAATGCTTAATACAGGTGATTTATCCCATACACACTTAAAAAATACTCAGAATGGCACTCAGTTCTCTGAACTTGCTGAGACATTGCAACTTTGGATATTCTTTTATGTCTGATTCAGCAGTTTTAGAAACACTAAAATACTCAGCATACAGCTGTGTTCCCATTTGCACAGACTGCACATCTGCCAAAGCAAACACTGGTGTGGGCCCTGTAATCCTAGCACGCCACCAGACTTTCTCCTGTATTTATGGGATGGGTGTGTTGATTGCAAGTTAGAGTCCTGGTGTTTGGTTCTTGACTACATTGTACTTAAGTTCATTCTATGTTTGTTTTTTTTTCTTTTGGTTAGAACTTGAAAGCAATGCCACTTTTAGATTTGGGAGGGTGCAAAGAAATAAGGCACAATAATTACATTATAGTCATGATAAATCCTCATTTTATTTCCTTGACTTGTACGTATGTTTGAAAGATACATCTCTTCTCGTTTCCAAGCTATACTTTAAAAAACTCCAGTTCACGTAAAAAACTTAGTGCCTCACTTGTCTTATTGAGCTATTAAGCGAAGTTCTTTAAAAAGTAAATAATTTTATTTAAACATCGATACTTTTAAGTATAACAGGTAGTGAAGTACCAATGATTGAAATTATTATCTGGAAAAAGTTAATAAATGAGCATTATGTCTTTGATCCACTTTCCCTTATTCCTCCTTTCTGGCCAAATCTTCCAACAAAACTAATGATTTTAGTGATGATTCTCAAGTTCATTATGCCTCTAGTGACTCTTCCTTAAACTGAGTCATTGCTCACAGTGAGCGGTGGAATCTTGTATTCTGCTCTCTCTCCATCACGTGACCCCATGCATAAGTGCCCCTTCCATCACTTCTTTACTTTGCTCAGCTGCTCTCTTTTCTACCACACAAGTTCTAAACCTGGAAGAGTTAATTTTTCCCGCTTCTGAATATGAAGCCTCTGCTTAGTCTGCCCAGTTCCCTTATCACCTTGTGAGTAAGTCCGTCATTCCATCCTCTACACTTGCACTTATTCTTCTCACCTCTCGCCCATTAATTCAAATCCTCACGACCCAATCTGATGATCTGCGGCTTCTCACCGCATGATCAGTTTATTTACATTTATTACAACTTAATTTTTAACATTGCATTTTATTCTTCTGATGTATCCTACTTTCTCTTTTTCCCCTTCTTGATTTTTCAGGGAAGAGGTTAATAGATTTTAGGTTTTGTTCACATTTTAATCCTCCACCCCGAGCTACAGTGTATTTTATGCATTTAAATTCTTTTAATTATTGTCCTAGATATTTTCACATACATTAAACTTAGTAATATAGAACTAATATTTTTAACTTATTACCAAATAAAACAGGTACTTAAAATGCTTTACTTCTAAAACACAACAGCTATATGCAATTTTAGTTTTGCATTATTTTAATTAACCCATCTGATTTTTTAAGCCTTTTTTTAAATTTTTTTTTTTATTATTTATGATAGTCACACACAGAGAGAGAGAGAGAGAGAGGCAGAGACACAGGCAGAGGGAGAAGCAGGCTCCATGCACCGAGAGCCCGACGTGGGATTTGATCCCGGGTCTCCAGGATCGCACCCTGGGCCAAAGGCAGGCGCCAAACCGCTGCGCCACCCAGGGATCTCCCATCTGATTTTTTAAAAATTGTTTTATATGGTCAATGATTGTTTAGATTTACCCATATGCATGTTTTTCTTTGCTTGCATCGCAGACTTGTTTTCTAAGATAACTTTTGTTTTCTTCCTAAAGTAACTTACACTGCCTTCTGGTTCCTTTTGTTGTTGAAGAATCCGCTTTTAGCTTATTTATTATTCCTTTCAGTTATTTGCCTTTCTTTTTCTATTTTTTTAAAGATTTTATTTATTTATTTGACAGAGAGCACAAGCAGGGGGAGAGGCAGGCTCCCTGCTAAGCCTGATGCGGGGCTCAATCCCAGGACCCTGAGATCCTGTCCTGAGCTGAAGGCAGATGCTTAACTGACTGAGTCACCCAGGCGCCCCTGCCTTTCTTGTTTTTTATTTTTTTATTTTTTGCCTTTCATGTTCTAATGCTGCTTTTATAATATTTTGTCTTTTGTGTGCTGTAATTTTAATACAATGTGCTTATGTGTGAGTTCCTTTTTATTTATTCTATTTAGGTGAGTTTTTTTGTAACATTTTCTAACTTTGAGGATCACATTAATTTTTAATTTTGAAAATTATTAGCCATTATCTGTTAAAATATTGCCCCTTTTCTATTTCCTTGACTGTCTTCTTTTGGAATTCTTTTTTTTTTTTTAAGATTTTATTTATTTATTCATGATGGACACAGAGAGAGACTCAGAGACATAGGCAGAGGGAGATGATCCCAGGACCTTGGGATCATGATCTGAGCTGAAGGCAGCTGCTCAACCACTGACCACTCAGGCATCCCTCTCCTTTTGAAATTCTAATCAGATTACTCCAACCTCTATATCTCTTAATGTCCCCTTTATCTTTCTTATTTTATTGTTTTCCTATGTTGCACTCTGGATATTTCTTAGGTTCTGTCTTCCATTTCATGAATTCACTCTTTAGCTATGTCTAGTCTGTTTTTGGATGATAATATTGTGTACAACTCTATTTTATTTCCATTATGGACTTATGAATAATACTTATTTTTAATACTTTGTTAGTAGTCCTCTAGGGTTCAAAATATACACTTTTTTAATCAAAGTCAACCTTCACATATAGTGTTAAACTTTATTATAACAATAGAATTCCACTCTCTCATTGCCATTTTTATGCTACTTTTATCATATAGTTTACTTTTTCATATGTCTTACAGTTTCTGTTGGGAAATCTGGTGCAATCATTTATATATTATGTATTTGTCTTTTTAGTCTAGATGTCTTAAATATTTTGTTTTTATCTCTTTGGTTTTCAGAAGTTTGAATATGATACATCTAGGTGTTTTGCTTTTCCTCTTTGTTATTTATCCTGTTTCATGTTCTCTGAGCTTCTTGAATCAGTATCTTTACTATATTTATTATTTTGGAGAAACTCCTAGCCATTATCTCCCCAAGTATTATTTTTGTCTCATTCTCTTTTTCTTCTCCAATTTGTTTTACAACCTCATCTTCTTTTTATATTGCTGGAAACCATGATGCTTAACTGCCCTGTAACCTCTATTGGGTTAAACAAAAATTATGATTTTGAAGGTTATCTTGCTTTTACCTATTTTTAGGATAGGAGAAACAAAGGTTAGCTTTCTACCTCCTACTCAGAAGCTAGATGTCCTTTTATTCTGTAATTAATTTTGAGACAGTATCTAATGACTTTTAACAATGAATTATATGAAAATCAGTACATTTTACTTTCCTTTTGCCTTCCTCTTCTCTAGCTCCTTAATTTGGATTACTTTGTTATTTAGGCCATCAAGCTTAACACATGTTTTTTCTTTCCCTTCAGTCACAATTTTTTCAGTTTGTAGCATAATCTTTTCACATTTGTGCTTCCATTTTACTGTACTTAAAACCATCTCTTGATTTGATCAGATTTTATTTATAAGATTAATTATTGAGCCAGTTTTCTGTTTCCTCAGTATTTTCTAGATATCACTCCATTTTTTTCTGGTGCTGAATATTACTGCAAAAAATTTGCAAGCCAACTTGATTTTTCTCCTTTGTATCAGACTTTCAGCTGCCTCAATATTCATGTAACTTTTATTTATCATGAAAATTCCATAAATCCAACAAGATAGGGCCTAGTGTTGATCATCCAGTAACAATTTTGTTATGATACATACATTCTTTCTATATGTCTATTCAAGATGTTCTTTTCTTTCATGAAAAATGTTTTTTCTCTCATATCTTTATTTGTTTTCTGTTCCATTTTCTTCTATTTTTAAATTTAAGAGCACCAAATATGTATACATTGAATGTCTTATCTTTAGTCATTCAATATCTGTTTTTGCCTTTGTATATTTAAATAATTGGTTAGTTTCCACTTTATTTTTGTGTAAGTACCTCTAGCTTATTCACTATCTCTGTTTTTAGTAATATTTATTGTATTGCTTTTATGTTCACATATGGCTTTTGTTCTAAATATTTTTATCTTCCATTTTTTGAGCACTGATAAACTTATTTTACATCTTCTATTACTATATAAACTCTTTGGCTCATAGTTCTTTTGTGTGTGATTTGTTAATGGAAATGGCATACACTAATTTTATTGAGAATCTGAAGAACTCTTTATATAAACTATGCCTCTGTTTTCTTGTGTTTTGCTTTTCTTCCTCTGCCTTCTGCTTGCATGTTTTTTCTCCTTTCATTTTTCAGTTTCTCTTTTTTGTTTCCATGCTGGCACTTTATGGAACTGGAAATTTGCAGAAAAGTAAAGTGAAGAAAGAAAAGTAGCAAAGAAACAAGGTGAAAGTTCTGTAGCTTTGAGATTTATTTTTTTGAGCACTCCTTTAAGGTCCACCTTTACTTAGTTCTCAGCATCCATGAGATTGGCACAGCTGAAAAGTGACATTTATAGTGACATTCTCCTTTCTGCCAACCTATCCTTTTCCCATAGTCTTTTTGAGTTTGATCTGATTAATAATACAGACCATTTGATTAAGATGCTATGCTACCTCCTAATGTAAATGACTATATATATATATATACTTTAGTATACACTTTATATACTTTAGTATATACTTTATATATATATAAAGTAAAAATTGAAAAAAGATAGAAGTTATATAGCTAAATAATTACCATTTGGTAACAATGTGTTGTAGTTGAGGCTATGGACCTCTGGATTCAAAAATGTTGGAGTTTGTTGGGATGCCTGGGTGGCTCAGCGGTTGAGCGGCTGGCTGTCTTTGGCTTAGGGCATGATCCCGGAGTACTGAGATCGAGTCCCATGTTGGGCTTCCCACAGGAAGCCTGCTTCTCCCACTGTCTCTGCCTCTCTCTCAGTCTCTCATGAATAAATAAATAAAATCTTAAGAAAAAGTACTGGAGTTTACCCAATTCCAATCACTATCTTTGTCTAACTATACTTAACCATTCTAAGTTTTGGTCTTCTTATCTTCGAATCTATCTCAAGATGGTGTTTGCATTAAATGACATAATGCCTAGATGGCCCTTACTAAAATGTTGGGCACAGAGTATCCAGTAAACGTAATTTTTCATTTTTATTATACGGGTTTTCTTTTAAGTACGAATTCTTATAAATTGGTGAAATCCTTATCTACAAGTTGCTAAAGCAAATATCCACCTTGATCTTACCAGTTTCATTTTTTCTCAGTTATCTTTCTCTATGTCTCACCAAATTTTTTATGTATCCATCACTTAGATGCATTCTGTTTTGATGGATTGTATCTATCAGGATCCTGGTCAACAAGAGATGAAAGCCTCAAAAGAGATACAGGAGAATAATGCAATCACTCTTTACAAAGGTGTGTGGAAGGCAAAATAAGACCAATACGAAACAGTAAAATGTTGACTTTATCATCCTTATGCCCAAAGGAGAACAAGGACAGAGCAGTTCCTGGAATCTGGGGAGGTACTGCTGTAGGAAAAGCTACTGCCCAGGAATGCAGCTGTTCTCTAACCACAACCTGGCAGGAGGGGACTAGGGGAATATGTACTCTGACTTCATTCTCGTCCTGCTTTCCAGTTATGGTTTTCCAAAGGCCAAACCATAGCAAGTAGCCACAGGACAAGGTTGTCTACTGCTGCAACCTGTAAATGTCAGCCTCTTGGGGCAAAGAGATGTGCAAAGAAGGATGGAGAGTGAATCTGAAGGAACAAAAGAAGAAAACCAAGTAGTCCGTTGCTTCCTTTGAGAATTGATCATATTAGGATAAAAAGTCTAACTGGAGAGCTGTATTTCTATATAACTTAGACTTTAAATTGAACAACCTTTATCTACCTGAATTTTTAGAGTTCCATTTTTTTAATGGCCATTCTACAGCTTTGTGATTTGATGAGCTCAAAACAAATAGAACTTCAAAGATTGTTCTAGATTTTAAAGAGAAGAGAAAAATTAAATACTACCTTAATAAATCTTGCTCTGTAGTTACTTATAGCTTTATCCCATGGTTCCTTTTATTTTGCTAGCATTAAATAGTTTTACATTTAGGTTTTTAATTATTTCTTATATGTGGGTTATGTAAATCCTTGCTGATTAAGAATGGAATTAATAAAGTACACAATCTTACTTTTTTGATCATGGACTTGCCCAACAATTCTTGTTTATGGGAATCTAGCTCACAGAAGATTATAGAAAAAATAACCTTAATTCTTCCCCTACCCAGAGTCTACTAATCTGAAGAGATAAGACATGTGAAAAGCATACATATAAACATCAGCATATTACATGTGGGGATTTAGTTATTCAGGTTTATATGTGTATAGGACTTTATTTTATTTTATATTTATTTATTTTTTTCATGTGAGAGAGACGGAGAGAGCCTGCACCAGTGGGATGAGGAACAGAGGGAGAGGGACAAGCAGAGTCCCTGCTGAGCATGAAGCCCAGTGCAGGGCTGTATCTCAGGACCCTGATATCTTGACCTGAGCCAAAATCGAGAGTCAGATGTTCAACCAACTGGTGGTCCCCAGATCGTGCAGGCTCCTAGATCTAAATATCTATCTTACTAAGGTTATTAAAGGTTAAGGTAGCAGAATAAAAACCAACAAGGGCCTATGTAAAATTTTTACCACGTAAGACCAAAACAGTAATGTGAAGTTTCGGCCCATATCAATCACCTCCGTTCCTTAAATATACCAAGCAAAAATAGTCTGAATGCATTTGTATAATCTTTTGCTGGAGTTTTCTTCCCCTGAAAATTCTCATGGCTAGGTACTTTGGTCATTTGAATTTCAGCTTAAATATCATTAACTAAATAAATAAACCTAAATAAACATTATTTTAAAGCCAATTCAACAGCCGAAACACACCCTTCCTTAACCACAACAAAGGATATATATGCCTCCATGTGGCTTCATTTACCACCCAGAAACTTAGAGAATCTTACTGGGAACTATCTCTGCTTTCCTTTATTTGTAATATTTTAAATGGGGAACAGTTCGAGTAACTAACAATAGGAGAGTAGCTCAGTAAGTTATAGAGTTCTTAGGATAGAATATTACACAGTCATTAAGAGTTGTGCACAGAATTTTAGGTAGCGTGCATTAGATTCTTATCTCAGGGGCCCCTGGTGTCTCAGGGGTTGAGTGTCTGCCTTTGGCTCGGGGCCTGATCACGGAGTCCTGGAATCGAGTCCTGCATCGGGCTCCCTGCAGAGGGCCTGCTTCTCCTTCTGCCTGTGTCTCTGCCTCTCTCTGTGTCTCTGATGAATAAATAAAAAAAACTTAAAAAAAATCTTATTCAGTGTTAATTGGGGAAAAAAGCAATATACTGAGTGAGATTACATATTAAGAATGTATTCTCAAATGAAAAAATCTTTGAAGAGAAATAAATGTTGTAAATGTTAACGATCATATCAAGGTGGTGTGTTTATTAGTGAAATTATTTAAAAAATATTTTCCTCACTTTCTCTTTTCTAGGGGCAGGAGGAAAAGCATGTGCTACTATACAAATTTGAAAATTAAATACTGTAATAAAAATGTAGAAGAGAAATGGACATGCTTGGACTATGGTGTTAAGTAAGTGTTTCTCAAAATCTTGGTTTGCTCTCAGGAGCCCTTTGTACCTTTTTAATTACCGAGGACCTTAAATAAAATTTAGTAGTTTATACTTTTTGATATTCACCATATTAGAAACAAAAACTGAGAAATTTGTATTAATTTATTTAAAATAATAATAATAATCATATATCCATTTTTTGTTAACATTAATAGTGTATTTTTATGAAACTAGCATAACTTACCAAAAAAAAGTTAATGAGAAGAGTAGCATTATTTTACATTTTTGCAAGTCTCTTTAAAGTCTGGCTTCATAGAAAACAGCAAGATTCTCATATCTGCATCTGATTTCAAGCTGTTGCCATTTGTTATAACGGTTAAAATTAATGGTTAAAGTGAATGAAAAAAATCTGGCATCATATAGATCTGTACTTGGAAAAGGGAAGGCTTCACAGACTCACCCTTAATTCCCAAAAAAGAAGATATTGTGAGCACGTAGGAATGCTTAGACCTTCTGAAGTAGAGGATGAACTGCAAGTCAGTACATACGTCCTGCATGATGTCCTTATAGTTGTGTGACTTCTGCATGTCATGTGACCCTACCGGACTTATTGCTAATTACCTATGACATGAGCTTTTTTTTTTTTTTTTTTAAGATTTTATTTATTTATCCATGAGAGACACACAGAGAGGCAGAGACACAGGCAGAGGGAGAAGCAGGCTCCATGCAGGGAGCCCCACACGGGACTCGATCCCGGGACCCCAGGATCACGCCCTGGGCTGAAGGCAGGTGCTAAACCACTGAGCCTCCCAGGGGCCTCATAACATGAGGTTCTTCACTCACTATATGGCTAGGGAAATTTGGTGGGGTGTGCTCATGAAAGTCCTTTGCAGCATCAAAACAAAGACTTGGGATTCCACACATGTCGTTTTTGCATTTTCCCTATGTAATCAGATCACATCTTTCATAGTAGTTATGTTTGAAACTCGCATAGTCATAAATTGTAAAGGAATAATATCTGGCTTATGTACATTACTCTTAAGCAAATGGAAAGTCTGTTTTTTCCAAGGCAATGTCAGATACTTTCTCTCATTACTGTTTCCCATCGGTTCTCTCCACTTCGTCTCCTTTAGCTCACTCTGTTAGATGAGCTCTCAACTTGGATGTTCTTTCTGAGTTCAGGCAGTGTGAGGGGAACCCTGCCAAACTAAGGCATTGCTCACTTGTCTTGTCCTTTTACCCACTGAAAGTATGTTTTAAATGGCTAAAAATAGCTACAGGATCCCACACTGCCCATTATTAAGCAGAGAATTGAAAGGATTCTTCTCAAACAGCTTATTTCTGTTTAATCATCCCTCAAATGTAGTAAGAATAATAAGAACGATAGCTTATATTTTATTAATTTTTAGAATTTGTAAAACTCATTTATGAATAGTTCCTGTAATAGTCATTGGAAATGACCAAGGCGCGCACCAGAGGGGACTATCAATCACAGGATTTCATATGTTGTCATTGTCACACTTTCACATTTTTGTACATCAGTGAATTTTTTATATTAAAAGGTTGAGCCAAAGCCCCCAGTGTTTGTATTTTGAAGCCAAGCTTCACTTCTAAAGTGCCTACAGAGTTCTGTAAATGAAAATGCAGCTCTGCACGAGTTTGAAACCATCATTCCTCTTTATAAAATGGGAATGGCATATGCTGAGGTGGTCGTAAGTCTTAACTTTTCAAATTTTAAATAAAAGACTTTGCATATTGAAAAATGCAATTAATTTTTAGAATTTGTAAAACTCATTTATGAATAGTTCCTGTAATAGTCATTGGAAATCTGAAGGGACTTCACCATCTCCTTTTCCAAGGAGGCACTGGGCTTGGTGCCCAGCACCCCTTGGTGGGGGGGTGCTCTCCCTGGGTCAGGAGCTCGGCGGGGCCCAGGCTGTCCTGGCCCAGGGCCACCGGGCGTCCTGTTCTGGTGAACAGCCTCGCACGCATCACACTGCAAGTCCTGAAGGACCCAAAAGGACTTTTTGTGGTTTCCTTGTTGTTGTTGTTTTGAACCTGAAACTAGTTTGATTATACGAGATATTCATTCCCTTTCTTCAGGATTTGGAATTTGGAACTGTGTTTTTCTTTCTAAATAATTTAAAGGCCTAGTAACCCGCACGGGCTTCATCAGAGAGAGACTTACATACGTGTTTTCAATTCTCTTCGCCGTGTTGACTCTCAGGCTGCTGAGAAGCCTCTTTGGGGGGAGCTTAGAAGCTGAGATGAGGTGGCTACGTGAGAAACAGAATTCAAATCAATGTATGGTTACTGATTCATGCGCATTTTTTCTTGAGCTATGTCTTCTTTTGGAAGCAGAGATATGGGTGTGGTTCCACAAGAAACAAAACCATGCAGAATATTAGAAATGCTTTATTTATTTATTTATTTATTTATTTATTTATTTATTTATTTATTTATTTTTTACTTTTACTACAAGAATAAAGATGTAGGCATGTTATTGATGTCTTTCTTCACCTGTCCAGTGACAGAGCATTCTGGAGAATACAGTCCTGTGGTATATTAGTTTAGTGAAATCATTAAAAAAACCCCATAGTACCTTGAAATAGAATAATTGACACAGATATTATCTTGAGATAATGACTAGACTATTAAGGATGAAAATATTGTTAAGGTTAGGATTTATTGCAGTTGGCTTTTAAATATTTCCTGTCTTCCCTTCCCATTTCCTTTGCTGTAAATACTTTATGCTTTTAAAATATATTTTACTTAGTAAGTTGTGAAGTAGTAATAAGCATTAATGAATCTATTATTTATGTGTATTTATTACTTGTGTATTAATAAGTATTTAAGTTTTACTTAAATATTTCATGCTTTGTACTATGGAGGGGGCTCAAAGTTGCACTGTTGAGATTTAACTCTGCTAGGCTACTGGCACTTGAATATTTTCCTCTCTGTCTTCCCTAACCATCCTTCAGCCAGTCTCTGTTGAGCGCTGTCTCTTCTTTGAAGCTCTGTGTAAATTCTTCCATATGTGTAATTCTTCCCTTTCCAGATTCCTTGTGACTCTCTGTCCTCTTACCTTACCCCATTTGCCTGTTGTTGTGTGCACTCCTATAGTAGAACTCATCCTGGGAGAGTGGGGATTACAGGTATCAGTGCTTGTGTCTCTTACACCAAACCAGGTGAGCCCTTGGAGGGCAATGAGTATGTCCTATATATATTTGCATCTTCAAAGTAATCTCTCAATAAGAGTGTATTATATCGAAATGCATGTAATTTTTGAAACCAGAACCCTCACTTAAGTAGGGAGATGGATATATTAGGATGTGCAAGGTACACTGGAAACAAGAGTGTGGTGGCTGATGCTCATGCCTCAGCAGCACAGTAACTTCTTAATTCTTTCTTGGAGATGATTTCCATATCTCAAATATTCGAAGTAATTTGGAGAGTTTTTAATAGATTCATTAAAAAGTGAGCAGAATTCAGAATTTATTTATTTATTTATTTATTTATTTATTTATTTATTTATTTAAAAGATTTATTTATTCATGATAGACACAGACTGAGAGAGAAAGGCAGAGACATAGGCAAGAGAGAAGCAGGCTCCTCTCAGGGAGTCTGATGTGGGACTCGATCCCGCATCCCGGGATCAGACCTGAACCAAAGGCAGGTGCCCAACTGCTGAGCCACCCAGGCGTCCCAGAATTCAGAATAAATTTAGTAAATTAAGTGCACTATGGCTCCACTACTGGAGCCAACTGACAGTCCTTGGAGATTGACTATATGATGCAAATTAATGAAGGATCTCTTTTTACAATTTAAATGTGTATAAATTTAATTGTAGTTAAGGTAACAGGGAGAGAAGTTGCTGAAGTTCTAAGTGTCTCTTGATTGTTCTTACTGGGTATTATATTTATGGAAAAAGAGATTTCAGATGTTTCGGGGACAATTCTCCAGATCCCTCTCATTCCAAAATCATGGAAGTGGAGATGATGCTGAAAGGGAAGACAAGGCACATTTATGAATCTCACTCATCCAATAATATCTTCTGATTGCAATTACTCCAGAGAAAACAAAAGTAAGCCTCTGTAAAACAAGAAAATGAAGTCCATGTGTTTTCCCAAATCTCAGGAGACAATATCACTAATATACTTCAAAGAAACATTAAAATAATATATTCTCCAACTAGTGAGTGAAACCTGTGTCGTATTTTCTGTGTATGAGGAATAATAACCCAATTTTTGTAGTAAATGATCACAGAGGGCTTTGATTTTCTCATCTTTAGGTGTCAAGGAGGACTCTAGATTTATGTGGGTGCAGTAACTTAAGATCATACTCAAAATCAAGTTTATGAATTACCCGTCACCAACTCTTTTTGTATGGGTGTGTATATTTTGTGTTTGGATATTTACATATTTTAACTAAATAGTAATAGTAATCAGGTCATTATGGTCTAAATATACAGAATGTTTCTGATTTCTAAACAGTATATTAAATGAGCCACTGGATCCTGGTGGTGTTTAGAACATTGGAAAGAGCCCAAATGCCCATCACCTAATAGATGGATAAAGAAGATGTGGTATATATTATATAAATATATATATGTGTGTGTGTATAAATATATAATATATATAATGGAATATTACTCAGCCATCAAAAAGAATGAAGTTTTGCCATTTTCAGTAATGTGGATGGAGCTAGAGTATATTATGCTAAGCAAAATAAGGCAGTCAGAGAAGACAAATACTTAACTATAGAGAACAACTGAAGGTTACTGGAGGGGAGGTGGGTGGGGGATGGGTTAAATGTGTGATGGGTGTTAAGAGGGGCACTGGTTGTGATGAGCACTGGATATTATATGTAAGTGATGAATTACTAAATTCTACTCCAGAAACTAACGTTATCCTATATGTTAACTAATTAAAATTTAATTAAAAACTTGAAACAGGAAAACAAAGAACATTGAAAAATCTGCTGCATAGTGACACATTTTAATAATTAAGACTTCAATTACTATAGTCAGAGCCTATCTGAACTCATAATAGTATATTTATACAAAATGAGCATCACGCCCTGGGCCGAAGGCCCACTGAGCCACCCAGGCACCCCTGCTAGCCTTTCTTAAGAGCCAGTTTATAAAAACTTCTTGCATATTCTCTGAAAGAGAATTCCACAGCTCTGAAAAACAACTAACTTTATTAAAGGAGCTGAAGGAATAGTTTGCCCCAACACCAGGAAAATTTAAAATACTAAACAAAATACTGATGAACTTGTGAAAAGTGGTAAAATATATCACATTAATTTCCTTGCCCTCTACTTCCGTCTCCATTCCAAGGACGCAGTTCCCCGACCTCTGGCTGCCACGTAAGAACTCAGAATCTGATGGGCTGAATCACTCCTTATTTTGTTGAAAAACAACCTACAACTCTTTGGCTTTTAATTTTTTTAAAGCAGTATATGGAGCATAACAAGCTCATTTGGTATAAATGGCCTTTGGTGTCATTGAGTGTCTGGACAATTTCTCCTTTGTAGCCTGTCCCTAGTCCTGCCATCTTAAAAGTTTCCCTGAGGGGAAGCCCTGACTCATGGACTCTCATTTTAGCTGCAGAGCATTGTCTATTCCAATACAAACAATCATCCATTTTAGGATTTATTAGGCTTAATAAATAAACAGTGGATTAATGGTTAAGAATGAGAATAAATTCAAACGTGTAAACATACGGATTTAAGAAAAGGAATGCACTGCTGATATATGCAACAGCATGGACGAAATCACAGAACCAGACAAAAAAGGCTACATACTCTTTAATTTCATTTATATAACATTTTGGAAAGGCAAGGCTACGGGATGGAAATCAGATCAATGGTGCCAGGGATGAGGATGAGAGAAGATGGACTCAAAATGGAGGAACTTTTGGGGACAAGAAAATATCCTCTGGATTGTGATGATGGTTACACGATTGTATGCATTTGTCAAAACTCAAAGAACCATACACCTAAAAATGTGAATTTTGCTCTATTTAAAGCATGCTTTGGGGCACCTGTTGGCTCAGTCAGTAGAGCATGAGGCTTTTGATTTCAGGTTGTGAGTTCAAGCCCTACATTGGATGTAGAGATCACTTAAAAATTAAAAAAAATCTTTAAAAGAGAGAAAAAGGAAGGCATGTCTTAATAAACATAATATAAAAGAATAAAAAACATAATGTGGGAATTAGTGGAGCATACTGTGATAGATAATGAAACTTCCTTCTAATTACCTTAAGTTTTCATCTTTATGTAAATTGTAACAGTAAAATCTTATTTTTTCTTTTTTTTTTAAATCTTATTTTTTAAAGAGTTTTTATTGAAGTATTGCTGACATACAATGTTATATTAGTTTCAGGTGTGCAACACGTCGATTCAACAATTCTATATATTGCACAATGCTCACCATGGTAAGTGTAGTTAGTGTAAGTCACCATATACCATTACTGCAATATTATTATATTCCCCGTACTGTACTTTTCGTCACAGTGACTTATTTATTCTATAGCTGAAAATTTGTACCTCTGAATCTCCTTTATTTATTTCACCTATCCCCCAAATCTCCTCCTCTCTGGCAACTACTGGTTCTTTGTAGTTATGATTCTGTTTCTATTTTGTATGTTTATTCATTTTTTTTAAAGATTCCACATGTAAGTGAAATCATATGTTATTTATTTGTCTTTCTGTTATTTCACTTATCATAATACCCTAGGTCTATCCATGCTATCAAAAATGGCAAGATTTTATTTTTTATGGCTGAGTAATATTCCATTGTGTATATATATATATATATATATATATATATATAAACAGTTAAATTTTTAAGCTGTTGATAAATTATGCTTTTTATTTTTTGAAAGATTTTATTTATTTATTCATGAGAGACACAGAGAGAGAGGGAGACAGGCAGAGACACAGACAGAGGGAGAATCAGGCTCCCTGCTGGGATCCCAATGGGGGACTTGATCCCGGGTCTCCAGGATTATGCCCCGGGCTGAAGGCAGGCGCTAAACCGCTGAGCCACCCAGACGTCCCAAATTATGCTTTTTAAAAGAAGCACTAATGCTGTTACTTGTTTTTATTTAACCAGAACATATATAATAATATTACCTGTATGCCAGACATTGTCTGTTTTACAAATATCAACCTATTTAATCCTCAAGATGACCTATTTAATCCTCAAGATGTTATTATTCTCATTATGCAAACAAGGAAACTAAGATGCAGAAAGACATGCAAGTTTTTCATAGTCACCCAGCTGGAAAGTGGTGGACTGGGATTTGGATTCTGTGAGTCTAGCTTCAGAGTCTATGCTCATAACCACTATAATTCTGCAGACTTTATTATTACTATTATTATCTTAGCTTTTTTCTTTTTTTTATCTTCGCTTTTTTCCAGCTTTATGGAAGTATAATTGATAAATATGTATACGTAAGGTGTAGCAAGTGATGATTTGATGTATATATATGTATATACATATATATATAGTGAGATGACTGTGATCAAGTTAATTAACAAAACCCTTATCTTACGTAATTACCTTTTTGTGTGTGTGGTAAGAACATTTACGACCTATGCTTTCAGCAAATTTCAAGTGTGCAGTGGTCACCGAGCTGTACATCAGAATTCCAATCTGTAGACTTTTTTGATACTGCTTATCTAGTTAGTAAAATTTGAATTATAGTTTAATTATCATGAGGTACAATGGGTAGAGTGCTAGGACTTGGAAGCCTATGCTTGAGACTGTTGTTGGCACTGTGTAGCTTCTGAAAGGTCACTAATCTTTCTGAATCCCAGAGTAAAGTGGAGATAATCATCCTGACCATGTATGTATTCAAACAGTATGTAGAGGAGAGGGTGCTACACACTCCAGTATTATTTACCAGATCACTTATGACTTTGCCTCATAAGACTTTTCATAACTTCTAAATATAACTGTTGATTGCCTCAGGAGATAAGGCAGTTTTTTTGGGATGTAAAATCACAAACTTTTCTCAAAATATGACTTATTCTGAAACATGTTTAGATTAAAATGAAAGTTTATAACTTAAGAAGTTAAGTTTCTTT
This sequence comes from Canis lupus dingo, assembly GCF_003254725.2. NCBI lineage: Eukaryota > Metazoa > Chordata > Mammalia > Carnivora > Canidae > Canis > Canis lupus. The sequence goes on along the minus strand of NC_064278.1, from coordinate 30,900,744 downwards.
TTTTTTCTTTTAAAGATTTATTTATTTATTTATTCATGACAGACACAGAGAGAGGCAGAGACAGAGGCAGAGGGAGAAGCAGGCTCCCTGCGGGGAGCCTGACATGGGACCGGATCCTGGGACCCTGGGGTCACGCCCTGGGCCAAAGGCAGCGCTAACCACTGAGCAACCCGGGCTGCCCAGAAGTTAACAGTTTCTATTACAAAAAGATATTTCTAATTATGCCAAGATGTAGATATATTTTTAGTACAAATACTCAGCTAGAGGTAACCTATATTTACAAAGTTTGGATATAAATAGGACTTGTAATTAAATTCATTGGTTCATATAATTGCTTACTTGAAAAAACACCATGCTAACTACATCCCAAAGGATTCTCCCCCATTGTCATTTGTTAAAGAAAAAAATCAGTGATGGAGTTTAGGGAAATAGACATCCTATAATTTCTTTGAACGTCAACTCCTTGTGAGTTGTAAGGCTGGATCTGGTCATTTCTTGCTGTATGTACGACTTGACACAAGTCACGCAGCTGCCATGAGCCTCAATTTCCTTTTTTCGTTTGTAAAACAAGGAAAATAATAGCGCTTATCCCACAGTATTGATTTAAGTTAATTAACACACGTGCAATGCTTACACAGTATTTGACAAAGCGTAAGGGCTTAATACGTTTGGCCGTCACCACTGCTCTTGTGGTCACTGTCCCAGTGACCCCGCCGCAGGAGAGCCTAGCCCTAACTCTGGCCTCTCCCGCTCCGGGTCTGGGCTCAGGTGCTCCACGGCGGGTGGGCGCAGAGCGGCCCGAACCGGCGAGGCTCGTCCTCCTCTGACCCGGGTCCTCTTGCAGGCTGAGGTGCTTCTCTCGCCAGGGTCATCATCTTCCTAGTCCTCTGGGTTGGCAGCTGCGAATCCTTTGGACTTTGCTCCCTGCGACTTGTGTCACGGGCTTCAGTCGTCGAGTCCTACTGATTCTTGAGCGAATGGCAGGTGTTCAACAGGTAACTATCGGGCAAATAGAAGCAAGGTCTGTGTCTCAGGGATCTCGCCGTCGGGGTCAGGGCATGTGGCCATGACGTGATGCTGCTCAGGTGTGCGCAGACCACGCTGGCCGGTTCTGCGAGGGACAGCGGGCCTGTGTGCAGACGTGGGGGTCAGACGTGGGCTTTGCTGGCCCCTCATCCCCTCAGGTGGCACAGCCGTCTGCCTTGGTTCTCCCCGTTAGCTAACTTCTCAGTGATTTCATTTCCAGAATCCACCCGAACCCCTTTGCTTCTTTCCATTTCCCTGCACGTCCCTGTCCGAGCCGTCGTGTCTCACTGGAGCCCGAGTGCTCCCTGACTTGCGCCCTCACGTGCGTCTTGCCTTGGTAGAAGACGTTGCTCTAAGCCGTCCAGATTTCTAAAATATCAAAACATTAGGGTACATCACTCTTCTGTTTAAAAATTCTTTATCTGGTTCTCACTGCATTTAGAAAAAGTAGCCTCAACTCCTGTCCAGGACGCGCAGGGCCTCAGGGCTGGAGCCTGGCGAGGCGGCCTTCTCCCTGCCCCTGCCCGGTCACAGCCTGGCCCGTGGGGGTCAGAAGGCGGTGGCCCTCGGGACGTGCCCACGCTTCGTGTCCGCTTTGTCTGCCTTGGTGTTTTCTGGTTGTTCTTTGAGATGCCCACGTGGTCATCTTCGGAGTCTGTGACTGTGTTACCTTTCATGTCAAAAAGCATTTTGCAGGTGTGATCAATGATCCCAGGACGTGAGAGGTTGCCCTGGACTGCACAGGTGGAAGCAGGACTGTCACACGTGTCCTTAAAAGCAGAGAACCTTTCCTGCCAGTGGTCAGAGGGAGGACGTGGCTGTGGAAACAGCTGGCCTTGCCCGTGGACACGGAGGCCGTGGGAATGGGAGGGGGCCCTGGAGGTCCGCAGAGGCGAGGAGAGGTCCCCCTGGAGCCTATGAGGGACGCAAGCCTGTTGGCACCCTGACTTAGCCGCGAGGCCCAGGCTCGGGACTCCCAGGACCTGGGACCGCACATCGCATTGTGTCAAAGGACCACGTGTCCGTAACTGGTACAGCGGCCGGCCAGAGGAAGGTCGCGTGTCGCCCAGGCCCCTTGGACTTGCTGTCCCCGCTGGGCGCGCTGCTTCCCCCGTTCTCTAGGGCAGGTACCTCCACACTTCTGGTCTCAGAGTCGCTGTTACCGCTTTCAAGGGGCCCGCCCTGCAGGCCCTGATCTGCAGCGTCCCCGCCTCCCACTCCTGAGCAACTCTGACGACACTCCTTGTTTCCTGCACGGCGCATCAGGGGCTCGGATTATCAGTTTGCACATTTGCTCACTAGTTTATTGCCGTTTTCCCACTCAGGGTTCTAAGCTTCCACAGCATCGGGGAACTTGTTTATGTTGTTCACAAACATATCCTTAGTTCCTGGAGTAGAACCTGGCAAATAACAGGTATTCGACAAATAGCTGTTGAATAAAGGAATGGATTAGACCTGGGAAATGGTTTTTTCAGGAAAGGCCAGAGCCTGAGCAAACATCCGAGGTGTGAGACTGCCTGCGTGCCTGGGAAAAATCTAGGTTTCCAATGGCTGAAGCCAAAAGAGGAAAGGAGACGGCACCCGGGAAGTAGGTGTTTCCTCTTCGCTCATCCTCCTCCCTCCCTCCCCCCCCGCCGCTCCCTACCTTTCTCTTCGTTTAAACTATCCTAGAACTATAGCTTGTAAGTACTTGGGAGGTAACTTGGTTTTTTTTTAAGAAAGGAGAAGTAACCGAGTGAAGGAACACACGACAAAACCCACACGGCCTGGGGCCTGGCCGGCAGTTGGATGCGGGTGGGGGGGCCTTGCTGGGCTCCTGAGCTGGGGACTAGAGCGGCGTCCAGGGAAGATGTTCAATGCGGACACTTAGACACACGAGTTGACAGGTGTGCAGCTCGGGGGGAGCCGTGCCCGGATATCGTCAGCGTGTGACCCGCAGTGAGGTCGGGGATCTGACAGGGGACACGGCCCAGGAGGGGGGCAGGGGGCAAGGTGCACCAGGACAGCGCTGGGAGCGCCACAACCCTCTAGAAGGAATTACAAAAGAAGTTTGACCAGAAGAGCAGGGAACATAAGAGGAGCATGTGGGACCAGGGAGTGTTGGGAGGAGGGAGTTTCAGGAAGAAGGGGGTCAAGTACTATGGGGAGGGAAGAGGAAGGGTTCACCCGCAGGGGAGGCTTGGTGTCTCCTGCAGGGCAGGCCGTGACATTCTCCCGAGGACAGTGACACACGACGGGGGGACGAGGAGGTAGAGGGAAAAAGGAGATGACGAAGGGGACTCACGAAGGGAAATCTTTGTGGGGTTGTTTTTTTTTTTTTTTTTTTGAGGATAGAGAGGGGGACACAGAGTGAAGTCCTGAAGGAGATGTGAAGGGACGGAATAGAGACAGACGGGAGGACCAACCCTAAAGGGGCTGAGACAGCTTTCTCTGGAGACCGGAAATATTGGTGTCCTGCAGGTCCAAGAGCTCGGAAGAACTGAGAATACTCACTTAGGACATGAAAGTCTCTGAAATAGGACCCTAGATCTGCCACTTAGGAGCTGAGCAAACTTGAGGAGGTGAACTTCTTTGAATCATAAATCCTTATATATGACTTAAGAAAAATAATAACTTTCAAGGAGGCCGTGAAAGTCGAGTTGGTAAAGACTTACCCAGGAGGTGCGTAGTGTTATGTCTACACGCGGGAGGGCTTCGCGAGGTTGTGACAGGTTGCTGGGCTCCCCGCTTAAACACCGGGGCTTAGGACCAGTTCTTCAAGGACCAAGAAACGGTCGCGTCCTCTACCCTGAATGTAACCACAGCTGCGAAAGCCACGCACCTGGTCAACACCTGTGTACATTTTACTCTTTTCCAAGCTGCAGTGTAGGATCCCAAAGCCGATCATAGAGGAAAAGCCCAAGTCACAAAGCTCGAAAAGACGAGCTAATTTATCACAGCTGTCCTGAAAGTATGTTCTCTGTCCCTATCATGCCAGATGCTTTTGGTTTGACAGGAAGCAGAGGCTGAAACTGGAGGGACCTGTGGGAGGTCAGGTCGTGTTTTTAATCTTTGCTATAAAAGTGAAAAATTGAACTGAGAGACACAGGGGTAGAGCTGCTTGGAAAGGTGACCGCCTGTGGAATGTCTCTCCAGAGATTGTAGCTCCAAGCTGAGATGCAGAGGGTTTTGGGTTTCTTGTATTAAAAGGATGGCGCATCGCTCACCTGACCGTGCCGTAAGCCCCCCTTCCTCTGCATGTCTCCTGCGCTGACTGCGCCCCACAGCTACGTGCTCGGGCTTCCAGTTCTGTGTCTCCCGCAAGCCTGTTTCTTGAGCATCTCCATGTGTTCCCTAAAGGCAGTGGCATGGCTTCCACCTACTCTGTGTCACTGTCGCCCTCAGGGCTCAGCACAGTGTCAGTGTCAGCTACGAGGAACAGTGACTCACCTGAATTGCGCGGAATGGGCCATTTTGGTTCTAGGTGGACTCAGCGTCGCAAATGTATTCGGTTCGTAGGACGCTGTGAGGTCATTAAGATCTTGGCAGTTGTGAGGACCGGCCCCAGATGACGAATGCTGCTCTTAAAAGGCAGGTGTAACCGGGACTACCACAGAATCTGAAAAACTGGTGTAGGAGTCACAGCAGCACCATCTCCTCCTATGTGGCTCTTTGCGATCTGGGACGTAGTTAATACTGTGTCACTCATGTTAGTGTCGCGAAACTGTGTACACTGGTCGGGCCAAAGCCCTTTCCTCGCAGGAGAAAGCTGGGGGCACGGGGATAATGGGCTCGGTGTTTCTGCAGTTGGTCAGCCCGAGCTGCGGTGGGAAGCAGACTTTGCACACCAAGTGCGGTGTGCCCCCCTCCCTGAACCCGAACATAGCAGCCTGGCTCCCGAGCTGGTGAAACTTTCTGGGACAAGAGGGCCCTGCAGATGTGCCCCCCTCAACCACAGATGTGGAGAAGGGCAGAGGTCAGCGGGGTGTAAAGCACGATGCGCCACAAACCGATTTGGCTGCAAGTTTCTTCACCGGACGTTACCTGGGCACAGGTTTACTAGTCCCCTTCCAGAATCTGGGGGAGAAAAGCCCCAAACGAGAATCCGGCACGGGGAGGCAAGACTGTGTCCTCTTCAGTCAAAAGAGAGGGTTAAGATGTGATCCTTTGCCATGCAAGCTGAACAGGAGCCGTGGATTATCCAGACACCAAACAGCTGGGCTAAGAGGCTGTATTTCCTCCCTAAGGTCTTTTTCAGCTTATAGGGGAAAAGTGAGAAGTGAGGGGGTGTGTGTCGGGGGAAGGGCTGGGGAGGATGGGCCCTTTCTCCAAACAGTTTTTCTCTAAAAAAAAAAAAAAAGAAAGAAGGAAGGCGAGAAAAGGGAAAGGAAGCGAAAGGAGCGTCCGCCGCCGCGTCGCCGCGGTCGGGTCCCCCTCGGGTCTACCCGGTAACCGAGCGCGGCCCCGCTCGCAGGCGCGGGCTCTGATTCGGTCGCTCGCCATCAATCAGACGCGCTGGGCGCGCACTGGGCGGCGGGAGGGGGCGGGAGGCGGCGGGGGGCGGCGGGGGGCGGCGGGGGGCGGCGGGGGGCGGCGGGCCGCGCGGGGCCGTCCTCCTCCTTAAAGCCGCGCGGCCGGGGCCGCCCCGCTCAGACGGGCCGGGGCCGGGGCCGGGGCCGGGGCGGAGGCGGGGCTGGAGGCTGGAGGCTGGAGGCCGGGGCTGAGGCCGGAGCTGGAGGCCGGGGCCGCAGCAGGAGCCGGAGCCGGAGCCGGAGCCGGAGCCCGAGCCCGAGCCCGAGCCCGAGCCGCAGCCCGAGCGGCCCCGTCGGGGCGCAGGCGGGATGGCAGCAGCCTGCGTGCGGGCGAGCCCGCTGCTCCTCGTCGCCGTCCTCGTCGGCCGCTGCGTGGCGGTGACAGCGCAGGACGACGGCGACGACGGTGAGTCTGCCGGGCGCGCGGCTCGCGGCGGCGGCGGCCCCGGGGGCGGTGACAGGTGTGCCCGGGGCCGGCGGGGCCCAGCGCGGGGCGCCCCTGCGGAGTCGGGGCGGGCCCGCCTGGACGCGGACGCCGCGCGGTGTGGACGAGGCTCGAGGAGCGCCCGCCGCGGGCAGCCGGGGCTGGGGCCGGGGCCGGAGCGCTGGAGGCTGGGGCGGGGGTCGGGCTGGAGGCCGGGGGTCGGGGCGCCGGGGCTGGAGGCTGGGGTCGGGGGTGGAGGGCGGGGTCCGCCCCGCGGCTGGAGGCTGTGGTTGGAGGTTGGGACCGGGGACCGGGGACCGGGGACCGGGGATCGGGGCTGGAGGCTGGAGGCTGGAGGCCGGGAGTCGGGACCGGAGCTGGAGGCCGGGGCGGAGGCCGGGGCGCGGGGACGGCGGCCGGGTGGAGCCCCGCGCCCCACTCCTGCTGCGGCTCCCGAGCCTTTGTTTAGAGAACCCGCCGCCGCCGCTCCGACAGCGGATCCCCTTTGTGTCGGGCCCCTCGTCCTCCTCCCTCTGCGGGCTTCACCGCCTCCTCATTGTCGTTGGGGATCTCGGAGCACTTGGCCTCCGCGGAGGCGGCCTCGCTGCCTTCCCGGGCGGAGGCGGAGAAGCGGCCCCTGAAGCCGCGGGCCGCCCGCCCCGCCCCCGACGCGACCCCGACGCGACCTCAACCCCGACCCCACCTGCGACCCCGTCCCCGCCGCGACCCCGACCCGACCCCACCCGCGACCCCGACCCCACCCCGACCCCAGGCGGACCGCGGCCAACCCGCCGCCTCCCCCGCGGCGTCTACGGGTGTTTGCGGGGGCCTTCTCCTTGGGGCGCGAGGGGGAGGTCACCTTTTCTTTTTTTCCTATGCAATTTGCGCATGTCAGGGTTGGGTGGTACTGCTGGGCTGCTGTAGAATATAAGAAAATATTTAATTTGGTTCCACTGATTATTAAATCCTTATTCTCCAGACGTGTTCTTTTTCAGAATAGGCCATTATAGATTTTCGTGACTATTTAACATCAAACTCAACCTTTTAAAACTTAGCCCATTGGAACTTTTCGTATCTACTGCGGTGTGTGTATATATACCTACGTATATAGATACACAAATATATGCCGATACATGCAGATGTGTATGCACATGTCTTTTAACCTACCTCTCTGTATTTTTGCTCTGAAGATGTTCATAAAAATCATCTAGAGGCCAAAAGTTCTAAAAATCATTTAAAGAGTGAAAATAAGAATGTGAGATACCCAACAATCTGTCCGGAGTCCCATAGAGGGGGCACTTTCTAAAATCTTGGAGCTTTTTATATTGCTTTTTATGTTTTAAAAACAGACCGTTTAGAAAAGGTAAAAGTCTCGAATTTCTTTGTAATCGTGTGAAAAACGTGCATGGCTTGGAAGGGTGGGGAAAATAACTGGGAAGTAGAAGTCAGAAAAGGGGAGAGAAAAAACAAAAATTACAATAGAAATAGCAAATCTAATTAGGAGAGTTCTCTCCCCTCCCCACCAAAACAACTTTTAATTTAAAAATTCACACAACTTTCCTTGTTAATATAAAATAAATAACTTACTTTTATAAAGTGTGGAAATGATTGAACATGTGAATAAGCGAAAGGAGCGTTGCATAAGGTTAATGGAATAGGCTATATATGCTCAAAGATTTCCCTAAATAGTTGTAATTACTCTGTAGGTGTTTCTGAAAAATAAGGAGAGGTAAATTTTTCTTACTATGAATTTACATAAAAGTTAGAAATTTGTAATTTGGTGCAAAACAGTCTCCATCTCCTACCAACCCTTCTTCCCCCAATATAACCAAACAGCACAGTGGCCAGAATCTCAAACATCAGATTTTACAGAAAAAGTGTAATTCCTTGCATTCACATTGCAAAAAATAAATTCCTCTGTTTTATTACTCACCCTAGGAGAGTATATGTGTTAAAAATTTCAAGAGCAAAAGAAAGTAGTATGATCCTATGTAAAGGTGTCTAGAAGAGAATTCCAGAATCCAGTATACTCAAGAGTTTCGTGACTTGTATTGTACTTACTTAAGGTGCATATTTTGGTTTCAGTTATATTGAATGGATACTTGGCAATATTTTGTTTCCCCTGTTCAGGCTTGACACCAGGTTAATAAAAGTGTCAGTTTTGAAACTCCATGTGATTTTAAGTTTGGGGAAGAGTAAGTTCAGGTAAATGCTTTAAAGAAATATCTAAAGTACACATACAAAACAAGTATGTTTTTCAGCTTTTCGCTGTAACTAAATCATGTAATCTGTTATTGACTTTGTATACAAATATGTCCTCTTTAAAATGTGGAGATGTGTTATCACATGTAAGTAGATGTTTACAAACTTTAATATTTTTTCTTTTCAATACTTCAAGGTATATTTTTCATCTATTTGACTCTGGTTATTTTACCAGAAATGTAAACATAGGCATAGTGGCTACCTGATAGAAATTTTTAGGAATGATGTGATGAAAGTAAGGAAATAAAGTTTTAGGCATTTTAGGCCCAAAACTTTACTACTTGTCAATAAGTTTTAAGAAGTGAAATGATTTTTTTAATTCCTAAAAACTGAAAAACTAAATTATTAACTGAAAGGAGGTTGAACTAACTTTAGTTGAAACTATTAAGTAACAAGAATCAGAGTTAAGATGACAAAATCAGCTTTTCATGAGTTTTGGAGTATGTGTGTTTGTGATGGTGGTGGTGGGATGCTTTGAAAGTTTCCTTTTTTTTTTTAAAATTTTTTTTACTGTAGGAGAAGATACTATAGTGCACTTATAGTAATTTTGACATTCCTAAACAAAGTTCTAGCTCCTAGTGAGTTATACACATTCTTGCTTATTGGAAATGCACAGACTTAGAAAATCATCTTTGGTATGAATCACTGATTTCAACAACAGAGAGAGAATGGAGAGAAGGAAAGGTGCAGAAATGTACCATTTTGTTTCCAGAGACCAGGCAGGTAACCTAAACAAGTGAAGCAAGTGAGTGTTTACATCAACAGGGATGATGGGCCTGTGGAGATCTGAAGATGCATGCCCACTTTAAGGCATTCAAAACTAATGTTTTCAAAAAGCATTGCATAAGCCAAATGCAATATATCTGACTGCCAAGTTTGGCTCATGGACCATAAATTTGCAACCCTCTTGTTGCAGCCCTACCCTGATATCCTGGACCCAAGCCAACTTCTGATGATTAAGAGATGAGGGGCTCACAGTACTTTTTATATCATGGTCCCTTGCACTTTATTATGCTATATCTGCCACTTATCTGATTGTTAAAATACAAAGTTGAAGACACAAGTGCTTATTGCTCGGTATTACATGGATCAGATCATTTTAAAGGAAGTAGAGAATATGAATACATAGCTTAAGGTACTTGGTCATTCATAAATCATTTAAAACTCATTACTATTAAAATAGATACTTTGGATCATGTAGGATATGCACTTTTCTTTTATACTGAATGTTTTAATTTGGGTTCAGCTACATCTAGCAGAATGCAGTAGTAAGCCAAAAAAAATTGGACTTCTTTTTCCCTTCTCTTTTTAAAAGAAGCTTTCAGGTAGTGAAAGGCTGGTATATTAGCTCTACAATGCTGTCAACGACTCCACCCCTTTCTAGTTCTCTAGTCTCCTATCCCTAGAGTATAACCCTTGATGTGATGGTCCTAGATGGCTTTTGGAGTTCCAGCCATTACATTTACTTTCTAGGCATCTGGATAGATGATGAGAGACAAAGGCTGTGAGTCTCCTTTTCTCACGGAGACTGTCAGGTCTCCATGCCATTTCACCTTGCTTCTGACGGCTGGAATTGATCATCTTGTTACAGGAAGCCACAAGGGAAGCTAGGAATTGTAGTCTTTCACCTAGGTAGCACTCATCATGTACTCTGCTGGGTAGAGTTACCTTCTGAAGGTTATAAACGAAAGAACAGCTGTTAGGAGGCGACTGTAGTCCCAACCACAATGAGGATCAGCCACTTTCAGTTGAACAGACCTGCTTTCAATGGGCAGGGTATAGTTGTGATCACTTCTGAGTAGGTCGTGGAGCTCAGAACATGGGATGGAACTTAAATGAGGCTGCAATTCCTTGCTTCCTAATTCTTTTCAGATAAATTTACAAGTGCCTGTAACTTTTATCCAAACCAAAATGAAGCTTTACTTTGAAGAGTGTCTCTATCTATATAAAGACATAGATATACATAATTTTTTAAAAGATTTATTTTTTAATAGGGGGAGGGGCAGAGGGACAGGGAGAGAGAGCTGCAGAGCCTCATGGGGCTCAATCTCAGGACCCTGAGAACATGACCTGAGCCGAAAACAAGAGTCAGCCATGCTCAACAGACTGCACCCCCCAGTGCCCCGATACAGATGATTTTTTTATATTGGCAAATATATACGGCAAAACATATGTTTTGACCATGACTCGTTTAGTTCATGCATAAACCACGCACAGATCCATGTTGAGCTGGCCATATAATCATCTGAAGAGCTTGTTACCAATATTGATTCTAGGCACCTCTCCCTTGCAAATACCCTGATTTAGTAGGTTTGGATGGGATTTGCAAGCTCTGCAGGTGTTGGTTAACCACTGCATTACATCTCTGCCTAACATTCCTTTGATCTTGATGTAGCCCAGTTGGCTTCTTGTTCCAAGACTGCACAACTGTGACTTGATAATAACTTGCTATTCCAGTTATTCCTTTTAGTTGCAAGGCTGCCTAATTAAGGTTTGTAGATAAACCATTGCAAATTCCCCATCATTTCGGGGAAAAATAACTCAAGCCCAAATCCTTTTTCATGGTGGCTGAGGTAAATCATTCAACTATACCATGGGCTCATGTTATCAAAATTTCCAAGTGAATATATAGGTTTCATTTTCCTTTCACTTCCTGTTCTTCACACTTTTAGCACTGTTACCACAGGCGTGCATTGCGATTCATTGTGTTGATCGTTGTAGAAATGCACATAATGCTGATGTGAGGTAAAAACAGTAAGAGAAAGCTTTGCTTTTGAGGAGATTGGAAACATGTTAATCTATGACCACAGAAAGAAATCTTTTCTAATTCAAACAAGGTGCTCCTACTTGAAAGACAATCATACATCATCACTTTGCCTTTGATCATATTTATAAAATGTGCCAGTTTTTGACTTACCATTTTTGCTCTGAAATCACAACATTGACAAATTTAGATATGCATATGAGAAATGTAATGGTAGGGAGAAGACTAAAATTACTACTTATTGATTTATTATATAAATTTGGGCATGTTGTACAACTTTATGTAAAAATGGAGTTAGGAGGATGTTGACAATTCAGTTTTTCTCTTAGTTTCTCTCCATGTAAATTTCACGTGTATTTCATCTAAATTTCCTGTAAGACTGTTGAGCCCTTCTAGTCAGTGTTTTTAAAAGTATCTCTTGGCATTTGCTGGAGGGGGCAGGCTATCCTATGGAAAATTTTGCCTTAAAATTGTGGCCCCATTGGCAACCTTAATGTTTTTATTATATTTTATTGATGTGTTCAAAACTAAGCCCTTCAGAAGGAATCAAAGTGTTTCCATCTTACATTGAATATACTGAGGAACAGTGTATAAGAAAAATCACAGTAGTGTAAGATTCTTCTTATCTGCATGCATTCTACAGAGAAGGTAGTAATGTTGACAATATTAATGAATTAATATTAATAAATTAATGGAAACTTGTCCCTGTATCTCTCTGGTATAATGTTTAAACTCGAAAATGATTACTTTTTTTTTTTTTTTTTTTAAGTTTCTCCTGGGGAGGAGAAAAGACAGTCTCACAGTTCTTTTTCTCTAATTTTTTTCTCTTTTGGGTGTCTGCTCAATCAGAATTATAAATTTGGTTTCAAGAGACAACGAATACATTCTCAGTGGCAGTGTTACTTGCCGCATATGCGTCACCACCTGACATAGTCAGGAGAGTAACCCAGTCCAGCAGTCGCTAGGAAAACACCCGGGTTCTGGTCCGTCTCCGCCATGAGCAGTTTTGCCACCTGCAAAGAGGGCTTTAGCCTCACCAGACCTTTGGGTCCTTATCTAAAGTTGGGAAAATGTACACACCCCTGCAATCTGATGGGACTCTTAGCAGATCATTTGGGAACCTTACCTGAAGGTAATTTTAGGAGACTTAAATGAGACCCAGAAAGTGATACTACAATCTGATCTCAGTCATCATAGGTACAAACCTTAGCAGTGTTATTTTTGACTTTTACTTAATCTTTGAATTTATTTTGAAAAAACTTTTGGATTTGCTCTCCTTCCATATTTTTGTGTGTTTCCCATTTCCTGGGGAAACCTGCTCCATCATGCTCTCTTTTCTGTGACTACAACCACCTCCTTTCTCTGGGATCTTTCCTCTTGTTCTGTAAACCAGCTCAACTCTCTCCAGGGCCTGCGGCTGTCTCACACCCTTAGTTCTTAGCCCAGCTGCTCTAAAGGCCTACTCTAGTTTTCTGTCTCTGCCACCATGCCGCACTCATCCTGATGAACTCTGACTCTTGCCCCATTCCAGTGATGCTGGTCCAGTGAGAGGAGGCCTGAAATGTTGGATGTCTCAGTGGGTCCCTTGTATCTGTCTTATCAGGCCTGTCTCCTTAATTCGATACAACTAACCACTCCAGCTCTCTCTGAAAGTTCTCCCTCTGGCTCCCAGCCTCTTCCTCTCAGTTTCATGGGCAACTTCTTAAAATTTTTTTCCCCACAGGATTTAGTTCAGTGGCCCTCCCTGTCTATTCTCCTAGATTGTCCCAGAATCGCTCACCCTCAGGGTTTTGCTTAACAGCAAACTGCTGATAATTCTCAAATCTTTCTCTGCTATCCTGACCTTCCACATGAACCTCAATACCCAGCTTCCCTCTGATGGGCCATAACCATTTCAAGTTTGGTGTATCTAAAACTCAACTCATGATGGTCATCCCTTCAAGACAAGACCCATCTTTCCTATGTATTCCTTCTATCAGTTAATGGCAACATCATCTTAACTGGTCACTCAAGGAATATTCCAATCAGTCACTAAATTTTGCCATTTCATCTGCTAAGTAGTTCCCAGATAAACCCATTTAGCCCCCTCTTCTACAAATGCCTCAGTTCAGGCCCACATCAAATCCCCAGATTATTGCAATAGCATTTAAATTCCCTGCCATGCCTCCTGTGTGGCCACTTCCCATTCACATGTATATAGACCCCCTCTGCTGCCACTGTGATATAAAACTAAAATCTGATCACGTCATTACCATCCCTGTAACCTTGTGCTGACTCCCATTGTTGGGGAAAAGGATAATGTTCAAGCTCCTAAGGATGGCATAGAATACCTTTTATGATCTGGCCCATTTCTAGATTCTTACTCATATCAGCTGTCACTCTGCTTCAAAATAGGAAAGTGCTTGTACTTCCCAACTCCCACTGCACATACACACCTGTACTTTTCCTTTTTTCACTCACCTCTGCCTTCCAGATTCCACTCCATGTTATGAATTCATCTTATATGTTAGGTACATGATAGTTTTTCCATGCATTTTTACCAGTTGAATATTATTTTTGAAAATCTAAGAAAATATTTCCCGCCATTTATTAGTGAACTTACGTTAAACTCAGTTTTTGCAAATTTGCATAATCTTGAGCAATTTTTAAAATGTCTTTATGTCTTAGTTTCTTCATCTATAAAATTGGAATAACAATTTTTACCTCAAATAATTCTTATGAAGACTATCATGTATATAAACCACTTAGGTAGTATGGATCCTGACAAATAGCAAGAGCTCATTAAATGATAGTTGATATTATTATTTGATTACTATAATAATACAGCAATAAATACTTACTAGGTGATTATGAGAATGAAAATGTTACATATTATTGAAAAATAAAAGAATTAACTTTTGCTCTCAGAGAGGAAAGTCTAGTGGAGAACTTAAAATGCAAACTTTACCTACTGTTGTACTATGGTCATTTTGATAATACATCAAAGTATGTAACTCATTTCTAATGAGCTGTATCTTAAGCGGTTTAAAAATTGCACTCTTCAAACTAGAGCTTTATAGTATCAGCTCCTTGAGTAGGATTACTATGGGAAAAAACAAAGGAAACAACACATCTTTCCGTGGAGCCTGTCTCATGGCCATGTGGTTTGAAGCATCACCCGCCTCTCCCGCCTCACACCCCCCCCACACACATTTCATTCTCCGCAATGGTTTCCAGTGTGTGAGCAAGCCAAGCACGATTCCCTCCATGGCCCAGTGCTACCTCACGCCTGCCTACCAGCTCTGTCTCAGAGTTTATTTTCTGAAAATATGATAGTCATAAAAGTCTGTTCAAAATTGGAAGCTTATTTTCCACACTGCATTGCGCTGGGTTGCACTCGGAATGAGAGGAATGGCTTCCCGGGCAGGGATTTACAAGGCCGCTCCCAGGACTGTTTGGTACAGCGGTGGGGGTGACCATCTTTTCCCAGACTTGGCAGCAAGCCCTTCCTCCTCCAAAGGCTGCTCGTTTCTTCACTCCTTTTACTCCCTGAAGGTTTTTGTGAGATTGACTCCAGAAAGCAGAAACTGATAGAGGAAGTAGGTACATTATTCATGCTCACACTCTCCTTCCTTTGCTGCTTCTTTCTTCTCGGTTTTTTAAACTTAAACAAAATGATGGGTTTGACTTAGAGTGACGTTTGCATTGGAAATTCACCAGGTAATTTGTAGCTGTGAATTCTTTTAATTAAATCTTTATTACTCAGTATGGTGGTTCTGTGGCCATCAGCTTTAGATTTTTCATCATGGAATTCTAAAAATATGGATGGTTTCCATAGCAAACAAACTTCTTTATGAGGATTTAATATTTTCATTTATCTTAAACAGCGGTCATATACTTACTATTTGTTTCTGAGGTAGAAGAACCTATCAGATTTCTTTATGCTGCTTCAAAATGGTTGGTAAGCCATTTCTTTCTCATTCTTTGCACAGCTTTATATTGAAGAAATGATTAAGTTATAGTTTAATTTGGAACATCATCTTTCTCATGTTAGTGCTAATTTTTGAGGTAGAACTTCTGGTAGGATGGACAGTGAGGTTAACTGGTTACCATAGAGGATGAATTGCAAAAAAAAAAAAAAAAAAAAGTTCCACATTTTCTCATCTTTGGCTATAAACACAAAACCTCGGAAGCTTTATAAAGAAAGCTTATACTTTATTTTGAGACGGCAGAGGGTACTGGTCATTCCAAGGCAAATGAGTGATTCTGATATAAGAATTTCCTTTTACACAAATTTGTACTGAGAAAAAAAAAAAAAAGACTTGGACCCTGGAAGGAGGAATAACATTTCCTCAGGAATCTTGCGTTCAAGCCTTAAGGTGCTAAAAATGTTATGTCTTTTTGAGTGTTCATTAAAAAAAAAAATCTCACTTCTCTAACCATTTCCCATTTCCCCTAAAATCTTGACATCTATTGATTAGATTAAGTGGGTGTTTGTGCTTTTATTTTTCTCCCTTAAGCATAGTAAAATTGAACTGAATTTTGCTGAGAAACAACTAACATATTCCTGAACTAATGGAATTCTCATTAGCCCTGGAATATTTCAATCTTCTTATGATCTGTTTATTTTTACTTTTAAAAAAGTGGGGTAATTCCATTATGTAGAGAATGAGACAAAAATGAAACAGAATTACTGCTATAGACATTAACCAGTGAATACCATTGGCAGTGCTTGTGTTTGGATACCTGGAGGAGGATGAAATAAAATTAAATTAGTATTTTTATGATAACTAGTATTTTTCAATAATATTTTGGCATATTCAGCATGAGTGTTTCATAAACTTGCCAAAGCTTACACTTACCTGAGCTACCTACATCTGTTCCATGGGTGCAATGTTACACAGTCCTGAGAGGAATAAGCAGGTTCAGTTCCAGAAAAAGTTTTAAAATAGATGACTTTTGTTTTTGTTTTAGGAAAATATGCTTTCATCCCCTTTCTGTTTGAAGGGAAAGCATTCAGAATTCTGCATGAGAATCAGGGTCTTACCCTGCAGCTCCACCTGGATGTCACCTTCCCAAATTTTGCTTCAAGTTAGACTTTTCCTTGGAGCCTAACCTCTAATCAAAACTTAACTGTGTGGTGTCGTCTTCTTTCCTGCTCCGTAAGACACTAATGCACAACACATGCTCCCTTAGTTACTGTTCTATAATGCACAGTTTTAGTATTACTCCCTTACAACGAGAGCTAATTATATGGTAATTTGCCTTTTGCAATCCTTTTTCCACTATTCTCTGGCCATCAGAATCAGCAGACACCCTGGCTTTAGGTGAAAACTCCACGTCACATCTACTCTGTGGCTCGTGCTTTAGGAGGATGAGACATGGCTGTTGTGGACACTGTTTTCTTGCCCATGGAGGGTTTCACCATCAAGACATTAGAATCACTTCAGATCCAATCTAATAGAAACTGGCAGTTGCTTAAGTATAATCAAAATGGAAGTTTCCCCACGAGATTCTCACTGTTTTTGAAGAGGACTTTTGAGTTTCTTCAGGATAGACTTTTACGGTAGTGCACCATGTGGAAGGCATATGTGCTTGGGAGGATGGGTTCTCTGCGGGTATGCAAGGGTGCCAGTTAGCTTCATTGAAGTCACTGAAATGGAAGGCACCACGGTAATGGGAGTCTTCATGACTGTACCTGTATCATATCTTGTGAGATTTCTTTAGAGAATTTCAAAGAGGTTGGGGAAGTTTGTGACATCTTTTTACTTTTGTTCTTTATTTTCTCTTTTTTTTTTACTCTATATTCCTAAAACAGCCACTTTAGAATAAATAGACACCACAATACTATAGCTCTATATATTTCTTTCTTTTTTTTTTTTTTTGGACAGCAGTATATATACTATCAATCAGGCCTATGGACAGAAGAAACAGGTCATTGTCTCACAGTCAGATTTTTCTATTTTTGGAAATTTCCTCAGTTCCAACTATTTCCATTTTCAGTACTTAGGGCCTTTTATGGTTAGCGATTTCTACATTTCAAACTTCTTTTCCACCTACTTTCAATAAGCAGTTACTAGAATATGGGTCTTTGGAGTCCACATTTGCCATTTGCAAACCTTATGATCTTGAGCAGGTTACTTATCTTTGAGATTGTTTTTTCATCTGCATATTGAAGAACTGAGTCAAACCTTTCAGCTTTTCATAGATATTGAAGAAAAGCTGGTATTATTAATATTCAGGATGGATTTCCTGATTGAGCCATTGCAGACTTTTTTCTCCATGACTGAAATAATTCTCGTCAATCTATTCCGACTTACTAGGTGTGACAGGAGAAAAAAAGGGGGAGCGGTGACTTCTAGGCATGAGGGGCAGAATGAAGGTTTGGGAGGGAGAGGTATAACTGGGAAGTTTGAAATGGCAATAAATAATTATTTATCTCATATTTTCCCCTTGAGCTAGGCCTCTGCCCAATTCTTGATTATTCACATAGCAAGTTAGGAAAAGCAAACCAGCAAAACCCCTGAAAGTTGTACTTTGGTGTTAGGATGCATGTCACAAACTTGACAGTACCTATACTAGTTTAATTTCATTCTCTCTCTCTCTCTCTCTCTCTTTTTGTAACAATGATTTTTGGCAACTATTTGCACATTTGGTTCAGGTAGAGTTGTTCGAGAAAAGTGAAACTCTGTTGAATATATAAAAACTCTGTTTAACTTCGCATTTTGCTGCGGTCAAGGCAGACTTCTGAGAACCCTGGGCGGTGTTTGGTGAGGGGCGGCCTGTGCCTCCCCCTGGGCGGTCGGAGGAGAGTGTGGAGCTGGTGGACGGCTCGCTGGGCGGCTACGAACCCAACGTGGCGGCAGTACCTCGGGGCGCCAGTCCCGTCTGATGGCTGGAGGAAAGTGCTCCCTTTCCTTAGAAGTGCCGAGCGTTACTTTCCTCATCGGAAACAGGGATAACACTATCTCACAGGTGCCAAATAATTCGTGTGCCTGGCGACTTAGGGGCAAGGCCCGCGTGAGAAGTGCGGCGGCCTGCGCAGCCCCTGAGGCGACCTGGAAGTCGGTAAATGACGTCAGTGGTTCCCCGAGGCGACCTGGACGTCGTCTTCGGGGCAAATGACGTCAGCGATCCAAAGGAGTAGAAGGCTGTCCGTGGACATGAAGAAAGTAAAATACCTGCTTGTCCTCCCAAAGCCTCAAACTAGGGATTAAATAGGAAAAAATTAGAACAGAGGCTTTGACTTGAGGACAAACGGAACAAAAAGAGAACGCAAGCATGACTTGCGCGACGTGACTGGGCCGCAGCCCCTCCCGGATCGGCGGCGGCGCCCCCTGCCGTCCTGACCCCCGCCCTCCCGGGGAGCCGGCCTCAGAGTCCGAGCGAGCTCCGAGGGCCTGTTGGCGGCGCGTCTCCCTCGCCCCGGCCGAGGTCACCCGGAGTCGGAAGCTGAGACTGGTGGCCGGTGTCCGCGGCTCAGACCAAGGCCCCATCACCCCTCAGCCTACTTCCGGGGGGGCCTCGAGACTCGCCACTCGCTCGCAGAGAAGCCTGCGGCTAGAGTCGGGCTTCGGGGAAACAGGCTCCCTCGCCCTCCCGAGTGAGTTGTTGGAGCGACTGTAGACCCCGCTGGCGGTCGGGGTGGGACCGGGACACGGGACCCTGCACGCCAGGGGCAGCCCGGCGGGGAGCCCGCTGCGCGACCGCCGGCCTCAGGCGCGTGTGCGGCGGCCGCTCCCGGAAGCCGCCCGGGACCTGCTCCCAGAAGCCCCCGCGACCTGCTCCCGGCAGCCCCCGCCGCTCCCGGAAGCTCCCGGCAGCCGCCGCGGCCCGCTCCCCGGGGAACCGGCGCCTACCCTGCAGGGCGCCGCGCCCTCCGCGGTCACGTGTCGCGCTTCGAGGCGAGGATGCGAGGTTTCCCTCGGCCCGGTGCCCTGCCCCTGCGCTGCACCTCGGGAACGCAGCTTCCAGCTTCTTTGGAAAAACAATCCGCTTGTCAGGGAATGGCTTTCGGACAAAGTTTCTAGAGAAGTTTCTAAAAGGAGACAACGTTTCCAGACAAAATTCCTTTTTTTGTCTTTGGATTTTTAGAGATTTTATTTATTCCTGAGAAACACAGGCAGAGACCCAGGCCGAGGGAGAAGCAGGCTCCCCGTAGGCAGCCCCAGGCGGGACTCGACCCGGGGACCCCGGGGTCACGCCCTGGGCCGCAGGCGGACGCTCACCGCCGCGCGCCCCCAGATTCCTTTACCGGCGGTGCGGGCGCCCCGGGAGAGTCGGGCGGCCTCGGCCCAGCTGGAGCCTGTCGTGCCCACAAGCCTCAGACCCGACCGGAGCCAGAACCAGAGTCGGCGCTTACCCCGCGGAGCGACGCGGCGTCTCTAAGGGACCTTGTGAAACGAAACTCACAGGAACAGGGACTCACAGCCTCAGATCTTGAAAGCTTCGGGCGCCTGAGCCCCCGCTGACCCCGGGCGCCCGCGCCCCTCCCGCGCCCCTCCCGCCCCCTCCGCTCCCGCGGCGGCCCGGTGGTCGGTCCCGGCTGGTCGGTCACAGCCTGGTGATTCCGCCTGGTCAGGCACGGCCAGTAGGTCATGGTCGGTCCCGCCTGGGGGTCGGTCACGACCTGGTCATCCCGCCTGGTCATCCTGGGGCCAGTCACGGCCGGTCGGTCCTGGCCTGGTCATCCCGCCTCGTCATCCGGCCGGTCAGTGCACAGCCGGTCCCTGCACGGCCGGGCGCGTTGGTCCCAGCCTGGTCCACAGGCACCTCAGGCGCTCCTGGCGCTGATGGGCTGTCCTCAGGGCGGAGCGCCTTGACTTTCCCTGAGGACTGAAGCTACTAAACTGCTCTTCTGTCCAGACTTGGAAAACAAGGAGGGGAGACCCCGAGGTGGCTCAGCGGTTTGGCGCCTGCCTTTGGCCCGGGGCGCGGTCCTGGAGTCCTGGGATCGAGACCCGCGTACCCACATGGGGCTCCCTGCGTGGAGCCTGCTTCTCCCTCTGCCTGTGTCTCTGTCTCTGTGTGTGTCTCATGAATGAACGAACGAATGAATGAATAAATAAATAAGTAAATAAATAAATATTTAAAAAAAAGAGACAAGGAGGAGGAGCATTAAAAGGCTGTGGGCTTTCATGGAAGGAGCAAGTTCTTCAAGCCTGCATTTACGCTTATTCTTAGGTCCTTACTGTGTTTCTCACTTAGGTTTGTGGGGAAATACGTACACGTTTACTGTGAATACCCGGGAGGTGATGCGGCCCGTCAATATTTCTTCCAACACAGAACTTTTTGGAACATACTGCTTGCCCTCCCTTTCCTGCAGGGAAAATGAGGCTGTGTTTCTGCTGCTTTCCCCATTTCCCTTCCTTAGTCCAACTGACTCTTTTACGTCCCCAGATCCTGCTAGAATTTTACTCCCAGACATTCTGGGGATGGAGAGCAGCCTTCTGTATGTATGTATTTCTTTCCCATAACTATGTGTCTAATTCAGGTGCATGAAAAATTTAGATTAAAAATCTGAAAAGAGGGCGCCTGGGTGGCTCAGTGGCTGAGCGTCTGCCTTTGGCTCAGATCATGACCCTGGGGTCCTGGGATCGAGTCCCGCATCGGGCTCTCTGTGGGGAGCCTGCTTCTCCCTCTGCCTGCGTCCCTGCCTCTCTCTGTGTCTCTCGTGAATAAATAAATCTTAAAAAAAAATCTGAAAAGATTAACAAAAATGCTACCCAGAAATGCTCACCTCCACGTTCAAATCAGAGGTGCCAGTGGGAGTCACTGTCAGGGTCTAAAGTAAGTGACCTACTGGTCATTTTCTAGCCCTTGGTAACAATATACTTTGGGAAGGAAGGAAGATCCCCCTCAAAAACCATTCTAAGATTGCATTAGTGACGTTGGGATTTAATTCAGATGATTATGAAAATTTTGACGTTTTATCAAAGGAAATAATGTTTGGGATGCCCAGGTGGCTCAGTGGGTGACCGTCTGCCTTGGGCTCGGGGCGTGACCCTGGGGTCCTGGGATGGAGTCCCCCATCATGTTCCCCTCAGGGAGCCTGCTTTTCCCTCTGCCTAGGTCTCTGCCTCTCTCTCTCTCATGAATAAATAAATAAAATATTTAAAAATAAAGGCAATAATGCGCTAATCTCAAGTGATGGTGGTTTTGATTTGCTTTTCTCTAGAGCAGAAGGTAGTCCCAGCATACAT
This sequence comes from Canis lupus dingo, assembly GCF_003254725.2. Classification (NCBI taxonomy): domain Eukaryota; kingdom Metazoa; phylum Chordata; class Mammalia; order Carnivora; family Canidae; genus Canis; species Canis lupus. The sequence continues at coordinate 30,879,576 of NC_064278.1, read as the reverse complement.
CTACGAGACACTTCTTGTGTTCATTCATTCATTTACTACTTCAGTAAGCATCTGCTGAGTACCTGTTGTTTACCAGGCACTTTACTGACTGATACAGAAACAAATATTTAATCCTTGCCCCCAAGGAGCTAATCATCTCGTGGGCACAAGTAAAATAAGGGATGGTACCGTGGGATCTGTGCTGAGAAGGAACTAGACGGAAGCTCCCTACCCTTCCTGTGGGGTGAAGGGCGCAGCAGCACAGCCATTAGCTCCTTAGCCTTAGCCTTAGCTCCTTCCTCTGCCTCCCACCCAAGTCCTTCTGATCATAATCTGGTCAGACGTGCCTCCTTTTAGAAACCTCTGTTGTCCTCCCAGACATCTGTTCTTCCCCTTTCTATGGCACCTTTAGCACTCAAAAGGATCTTCTGTGTTGTCCTTTGCTTTATTTGCACTTTTCAATAAATGACATTGAGCTGTTGGTTTTATCATATGCTCCTTCAGAACAAGACCATCTCTCAGTGGATAAAGTAGGTGATGGGTGCTAAGGGGAGCACCTGTGGTGGTGGGCACCCGAGGTGGTGTGGACACCTAAATCATCCATCTGAAACTGATAGCATGCTGTGTATTGACTATGGGGAATTTAAATAGACACTTAAAGACTGTTTCTGAAACTCAGAAAATCAAATGCATTTCTAGGGCTACACATATTGTAGATCCTCAGTAAATGTTTGTGATTAATAATTAAAGTGAAATATATTTTTTGATGGTTCAAAATCAAGTGGCTTCTCTCAATTGATTAGGAGATTGTTTTTCAATTGTATTGCTCAATCTTTCCTAGGTTTCTATATCAGTAGTAAACTTGAAAAGATGGAATCAGCTTTTATATATAGGTTAGCTATATTTAGTACTTCTTTATGTGAAGCCTCATAAAAATATATACTTCAAAGCACATGAGTTGGGTATGAAATAGAAACAAAAGTTAATTTTATAATTTATTTGATTTGTAGTGACTTTAGTCAGGCTTTAGGGACACAAAGATGACTAACACACGATCAGGTATTTTCAGAGACATAAAGTCCCTTAATGAGGGGAATCGACATTTGAGCCCAAAGGTAAAACATGATATAATAGGATGAAAAAGAATGCCAAGGGTTGGTTTCCTGGAGAAGATAGACCCCCAAACATAAATGACGGAAGTGTGGTAACTAGTGTGGACACGAGAGGAGCAAGAGGACGATGTCCAGTTAGGAAAAAGGACATGAAGAAATACTCATATTAATCAGCATTGTTTGGTAGGAAAACTGCAAAAAACTGCAGAAAACTGCAGCTACTTTAATTAAGGTCTTGAAGCATAGAATGGGATAGGATCATCTCATTATTAGAATTTGATTTTTTAGACAATTGATTATAAATTCTGTATTTAATAGTAGTAGTGATAAAAGTATAGATTATTATTTTCCTTTCTCTATCCAATAAAAAGCTGAATTGTGAAGTGATGAAGAAATGTAGGACCATAGTTGGGATAAGAGGTAGAATCAAGTAAGGAATTTTGCTTTATTTTCAGATGACAGGATGGGATGTTTTAGTTTGAGAGAAGGTGTCTCAGGAAGACTGATTATTTTGAAGATCCAGAAAGGGCAACAAAGGTTGCCCACAATACAGAAAGGCACAGGGTTGGGTGTTGGGGTGGAGAGGTTAGCCTCAGACAGGAGCTGAGAGTGTCACATATAAGCTTTGACGCCAGAAGCAAGGAGGCAGAGAGGCCAATGTGGCTTCAGGTGAAAGCTGTCTGTGGGTGCCGGCGGGGGCGTGGAGAGGAGCGAGGAGCGGAGGGTCGTGATAGCTCAGGCTATTATCAAAAAGAATGCATTATTGCCTCAATGATTCAGTTACTTTAATGCATCAATTTTAATTCAGTACAAAATTAATTTAATGTCATTAATTAAATTGCATGTCTTGGAATGTTCCTCAGACCAACTGTCCTAACTATTGGTCTGCTTGTGCTAACATGATGCAGAGATTAAATTATCAGTAAATTATTTGTTTTTGTTGAGAAGGTTGGTTGTCAGACCGTTGTTCAAAGTGCTTCTGCATCATACTACTTAATGTTTCTTTTTCCAGCTGGGAGCCGCCGCCCTGTTCTTTAGGACAGTCATCTTAACTTTCCTTCCGACCCTAACTGTCACTCGCACCCCCACCACAGGTCGTGAAATCACAGTGATTAAAAGAGAGACACTTTCCCAGAGGTAAGGCTAGGGTGTTCTCTCCTGGCCAGTGATCTATGTTCTGCGGACGTTCATTTGGAGAGTTTGCTGCCTCCGTAACTAACATCACACTGTACCTGGTAGGACTTCACAGTTCATGAGGTGCATGTACTCAGTTGATGCACACGTGGAACCCTAAAACCTGAATTGACAGGTGAGGAAACCGAGACTCACAAAACAAACGATGCAAGGCTCCCGGTCCCAACAGTCTCTCAGAGAGAGAAATGGAAAGGAGCAAGACACGTTTGGTCAGAAGAAAAGCTCTCCACACTACACGAAAATCAGTTTTGTTTAATGCTGGATCCTTAGAGACCTCAGTGAGACCAAAGCTGTGGCAGGCCACGATTTGGGAAGGTATCATTTGGTCTTGTAGAGGTTTAAATTTTTTTTTTTAGATGTTTTTTTTTTTTTTTTCAGACAATGAAAGTTGAGGATTATCATGAAAAGCTGTAATGAGAAAATAAGCAAACAATTTTTTAAACAATTTTTAATTTACCCACCTAAATTTTGACTTGAGATGAAATAGGAAACCTTGTCAGCAGATGCAATCACAGGATGTGTTATAGGATAAGAGCCAAAAATAACTTTGGAAAGAAAAAATGATGTGGATTTAGCACCCAGTGAGATACCCTTAATTATTAGGTTTTCTGTCCTGGCTTTCTGCACTCCACTGATTATAAAATTAGTGAGAAAGTCACTGTTCAAATATTATTGAATTCTAAGTTCCAGCTCAGACATTGGAAGTAGAAAAATAAGAAATGGTCTTCTTAACCTACAGAGTCCTGGTATGAGAGACACAACTAGCCATAAATTTTTGTAAAGAGAACTAATAAATAGGGAACAGCATGTGTGTAGATCTGCTTAAACTTGTCTATAAATTAGTTAAAACTACGTAAACCAGACCTCTGCACCAAGCATTTTCAGTGGGAGGATCTCCAATGAAAATGTTTATTTGCTAAGAAATTTTTTTCTTCCTTCTGTAGTGACATTTTTATCAAAACATTTATCTTTCTGTGAAGATAATTACAAACAAGTTACTATTTAATCATATGCAGAAATGTTTTACATTTGTGTAAATGCTGTCCCTTGATAATTAATCTACAGTAACAAATATTTTTCTGGCCTGTATACCAGGCCAAGGGCTATGATACACCCAATCTGTATATTTATTAAAAATCAGAACTAGATGCCATGGTTCCTAACCTTAGGAAGCTTCTAATGTAGTTGCAAAGGAAACACTTGAAGTAATTAAGCTCAGAAATAGGATACATAAGCACTGAACAAAAATACATTAATTTTTGATAATAAGCATAATAAGCCTGGGGTAAGTTTAGGAAAGGGGGAAATTGGCTGGAGCTGTTAGAAAATGAGTGAAAGTTTCAGAGGAAAGCAGGCAGTACACAGTGCTGTGGAAGCCTCCAGAAAGGTTCTTAGTCTTAGCTTGACAGGACTTCCATCACGGAGGCCCAAGGGGGGTGATGCAGAGTAGGTACCGGCCTTTAGAGTGTGGAGCTGACCTTTCTCAAAGGCCTTTGAGAGAATAGTTGTTCAAATAAGAACCAAAGCAAAATTTCAGTGGTTAGGCTTCTTATATGTTCTAATATATTTGTTTCTGAACTAATTTCATTTAGTGGTTACCTAAGTCGCACATTTAAATTCTACTCAGCTTAGTTCTATATTATGTTCTAAAGGACTTACTGGTATAAAAGTAGAGGACTGTGACCAGTGGATTATATGAGCAAATAGCGTAAACTCCACCTTGGCGTGATATTTAATCTCTATGGTTTAAGAATACTTGCTATAAAAAATAACATAAGTTTCCATAAATTAATAAGGCCATTACTATGGAGTCAGTCACTGCACATATTGTCAGGTTCTGACGAGGATTGTAGACTCTCAGGGACCCTTCTATTAATTACTGATATGATAACCCTAAAGACTTCGACTTTCTTTCTTTTTTTTTTTAATTTTTATTTATTTATGATAGTCACACAGAGAGAGAGAGAGAGAGAGGCAGAGACACAGGCAGAGGGAGAAGCAGGCTCCATGCACCGGGAGCCTGATGTGGGATTCGATCCCGGGTCTCCAGGATCGTGCCCTGGGCCAAAGGCAGGCGCTAAACCGCTGCGCCACCCAGGGATCCCCAAGACTTCGACTTTCTAATTAAAATTCAGGAAGTCTTTGTTGGCTATGTACTGCGTTCCACCACTGCTCAAGGCCGTGGGCATACCACAGTGTGAGACACGCTGCCTGGACTCACCGAGCTCAGTCTACCCAGAGAGACGGAAAAGCAAGTACACAGAATGGAAATGTCATTTTTAAAGTATTTTTTAATATGTTATTTATAAAGTGTTATTTTTAAAATATTTTTTAATTTTAAAAAATGTATTTGAGAGGGAGAGGGAGAGGGTGCCAGCACGTGCACACACATGGGAAGAGGGACAGAGAGGGAGAGGGCTGAGCAGGGGTCCCCATCCCAGGACCCCAAGATCATGACCTGAGCCCAAGGCAGATGCTTAACTGAGTCACCCAGGTGACCCTGGAATTGGAATGTTTTAACAATTTAGTTGTCACGATAAACTTTCTTTTTCCAATTTAGATAAGTATCAGATAAAAATGATTTATTATTTCATCCATTTTATTGATTGTAAAAATGGTAAGTTGTTTCTTCAAACCAGGACATACCAGAGAGAACAGAGCATTTTGACCAAACTCTTGGCAAAGTTTTATTTCAAACCAGAATGCCACAAAACGTTTAGTTCACCAAAGAATTAGCCCACATTTTATTTTTGTCATCCAAAGCATGTTACATTCCAGACTTTCTGTTACTGGCATGCGTGAGATACACTTTGAAGTGGATGGTGGTCTCGGTTGGGTTCTCTGTTCAGTCCAGTCACGTTGGTAAAGTGCTGCAAATATCATTTCTTACGTAGGAAGATAACAGGATACTGATTATTGTTTAAGATGAATGAGGAAATGATACTTCTTTTCTTTTTGGACCTTTTTCCTTATGTCTTTCACATGCTCTGCTAACTCAGTGTTTTCAATTCTTTACCACTCTTCCATTTTTTGCTTTTGTCTTGGATTAAACTTCTAGATGTTTTATTATTTTTATATGCTTTAGTAAACACAGAAGAAACAAATTTTTTAAGAAGTTAGCAAATTGGGACTTTTAATGTGATCTGAAAGTTTTAGCATTATTTGTATTTACATCTTTTTATATACGTATGTTTATATGTGTATGTATGTGGGAGAGAGAGATTCATATATATTTATATATAATTTTCATTAAACGTACATAATATTTAACTGCTTGTTATATTATGGCCTGAGTGCTGAGTGCTGTCCACTGGGGAGATGGGTAAAAAATTAGAAGGTAGTTGGAGCCATTACATAGTCATATTAGCAGTTGCCTAGGCTGAATTTTCCATTTTGTAACCAGATGTTATTTTTTAGCTACCATGGCAACTAATCCTCAATCATTTTCACTATTTTATTGCAAATTATTACAGTAACCTAATAGAGCATATGCTTGTTATATTCCCTCGTGTAAATTAATATTAGATTTGTACTAGCTATTTTGGAAGTTACAGATGATAATGTGATTTTACACTGTCAGTTTAATGGAATTTATTCTTAGATAACACATATTTGGCACAAAAATATAGTTGAGATAGATACGTGTTTTGGGGTATGCAAAAATAACATCAGATTTTTCTATTAATGCATCAATGTGCTTATTTAATGCATATGTCTCATTGGGGCAATGTCTCCAACAAAGCAGGATAATCAGACTCTTAAAATTAATATATGGGGCAAGGCCATCAATATATATCAGAAAACTGATTGAAACTTCCAAGTCTTGTCAAGTCCTTATGAAGGGAAAATATGTTGATATTGGTTTGTTTTCAAAGGTACTATAAATTGTAATTTTATGGCATTTCTTGTGCTTTTATCTTTAAAATTCTACAGTCTTCAATATCCATAGCCAAAAAATTATTTCCCTGAAAAAGGAAACAAAATTTATTTATTTAACAACTATTTATTGAGTGCAGTGTGACAGATACAGTCCCTGGCTCTGGGGATGAAGTCGGGAGCAGGCCTCTGACCACATGGAACTGGAATTCTGCAGGGTGTGGCCAGCCATTAACAGCCCTCCAAAGATGCCCATGCTCTGATCCCTGGAACTCGTGAATGCGTCACCTCACATGGCAAGGGATGATTAAGTGTATAGATGGAATTGTGGAGACGAATCAGCTGACTTCAGGAGAGGGACATTAACCATTAACTTGCGCTAACTGGGTGGGCTCAAGGCACCAGAAGGAGGCAGAAGAAACGCAGTTGCAAAAGAAGATGTGACGATGAAAGCAGGGGCCAGAGTCGGAGAGAGATTTGAAGATGCTGGTTATGAAAACTAGGGCAGGGCCATGTGTCAAGGGGTGTAAGTGGCCTCTTAATGTGGAGAAGACCCAGTAAATGGGTTCCCTTCCAGGGCATCTAGAGGGAGTGCAGCCCTGTCCACACATCGATTTTAGCCCCGTGTATCCCATTTCAGACTTCTGGTGTCTACAACTGTTAGACGATAAATTTGTGTTGCTGAGCCAGTAAATGTGTAGTAATTTGTTACAAATGCAGTTAAGAAATGAATATAGTATAAAAGTGGGAGAAGAAATTGGACAGAGGAACCAGAGAGCCGACAGGATGAGATGGCCGGGCCTAATGTCACTGGCTTTGAAGCTGGGATGGACCATGAGCCAACGAAGAGAGGCAGCCTCTAGAAGCCGACAGGCAATGCAGTGAGTTCCCCACGGGAGGAGAGCCAGCCCCTTGATTTAGACAGACTCATTTGGGATTTCTGAGCTTCAGGCTTATAAGATAAAACAAATGGATATTGTCTTTATTTTTTTTTAAAGATTATTTATTTATTCGTGAGAGACACACAGAGGCAGAGATCAGGCAGAGGGAGAAGCAGGCTCCCTGCAGGGAGCCCGACGTGGGACTCGATCCCAGAACCCCTGGGTCACGCCCTGGGCTGAAGGCAGGTGCTCAACCGCGGAGCCACCCAGGGGCCCCATTGTCTTTAAGCCACTGAGTCTGTGACAGTTTGTTACAGCAGCAGCTGAAAATTAATATAGCATAAGGCAATATATAAACTAAATATTTCTTTAAAACAGATACTTTTTAATAATAACTGGCATAAAGGAATTAAAACAAAGTAAGGTTCTGGAGCTGCGTGGTCCAGCATAACATCCCTAACCACTTGTAACTATTTACATTAAGTAAAAATAACTAAAATCCAAGCACTACCAGTGTGGCTGGTGATGATTTTATGGACAGTTTATTTTTTTATTTTTAAATTTATTTATTTAAAAGATTTTATTTATTTATTCATGAGAGACACAGAGAGAGAGAGAGGCAGAGACACAGAGGGCCCCACGTAGGGAGCCCGACACAGGACTGGATCCCGGGACCCTAGGATCAGGCCCTGGGCCCCCGGGCTGCCCCGGCAGCTCACATGGTGGAACACGCCCATCACAGAGAGTTCTCTTGGCCAGTGCGGGTCTGGAGAACGGCACTGCGTTACGGTGGGGGGTGCAGTTTGCGTGAAGGTCTGACCACGAGCAGTCAGGCAAGCGGCCGGCTGTGGAGGCGGCAGTGCAGAGACAAGGGCAAAGTGTCGGTCGTCTTGTGGGGCCCGCTCACCTGCAAAACCGCTCACGCCAGCCGGAGAAGTAAAAGCAGCAGTCCTGGATTCCGGTTTACCCGGCCAAGGAGGCTCATCTTTCCTAAACTTGAAGTCCTTCGACCAATAAGTGTTGAACTAGGACTTCACGTAGATAGTGTGTGTGTGTCGTCGTCGCTCTGTCTTCATTTCATTGTTCTTGAGCAGTTTGTGTTGGTGACTGATGGTGACTCTCAGTAATCACGTCTTATGGATTAAAAGATCGAGTTTCCGGGGTGGTTGTCTCCAGAGCATTTGTGCATGTGAGTGTGTGTGCTTGTGTGTGTGTGCTTTTTTGTTTGCTTGATCCTTTGTTTTAATTTGTTCCTTTTAAATTATGTTAACTTCAGGATGTTCTAACACTGGCTCATAAAGCATGTCATTCTTAGCGTGATAGAAAGTGCCAGAGTGTGCAGTCAGTGGGTTCCAGTACAACCAGGGCACGTTGGAAAGCTGTCCTCCAAGGTCATGTGGCATCCCGGGGGGTCCATATGGGAAGTACCTTTTAAGGCAAATGTGTCTTACCGGTGAAAGTGACGGAGGATGATTTCCAGATGTTGAGATGCTTGTTTTGGCGACTGCTACAGAGAACCTAGACATGTCTTGCCAGAACGACCAGAAGGGCTGTGAAAGCGCTGATGTAAGAGGGGTCGGGCATGTGGCAAGCGAGGCCAGCAGAACCCAGGAATCATGGATACAGGGGAGGCAGGTGAGCCACAGGAGCAAGATCTGGAAGCCCAGGGCACTGAGAGCACGTTGGCGCCCGGCCTGGGTCACACTGGGCGCGCACATGGTGCCACTGCCGTGCACTCCGCTTACCCCTTCCCCTGCCTTCTTGATCTTTCCTGTAAAGATGGGTGTCGACGTGTCAACCAGGGAAACTCTTCCCAGCTGATGTGCCCGTTAGATACGAAGCAGTTGGTAAAACCTGCACGGCTGGAGTCCCCCTGATGTGTCTTCAAATCCTGTGCTCACCATTTCCTGCCAGGAAGACCTGGACTGAATTGCTTAACCCGGAACCGGTCCAACTTCCTGATCTGTAGAAGGGAGGTTATGATCTTATTGGCAGAGCACTGTTGTGAGAATCAAATGAAGTAACGGATGTGAGCGCCGGACTCCTGTTTTTAGCTCAGGTCATGATCTCCGTGTCGTGAGATCGAGCCCCACCCCGTCAGGCTCCATGCTGGATACAGAGTGGGCTTGGAAGTCTTCCTCTTTTCCTCTCCCTCTGCCCCTTCCCACTGTGCACTCTCTCTCTCTCTCTAAAATAAATAAATTAAATCTTTAAAATGCAGACTGTTACTTGTCATCCCAAACTAGTCAACCAGTTCCAAGCACTTCAAGATACATGAAATTCCTCATCTGTCTCCACATCTTGGTGAGATCTTGGACTTTCTTTTTTTTTTTTTTTTTTTTAAGATTTTATTCATTTATTTATTTGAGAGAGAGAATGAGAGAGAGCTTGCACGTTCAAGTGAGTGCAAGCAGGGGCAGGGAGAGGGACAAGCAGACTCCAAGCTGAGCATGGAGCCCCACGTGGGGCTGGATAATCAGTTCTCCCAACCCTGGGGTCATGTCCTGAGCCATAATCAAGTCAGACCTTTAACTGAGTCATCCAGGTGTCCTACACTTGCATTTCTAAATCATTTTGATTTCTTCCCTTCCCTCTACAACATTCTCCATCCCCAGATCTTTTCTGAAATAGAGATTTTTTTTTTCCCCCAATCTCTCTGCTAAGCCTGGCCTCGGACCAGAAAAGGCCAGATTCTTCCAAAAAGCCAGACTCTGGAATTGGAACCTCAAAACCTCATTGGTACTCCAACTATTTTCCCAAGGGGTGGAGTAACAGGAGCCAGGATAACAGGAAGGGACCCCTGTGGGGAGCCAGCCCGTTCTACACCTGGACATCTGGCTGTGTTCCACTGCAGATTCAGTGGGGAAGCTTTGAAGTCTGAATTTTCAGTTGAGCTACACTGTGTGTTGATCTCCCAGCCATTTCAAATTAGCACATTAGCTGCCCTGCCCTTTGTCATCCTAATTTCTCTGAAGAAAACATCACAGAGATACAATTCAGAATTTTTTGGCCTCATGACTTAATCACAGGATGCTGACCTTAACCTATTATTATACTTGGGAGTTGGAAGCTTTCAGCATAAATCCTAGCACCTCCGTCTACCAGCTGCATGATTTTCTATTTTAAATCCTACACATTGGGCCTCAGGTTCTAAATCTAAATAAAACGTAGAAGGTGAGATACTTGTTCTGACTGCTTCATCTTGTGTGAGGATTGAATGAGATCATGTGCGTTGAAGTACATAAAACGGTAGATGACTCCGATGTCAGTCTCCGAAATTTTGAATTTTTCTGTTCACACTGCATTGTAATTACTTGACTCTACTCTCCCTCCTTTGTGACTGAAAGATAGAGATAATTTTTATTTCTGCGTATTTGTCTCAGCCCCAGTACCTCGCACTTGGCTGGTCCAGGGGAGGTATATAGGACATTCTGAAGAGTGGGCCCTCTGAAGTCATGTTGCAAAAAATCCGTATCTCAGGCTATGCTCATAGCTCGTGCTGTGGGATTCTGAGCAGGACAGTTCGGCTCAGCAAGCCTCAGTCACCTCATCCCTCACATGGCATGAAAGTCTCTGCTACCTACTTCCTTTATCAATCAAGAGAACTAACACATTTAACACAATGCATGGTATGGATTAAGTTTACAAAACTTCTTAGCTTTTATTTGTACTCCAGGTACTTAAATAAATGTTCCAATGAGATTTGTTTTACCTAATACAGATTTTCTTCTATACTAGACACTGTTTTTTTATTCTAGAAGTTTGGAAATAATTTAATGCCTTAGATTATAAGGCTTTTTGTTTTCAGGGCTCTTCAGCAAACACAGGAACAATCACAGATCTCTTTCTAAAGTAATTACTAGGGTCATAGACCCAACAATACAGTTTTTAGGTAGACTCCATCGTTACATGATTTTTTAAAAAACAGAGTGGCCTTTACAATAAAAATGGTTTTTCTATCCTTTCTTACTAGGGTATGGTTTTACCAAAGCTACTGAGAAGTATGTAAGATGTGTGCAGTCAGTTGAAAAAGCTCAGTTATGGCGGAGCTTTGAAAATAATTATAGAGAGTAAAATATGAGAAGGTACTCTAGCTATTTTGAAGTTGAGAATGTAAGAAGAGTTATAGAGGAATATGTGTATTTATGGTCTTTTAATTTAATGAAAGCACACCTTGATTTTAATTTAAGAATTTAATTAAACACACCTTGGCAACTCATGGTGGAAGGAGAGTAAGCTAACTGAAATGGAGTCTTATAAAAGCAATAGCTAAATGTCAGGTGTTTACTGAATGTGCAGGTTATCTAGACCATCACTTCTCTTTAAGCCTTTGTCGTGCATTCATGTCTTTAGTCATGGATATTATAGAAAACAAGACAGTCACTAGTTATTTTCACTATTCCTTTTCTTGGGAGGATCTGCTATGTAGATGATATGTGTCTTCAATCTGAAGAAGATTGCTTCATTTGTCATTATGCCTTTATTAAATATAAACCACAAAAAAATTTTGGGACTAACTCCAACACCATTTTCCATAGAGATCCTTTTAGTTTCTAAAGAAAGTACCTTTTGGAAGTATGTCCAGGGGAGAATATGATAATTCTTTTGTAATACAAGGGGTGAAGTGATTGAGTTCATATCATGGAAGATAAGAAGGGAAGATACTAGGATAGGGCCCCTGTTAGTGTATCTTAAAAGTATTTGAAGGACTTATTTCTTATAACTCCCAACAGACCAAGGTAGCTCCATATAGTAAAAAGTGTAAGTGGATCAACTTTGGCTTCCAGGTAGTCCATGCTATGCTGATTGAATTACATTAAAGACAGCTGCTCAGTGTTTACACATAGACACTCTCTAAATGCCATGTGAATTCTCTATGGAAGATCTTAATGATTTGACCTAACCGAAAATGGAGGGCTCCCATCGAAGTGGGAAGTTCTCCATCTCTGGAAGTAACCAAGCAGAGGCTTTATAGTCATTTAGGGATGCTAGAAGGGATTCGTAAGACATTGGGTTAAACAGATCCTTGTTTTTTTCTGACAATCTGTGTAAATGAATTTCGTGTTCAAGAAGCCAAAGACCAGCTCCGTGAATTCATTCCAGAACAAAGATGGAACATTTATTATATATATTGAAATTCTTTATCTTTCAAAGAATCTTTTTTTTTTTTTTTTTTTTTTTTGACGGAGGTGATGAAATCCAAGCCTGGTTTAGGTTGATTCCCTTATAAGATGAACACTACTGGTAGACCACAGAGACATTAACATCGCAAATTAACATTTTAATCTTTGAGAACTTGTATGGCACTTGAAAATTTACATCTTCAAATATTTTTGTCCCGAAGTATTTTAGTTAGCTAAATTTCAAATAGGAATCTCATATGCATTGTGTCTCAAGGATTTTTATATTGACCTAACAGGATGAGATTTGTGTTTGTGGCCTGATAACGTGACAATTAGGATGAACTCTAGTCACTTCTTTTCCTGTTGTTTGTCATCTGAGAGCATTTTGGATGTAATTTATTGCCTGTTAAGCCATCTCCAAAGTACAATTATGATATAGGAAACAATCACTATCGTTTAGTGGCTGAACAATTGGTTGCTTTCATTTGAACTTTGCTGTGTTCTGTAAGCCTGTTAGTTTGATTCCTGGAGGCATACACATTGTTCAGGAATGTTTGCCAGTAATGAGTGAGGGCTCGTTTTCCATATTGACCTCATACATAATTACATAAATTAAAGCAAACCATAACAACTGAGGATACACATAAAATATACTTCACAGAGGGATTTTAAGGCCCTTGCATTGCACTAAGCTGGAAATTACATAGCCATATAGGACATATATTATTTTTGAAAAGTGTATGTTTCAGTTTCTACTAAGACTTTACAAAGAACACTGAATAAAAGGTTCTGTTTTAATTAATGTTATCGTGGAGTTTTTTTCTCCAGAAGAATTTAGCTATGGAAGAGGAATATTGGCGCAGGAGGCCACATTTTATTCTGGAGGTTAGACTTCGTAATAGAAATTTCTAATGCTGGCCTTCCAAACTATCTTAAAACCACTAAATACTTAAAGGTAAAGGGGAAATGTAGAACGTAGATCTTAACCCACTGGAAAAATCTGTCATTTTCAATGTACTTAGAATTTCTTCATTTTCTGCATTTCCAGAATATGTTGATATTTGGCCAAGTCTAATTTAAATCTGTAATGAACCCTTATCATGTGTGGTTTATTTCTTTGGTTAATAATGTAGTAGATTATTATTTTTTTAATGTGAAGTATTATATTAGTTTTTATTGTTTAGACTTCTGCAAATGATACTGCATTTCATGTGACTGTTAAAAGGATCATAGACTTTTAGAACTAAATGGAATTTAGATCCGATATTAAGTCTATTAGTAAGTTATTTATTTTAGATTGTGGAAGGACAAAAATTTTAGTAATCAATCAAATGTTAACCCAACAAGATTATTAATTAGCGAGTGTTACTGCATTTATTTCACTCCTAAAACAATCTTGTCTGAGGTTTGTAGAAATTTAGTTCTAGTTGTCTTCACTAGTTTCTGAAACAACAAAAAAGATTTCGTAAAATACCATAAAAGATGATGAGAAAATCTTAACCTAAAATTTAGTATGAAGTTTTCTTTTTGATAAAAAGAGAGTGAAATTGTCCTGATGGAGGGTTAACATTTTCCATATTTCAAACTTCTATAGAGAGCATTCAGTATTTCTTGTAGAAGATCATCATATCACCATGAAAATAAGCTTTACGTATTTTAGGAATTTCATCTTTGGTTAAGGCCGTGCTCTATATGAACAGGTAATCTGTATGTGGGATCAAATTTGTGCAGTGAAGATTCTTTTCCAGAAAAATGAAGATTCAGCTAAATCTACGACTCTAGGATATGTAGGGGTAAGACACTTTTAAAAGTACTTCCAAATATATTTATACCCTGTCTGGTATTCATAGGCTTAGTTAAGTCTTGGTCATTGCAGTATTTTATAATTTTCTAGCACCATTTTGGGAGGGCAATATGGATTTTATGTTTAATACCAACTCTGTAATGTTCTTTTCTTTTTAATCCTCTGGTTACATAAAATACAACACATATTTCATTAATTCACTAGTCCTTTAACTATCCACTAAGAGCATCACAGAACTTCTTAATGATGATCATTCACAATTTGGCTTTTTAATTTCTAGAAGGGTTTTGAATTGCCCAGTAGTGATTCTAAGGATTTGTGGTAAAATACTCAAGAATTCCCTACCATTTGATAGAGGCCCAGAAATCCTCACAGAGGAGATGAAACTTCTCATTTTCCTCCCCAACCCCTCCTCTTCTCCTCTCATCTCCTTCTCAGGAGACCTTGCCGGGGTGCTGGAATATTGGGGTAGGCTTCTGGATAGATTTAAAGGTAAAAATCACTGTGATATTATATGTAAATCTAGAGAATTCTTTTTTGAAAAGATTTAATTATTTATTTAAATTAATAGATTAATTAATAAAAATAATTAAATTTTATTTAAATTAAATATTTAATTATTTATTTGAGAGAGAGAGAGAGAGAGAGAGCATGCACAGAGAAGACGGGGTGGGCAAGGGAGAGAATCCTCATGCAGACTCTCTGCTGAGCACAGAGCCTGATGTGGGGCTCCATTCCAGGATCCTGGGATTATGATCTGAGCTGAAATAAAGTCAGATGCCCAACCAACTGAGCCATCCAGGTGCCCCAAGTCTAGAGAATTCTATGGGTGCTGCTTTTTTCTAGAGAAGTTATAGCACTCCACTCCTTGGAAGCTTCCAGCATTTGAACTTCTCTACCTGAAGAAATATTTGGCCCTACTTTTTGTTTCTTGACTCTAAACTGGCTCCTTAAGCATGTCAAAACATCTTCCTAAATCCCATGGTGACTCAACGTTCAAGTAGTTTTGGTATGAACCTTGTCAGAGGCCTTTAGAAAATTCAAATAAATTATATTCACCAGTTCTCTCCTGTCCAAATGCTTACTTAGCTTGACAACTCTAATAGATTAGTCAAGCATCATTTCCTCTTCCAGGACCGTGGTTCCTCTGTGAGTTTTGTTGTGTTAAGTACATAGTTATCCCCCACTTTATAACAGATTTCATCAAATTGCCTGGGTGAAATGAGTTTTAGATTTCCAAGGTCTTTACTGGATTCTGTGTTTATGAATGGGGTCATATTGACAATTTTCCTTTTCTGGCTTGGTCTAATTTGTTATTGACAGGTAACGTGTTTTGACTCCTTAGTCAACATTTCACTCTTAAGTTCTTCCATTTTTGTGTAGATGCTATAGCATCACAGATGTTAATCTGTGTCAGATTTCCCAATGAGTAAAACACTTAATGTATTTTTAGTAGTGTGACTTAAGCACCTCTCACATGACTACCTCAATATACAGTTTAAGTCTGAAATCTTCAAATGAATAAACCAGCCAAAACAGAAAATAACTAAACATTGTCTGAATATTCCCCCAATGCATGCTTTTATATTTAGGATTCCTTAGTATTCTTTTTTTTAAATTTTATTTATTCATGAGAGACACAGCGAGAGAGAGAGAGAGAGAGAGAGACAGAAAGAGAGAAAGAGAGGCAGAGACATAGGCTGAGGGAGAAGCAGGCTCCCCACCAGGAGCCCGATGCGGGACTCGATCCTGGATCCCAGGATTACGCCCTGGGCCAGAGGCAGACATTGAACCGCTGAGCCACCCGGGCATCCCGATTCCTTTGTATTCTGTGCTTGGATTCTTTCTTCCCTTTGACATTTTTAAGGATCCTTTTCATTATTAGGTTTGAATTTCCTTGTAAGATAGTTTCACAATTATTTTTCTGGTTTGCTTAATTTATAATTGTTTCTGACCTGTTACATTTAGGAAGCTTCCTTTTCCCCTTATATTTGGAAATCTTTACAGTTTATGCCTATGTACGCTCTGCGAAGTCAGCTTCTACTATACCAATTTGCTGTGAAAGCATTTTTCTTTTTTTTTTTTTTTGCATCTGGCTTGTTTTTATGATGCACGACAAAAAATTCGTCTTGGGCTTCTAATGGTGTATTTTAAAATAGTCTCCAGACTTTCTGTGGTTTATTTTATTTTAAACTATTCCTTTTTACTTTTTATAATGACCACATTTTCCTAAGCTCCTTTTCCTAAAATTAAATGATTTTGTATAGCATTCCTTCTTTTGCCCAAATGCTGAGCTGAACTGTTGTAAATAATTAGTAGACAGAAATGGGCGCTCATGATACGGCCTGCATCAGTTCTTGCTCAAATCTGCCTAGATGCTGAAAATTCAGATTTGGCAAGCAGATATCTGTAATGGCCTGTGTTTTTGCATTTCCAATGTGCTTACTATCTGCCTATGAGAGAATGACAATATTACTACTTCACTAGATATTTTCACTTTCTTTATTGTTGTATACTATTCTGATTATTTTGTTTTAAATAGTTCCCTATTGCATTGAAAATAGGGTTCAAATTCTTTAACAACCAAGGCCTTTCATGATTTGGTCCCTACTTATGTGGTCTTTATGTACTTCCCACATGAGCTCTTTCTTTTCTTTCCCAGTATAGTTCCTCCTAAATGGTATCATTTCACAACTTGGTACCTACTCCCATATCTTCCTGGAGTACAGTTTCCATCTTCTTCATCATCCATATATATTCAAATGTAGTGAAGATGTCTTTACTATGATCACAACGTTAGCTGTCAGCCACTTTCCAGTTAAGTTGAACGAGACGTCCCTAAATCCATGATCCTTTGCCTTCTGTGTAATTCTACTGTCTTGCCTATATAAGTCTGGATGTGAGAGTCAGAACCTCACTCATATACAATAAAAGCCATTCATGCCAAGTCTTTGAGTATTTAATAATTGAATTGAAGATTTAAGGTTCTAAAGAAGGGTCACATTATTAAGGACTAAGACCTCAATTTTCTTTCCCTGTCCTTCCTCACTACCCCCTTCCTCTGTCTTTCTGCCTGTGTCCCTATCTCTGTTTTCTTCCTTATCTTCCTTCTCAGAGGAAAGATACTTTTTCCTTATCTACATTTTTTTTTTGTAGGCTGAACTCACCTTGAATACAAGATTTCTCTGACAAGCAACTTAGCAAGTCTATTCTTTTCTTTAAAATACTGTGCTTGCCCCATAGAATGGGGGCAAGTATAGCCCCTACTGAATGAATGGCCCAAGTATTGCCCCTACTGAATGAAATGTTTAGCTCATTACCTGACCGTATTTTTTTAAATGCCTACAATGATCTAGGCAATGTAGTACACTGATTATATAATGGTGTAAATGCAGATAAAATTTTTGCCTTCATAGAGTTTCTAATTTAGCATGTGATCCAAATAACAATGCATAATGCAAACTATTTGCTTTGGATCCCATTCCTATGGCTACCATAGCATCTGGTACATACTTCTATTCCTGCATATAACCATGCACTATTATAACTGATTATTTCTTTTAAAAATTTTTTTTAAAGTTTTATTTTAAAGATTTTATTTATTCATTCATGAGAGACACTGAGAGAGAGAGAGACAGAGAGGGGGGTGGGGAAGAGGGAGAGGCAGAGACACAGGCAGAAGGAGAAGCAGGCTCCCTGCAGGGAGCCTGATGTGGGATTCCATCCTGGGACTCCAGGGTTACACCCTGGGCCCAAGGCAGGTGCTGAACTGCTGAGCCACCCAGGGATCCCCATAACTGATTATTTCTGAGTTGATCTCCTCTCTTTGTCTGTAGATCTCAAAGGAGGGATGCTGTCTTAATTCACTTTATGTTCTTAGAATTCAGTATAGCATGTACATAGTATGCTCTACTGTAATAGGTATTCAATAAATTTTTGGTGTTGTGGGAATGAATATTTTATGTTTTCAGCTCAGTTGCATGATTTTAGTGAGCTATATTTGTATTACTATATTTTTACTATTAAATAGGAAATTCAATGAACACTGCCTTGAACCTATGGAAAAATATTAAACAAGAAAAAGATGCTCAAGGAATGTTATTCTTAATTCCTGATGTAAGTGATTTTTTCACATAGTTTTATGTATTTCAGTAAGCTACCTGTTGGACTTAATGGTATCCTTATAGTATTTCTAATGCTTTCTCTATGCAAGAATGCTTATATCCTCTTATATCCCACTTACTCAGAGTCTAGGATAAGGAAGTGTATAGCTTCCATTTTTCCATAATTTAGAGATTTAAAAAGAATTCTTCAGTGCTCTGAAAGTAATGCTGGTTGTGGACTAGATTAGCTCAGCTTTCCATGAGGTTCCACACTCAAGGGCTAGTTCAGTAAGAGTAATGGTCGGGAAATTGCATGCTAATGTATTCCAGGAGATGGTGAAATTTCTTATCTTATTAATTTGGCAGTGCAGAGTTCCTCTTAGAAGAATGTAATTTCCTCTCTCAAAGAAAATGAGGCATCTGTTCCTACTCAGAACCAAATGGAGAATTCTTCATTCACATCAGCATGTCAGGGCTGCTCAGTGTTCCAACTGAACTTACTGCTCAGAATATTCCACTCATCCAGACTAGATAGTGTATCTAGTGTTTCACATTATTTATTGGAGTCATAACCACTTACCATTTCCTAATTTCTTTATGATTTAAAAAACCTATAAAATATGTGTATATTTTCAAAATGTAATAAGATGGTCATGGAATTCAGTCAGATTACTTGATAAATAACCCTATATATACGTTTGGTTAAATATTTTTATTTGGTCCAATCTTTCAGCACTGTGTAGTTCTGAGGACATTGCAGCCTACTGAGACCTCATGGAGCTAAAGATAAATTTAAATACAACATTTGCAATAAGCAAGCACTGAGTATTTGTTTTTCCTTCCTCTCCTTGAAGTTAACTCTTGCTCAAAAATAAAGCTTTTGCTCTTCCAACTAGGTAAAAGCAAGCAAATTCCCAACTAGGTACTTGCTTACTGAAACTGAGATTCCTTTTTTGAATGTGTGTCACACTGTGTATTTTTTTTCTGTATTTCTTTTATCTATCTTTTGATTTTTTGAATTGTTCAGAAAGCCCTCAAGTGCTTTTGAGTTTACTGTTTTTAGAGGCTCAAGAGTCTTACATCACAGCAACATGCTTCTTACAGGGGAAGAATGTCTTTGAGGGCCCACACCCCTTTCCATAAACATCTGGTTTCCAGATGATAAATACAAACACTAGGGATTTTTTTTTCCTCCCCTAAAGATCTGGGAAACAGATTGGACCTAAAATTCTACCCTGGTGATCTCTAATATATTAATCTTCATTATCATGTCAAATTCTTTAATAATTACATTGTCCAGCTACATGTTTTAAAGACTGAACACACAGTACCTGAGACATTCCACTAGTAGGATGTTTTCCATGATGCTGTGGTATCTTCATTCTTTTCTATAGCCTGACCACGTCTTACTCTTTTTTTCAAAAGCTGGTTTAAGACCTACTTCCTCTGCGAGGTTTTTCCTAGTTAATCTAATACTCATGCATCTCTCTTTCAATGCCTGGAACACTAATGTTCACTTGAAATCAAAGTGTGTGTTGGTTTGAATGTTGGGCTTGTGTGCTTTGGTTGTCCAGTCAGTTTAAGTCATTTGATAACAAGATTCTTTGTTTTTGTTTTAGTTTGTAAAGTGTAAGGGACATAGTGGATGTTCAGGACCTAGTTGTTGAATGAAAACTGCATTAATGCCATCAAAGAAGCCTCGTTCTAATACAGAATGTGAGAGAAACTACATTAGGAAGAGATTAAGATGGGGAAACATTCTACAATGTGCAGTATTAGCCTGCGGGGTTCAGTCTAGCCTGTACCTAGCTTTCGTATAAATTAGAGAAGGTGTCACCTCTGGGTGGCCCAGGGCAAGTGGATAGTAGCACCCTTGTGCAAACAAAAAGGCTTTTCTTCTTCCAGTGGATGTGGCCTTCAGGTGGACTCAGAGCAAGATGAGGGGAAGTTGGCATGAATGGCAGCTCCCACCGGCTCCCTCAGTTGGAGACTTTGTGAAGTGTACAGGCTGCAACAATCCACAACAGCCTTCTAAGCAGGTGTGCAGATGACACATGCAAGTATAGGAAGCTTGGTAGTTCAGGAAGTCCTTACCCTGGCCATACTCCGTGTGGCCTGACGCCAGAAGCTAAGAACCGAGGGAATGTTACGGGGCACAGATTGGGGGAGAGATGTGGGTAGTTGTGGCTGAGGTGGAAAAGATTTATTTAAGAATCTAGGTTTTTAATTA
The DNA here is from genome assembly GCF_003254725.2 of Canis lupus dingo. Taxonomy (NCBI): domain Eukaryota; kingdom Metazoa; phylum Chordata; class Mammalia; order Carnivora; family Canidae; genus Canis; species Canis lupus. The sequence goes on along the minus strand of NC_064278.1, from coordinate 30,859,274 downwards.
TCATACAAAATAACATTTAAGAGAATGAATGGCAAGTTCACAGACAGATAATGGAACAGTAGATGAAGTTTGTAAGGTGTGAACAACTGTTAGAGTGAAGAAAAGGGCACAGTTCTGAGAGTGTGGGCGAATTTGTAGGGGCAGAGCGCACCCAGGGCAACTGCTGAGGTTCGAGGAAGGTGACGAGCTTGAGGTGCCGCTTACGGAGGTAATTTAAGTAGCTGCTTTTAAAATAGACCACAAGGTAGCAACAGTGGAACGAAATCTGCAGGGTGTCTGTGATCTTGAAAGCAGAAAGAGGGAAATGATCAATCAAGGTGAAGTATGGAGAGAAATTTCTAGTTGACGTTACGGGAGTATAAAGTCTGAGGATGAGCACTCTGAAAGTTGAGGAAATGGAATGGATAATAATAATTTATTATTCCTTAGTGGATATTTGTGAATATAACAGTAATTTTTATTATGCTGAGGGTATAATTTATTGAGTTCCTAATACGTGCATTCAGTTATTAAGCCCAAGTCCCATCATTATTATAAGTCAAGCAAGTATGTAGTGCTGAGGCGGCATTCAAAAATAGGATCTTGTCCATCTGGTTTGAAGGTTTCTTTTTTATGACAGGATTATTTATTTTCCTTAATTTATAAACTATTTATGATTATAAGCTAACTTTAGAAGTGAGTTACACTCTAAAATTCTGTGTTCTATAGGAATGCTTCCCAAAGCATATGACATTAGTCTCAATAGTACATGAGATAACTTTTAGGTAACACATAACATTTAATCTTTTGCAAGTTTGATGTTGACATATATATTTGGAAAAACTATATAGCTTATCAAATCTGAGGTTTGTTTAGAATGAAATGTAAAAAATTAAAGGTTAAAAAATGAAAAGTCAACTCAAAATAGATTTTAGCAGAAAATGCACATAAATAATAGGTACGTTATATACACAAATATAGAAAAATTACAATTATAGTGAACTCGTTGACTGCCAAATGGAAGATCCTAATCTACAGTCTACATATAAATTTTAAGCATGTATCTTAAAAATAAACAGGAATTGGAGAGAATTAGAAATATTTAGAAATATTTAGTTGGAAAATAGTAGAAAGAATTTTACTATTTTAAGGAGATTTCTGGTTGAAAATTATTTGCAACCATCAAAATATAGTTTTAATATAAACCTTTTAGAATGGTCTGTATTATTCCAACTGTAGTTTGCCAAGTCTATGCAATATTTTCTTTTTCTTTTTTGCAATGTTTTCAATATTTACATAGATTAGGGGAAAATCTAGCTGTTAATAACATGAAATTCATATTACCACTTAGCATAAGATGTAAGAGATTCCAGAAAAGAGTTTGATACTATCTGTACAATGATTATCCATAAAACATCTCAATTTCTTTCCTTAGTATCATGAAGCTTAACCTTTGGTCTTTGATCCTTGACGTAAAAACTTCATTATGAAATTAAGTAACAAATATTATTTGACAAATAGACTTTTAAAGATTTTAAAACAGCTTCGCTAGTAAATCCTATACTCTCTTTGACCCAATTAACTGGCCAGTTAACTTTATTTACGGGCCAGAATACACCTAAAGAATCCAGAGGAAAGTCCGTGCACTTCAGGCTTTCTCTGCAGCGCTGGCGAATTTCAAGAATTCAGGGGAAAGTTGAGAGATGAGAATTAGTTAACTTTCAGTGTTGCTTTAACCGTGTGACCCATGTGACTGTATAAACTTATTTTATTTATTAGGTGAGAGGAGATCTCTCACCAGAGCCACAAATAAATCATCCTGGCGGGAAGGGCACTGTGCTGTATCCTAAGGACACAGCTTGTGGGCTCAGCTTAGGTGAAGAATGCATCTTCTGCAGTCGCGTAAATAAGGCTTTGAAAATGGTCTCTTCACTACTTTGGGGAAATCCTTTGCCCTGTGAGCCGCAGTCCCTTTATCTGTCCTATGGGGACATAGGAAAATAATTCCTACCTCAAATAAAAATTTAAGCATTTATCAGATAACATCTGAAAGATGCTTGTATAAAGTAAGCACTTAATAAAAGGTTTTGTTATTACTGGTGACCTGAAGCATGTTAGCTAAGCAGTGTCTTCACTTGCCTGCTGCGCACTGTGTTTCCAGCTTATTTCATCCACACTGAACCATCTGGAATCCTTGGCTCATGTTACTCATCTCCCATCTCTCTGCCTGTCAATCCTGCTTTAATTCCCAGAATAGCTTGTTTTCAGCACATCTCTATTAAAAGGAATACTTCTGGCTATTTTATAGTTCCTTTCAATAAAATAGTATTTGTCATTTAAAATCGATTTAAATCTCAAATGGGTAAGATACTGATATTCTAGTACATTTTAGAATAGAATATTTGAATTAGATTAACCAACAAGAAATATTTACATTTACTTTTAATGTAAATGATCTCATTTTATTTGAGGTGAGAATTACTAGACCTAATACCTAATTTGGAAAAACTGAGCCATGGGAAAAGAAATAACTTATTCAAGGTGTCCCTGCTAGTAATTGGTAGAGCTGGGTCTTCTGATACCAGACACTGTTTTTCCTGGTATATATTAAACTTTTACAGTGAATAATTACAACCTAATACAAAAATCAGAAAGGGTAAAGCTAATAGCCTAAATGGAGAGGAGTATGGAGATTTAAAACTCTGACAATGTGGCATCGTACATTTTGAACAAAGATAAACTTCCCCATTCTCTCTTCCATTGTCTATATACACACATATCCATACATTTCTGTATCCCTTTTTTTTTTTTTTTTTAAGATTTTATTTATTCATGATAGGCACAGAGAGCGGCAGAGACCCAGGCAGAGGGAGAAGCAGGGCCATGTGGGGGAGCCCCATGTGGGACTGGATCCCGGGACTCCAGGATCACACCCTGACCGAAGGCAGACGCTCCACCGCTGATCCACCCGGGGCCCCACCTTTCTGTGTCCTTATCATTAATTTTGCTGCAGTGTGTTGGTATCTGCATCTGTCTTCCTGGTCTATAAACATATCTTTGTTTCATAATCCTGTGCCAAACATGCCTCCCTGGCTTAAAAATGTAGGGATTTTCACAACAGTTCACTAATCTGTTGAAGACAGAGTAAAGGACAGAAGGCAGCTTGACCCCGGCAGGGCTCTGGAGTGGGAACCAGAGGACTCTTCACCTTCGAAGGCTCAGGCCTGTTCTTTGTGTTTTAACGTGCTGGGAAATTTTTGTTTTGTTCTTTGTATGGTGTTGTATGGAGTATGTATATATGGTAAAATGAATACTCTGTTAGTATAAATTATTTTCTTGACTGATTATTTTGAGTTTTTCTTTTTATACTAGATAATTATAGAAATGCTCAACAGTTATACCTTGGCATGCTTTAACTTCTGGTCATTTTTAAAATGCCTTTTTTTTTTTTTTAAAGAAGTTTTAGATTTATAGAAAAAGGCACACTCCAGACTTAATTTCCCCTCTTCTTACCACCTTATACTAACAATTAATTAACCAGTATTGCCACTTTTACTCAGATTTCCTTGGGTTTTACTTAATGACCTCTTTCTGTTCCAGGATCCCATCCAGGATCCCATTATTACTTTTAGTTGTCACATCTCCTGAGGCCCCTCTTGGGTGTGAGAGTTTTGTAGACTTACCTTGAAGTACCGGTCAGTTATTTTATAAAATGTCGCTTAATTGGGATTTTTCTAACCTTTCTTTTAATGATTAGACTAGGGTTGTGGATTTGGGAGAGGACAACCTCAGAGGTAAAGTGCCATTCTCAACTGCTGATGCGACTTCCTACTGCTGATTCCCGAGGTGATGTTGGTCAGGTGTCCCCACTGTGAATCTGCTATTGCTCTTCCTTCCTGTCCGTCACTCTGTGGAAGGCAGTTGCCGTGCACAGCCCCACGGAAGGAGTAGGAGTTACGTCCCATCTCCTTGAAGAGTAGTATCTCCCTGAGTTATTTAGAATTCTGCACATTCCATCCATCCATCCATCCATCCATCCATCCATCCATTCATTTATTTATATCATGTGGACTTACAGATATTTATTTTAAACTTTGGGTAATAATTCAGTGCTACTTCTCTTTTTTGTTGGTCAGGTTTTTCCTGCTTTGGCCATTGGGAATTCTTGCAGGTGGCTCTGGTCTCTCTTTGGTAGACCGCATCATTGTTTTCTTTTTTTCCTTTTTTCTTTTTTTAGTACTATTTTGCTTTTTAGCATTATAAGATGCTCCAGATTTATCTTGCATATTTCCTGTTTCAGTCATAGAATCAGTCATTTCCCCCAAAGAGCCCCTTTTTTTAATTGGTATTAGAAGCCACAATCTGAGACCTAGATATATATGTTCATTGCTACTCAGAGTCATTTTTTTTTACACCTTCTCAATTGACAGATCAAGGAAATCTATGTGTGTATACAAACAGGTGTATATACATATACCGGTTAATATTTTAATGAATTATGTTTCTATTAGTGTTTTAGAAGCAAGGACACCTTGGAAGTAGGATACCCTTGGCTTTTATAGCATTTCTTCTCAAGCTTTCCATGCATGGGATGTCATATAAAACAACTGCAAATTAGGACACACTAATGAATACCATCAAGGTGTAGAGCTAAGCGAAGGCTGAAAACATCATAAAAGTATACTCTAAACCAGAGATTCCTTCCTGGAGTTCTCAGGCTGAATGGGCTTGCATGTGTGTTTGTTGCACACAGTGCTTTTAAAACTATTTGAATCACATAACATTAAAAAAGTGAGAGATGTCAAATACAAATATTGATTTCTAGATTCTCTTTAAAGTTCATTGTATCTGAGAAACCCTGGGCTCTCATTATTCGTGTACCAATCGCCTTGCATCGAACAGGGGTTCAAGTCTTGGGGAGGACTGGACTGCACAAGCTCCAGTCCACCCTAAGGCTGGCTACACACTGCGATCCCTACGTCATTTTCTCGTGGATACTAAGAGCCAGCTGAGGGTCCTTTGCACATGTGCTGCTGTTCTTCCCGTGCTGAAGAGGAGACAAAAGTATTTTTTGAATCCATGGCTAACACAGTGGGAAACTGAAAGGTTGTTTGTAATATATATATATAATTTTTTACGTAAAATGAGAGAAAGCATATTTCTCTATGCAAGTGGGAAATATTCCTATTTGCTTAATATGCAAAGTGTGACTGCATTAAAATACTACTACTTAAAATTCCAATGCAGAATGAACCCTTGAACACTAAATTTGGATGTCTGCTTTAATCCTTTGTTCTTCAATAAGGAGCAGAACATAATAAGCCTTCTTGCCACTTCTAAAGAATGACTTTATAAAGTAATATGATCCAACACAGGATTCAGATTTTGACATTCCCTTGATGTGTATATACCATTAATATATAACCTACTTTTAAATCTTTAGAGGACATCTCTGTGTCTCTTATTTTCTATGAAATTTTTTTGTAAATCTTGAACCATGTTATTTTGTATAAAAGGCCAATAATAAATAATTTACCCAAGATCTATAAACTACTTTTTTCTGCTATACTTAAAGCACTATATTTGTAATTTTCCCTACAGAGTCCAGTTAGCCAAAGTCCAGGGCCAGAGACTTTTATTCAGAGTCCAATTAGCCAGAGTTCAGTTAGTTTTATTCAGAAGGGACATGAAGAAAGGAAAAAGTTCTTAATTATAGAATATACATTTCTAGTCTGCCAAATACATGGAATATAGATCCAGCATTTTATTTGACATTTGTCTTTTATTTTCAAAATGAACATTATGAGAAAATAAAAAGTCTGAGCTATTATTTGTTAAAGGAAAAAAAATCTAGGTTCTAAGTAGCAGGAAAGGAAGCAAGCTTACAGTTTCCCATGTTTTACTGGCTGAACCAAATTCAATATATTTGTCAGGAAAATGAACTTCTGGGAAGAAGAAAAAGGTTGTAATTATTGGAATAAAGGTGAATTTAGATAGAATTTTAAGTATAAAAAATATAGTAAAAATAAAATTTAAAAGTATAAAAAATAAAACAGGTTTAGGAATTTGACCACCTTCCTCTTCTCCCAGTATCATAATTGGTGGCATCATAAGATTTCGTTATGTTTATGAATGTCTATCTCCATGTATATATAAATATATAAACACATAATTTTACCATGTGTATACAGATGTAATATATTTGTCTCTATATGTATTTATAAAAAAATCTGTAGCTGCCAAACACGAGGGTGTATAACCATTTCTATAAAAGAAAGTTCTACAACCACAATACAAACATATGAAACTATATTTCATATATATATATATATATATATATATATATATATATATATTGACATACAGAACAGTAATCTTCCAATTAGACAAAGCTAATAAACTCAATGGAAAATTCTGGTCTGTGGAATATGTTGAGTTTTCACATAATTTCTTAGGAGCATTTGCCACATAAAGTAACATTTAGAAAAACTGATGAATACAGCTTGAGTTAACCATTAAGATTCCAGACTTTCAGTGCTGGGAAGCCAGAAATTGAATCAGGACTTGACTCAGCGGGTTCCACGCTACCAGTCGCTTTCTTCCAACGCCTGCCTGAGCACTGCCCAGCCAGGGCATGAATGTGCTCGATGAAGAATATGCGATCAACAAAATCTGCTTCTCCGCTGATCTTCATTCTTTTTTTTTTTTTAAACATTTTTTAAATTTTTATTTATTTATGATAGTCACAGAGAGAGAGAGGCAGAGACATAGGCAGAGGGAGAAGCAGGCTCCATGCACCGAGAGCCCGATGTGGGATTCGATCCCGGGTCTCCAGGATCACGCCCTGGGCCAAAGGCAGGCGCCCCTGATCTTCATTCTTGATGGAAAAGCTCCCACCAGCGATAGTACTGCTGGTTTCAGATCTGGGCCTGTCACTTCTGAGGTGGGAATCCTGGCCTCGGGGCAAGCAAGCTGTTTAATCACTGTGAGCTATTATTGCCACCTTGTGGGAATGATACTGTGTTGAAGGTTACATGAGATCAAGAAAATAAAACTTTTGGACAGTACTTAGCACATAAAGTATTCAATTAACTTCCTTCTGCTACCACTACTATCAATGTAAAGAAAGTCCTTTAAAATTGGATTGTCTTCTATCTTGATAACTCTTTTAAAATTAAAAAAAAAAAATAAAGACCAGTATCCAACTTCTGAGTCACCAGTTCATGGTCATCAATCTGGAGATGTCTTAAGAGTGTAGGTACGGCCGTAAGGTTTACAACTGTTTGAAACCGAAGCAATTGAAACACTTGAGCCTGCAGATGATCATTAATAATAAACTTCCAAGTGGAGTAATACCTTAGTTTTTCAGTTCACTGTTTCTAACCACTATTTACAATACAAGTGAATAGGATTTGCTAGAAATCATTGCAGTATCTTATTTGCAAGCTCAGGTAGTGTTTCTCTTACCAGATAGGTACTCTGCAGTTTCATGGAGCACTGAAAATGTTTGTGTTACTATTAGCATTTGGCAATATTTGGTCATTAAATATTTTCACTATAAATTACATGTTATTATCCAGGTTAGGGAAGAAGAAAGTTGCTAAAGGGGTTGAGATAATCTAGAAATCCATGACCATCTGTGGTCAGTTATGTTTTTGCTGTTTGGTTTAAATGAGAAGTTATGTGTTTTTAGATTAAGTTAGTACTTTATTGTTTGACTTCAGCTGTAAATGTAAGCTGACATGGAAAACAGAAAAAAAAAAAAAGGAAAATTATGACATAAATTGAAGATTTGCTGTCCAGCTAGCCCTGGGTTGTGGAACTGGAGATATGGACACTGTTCTTAAGGGCAAGATAACTTTCCAAAGCTTTGAAATGCCTCTTAGAGCTTCTCAGATTGTACTGATTTCATGTGGTTATTAATAAGGCGTGTGGGAGCTAGTGTTTTCACTAATGATGGAGTAATTGGAACTAGCAGGATTTCATTTTGTAAGTCTTAAAAACTGACTATCCACCCCTTCTCCGTGTAGCCAGGCCTAAGAGAATGTAAATGGAATTTTTTGCATTGCCATGTATGATACAATTTGCTTCATTTTCCTGGTCTTTGCTCTTTATTTCTTGGTGTTTGGTAACTCCTAAATTCCAAACTTTTTAGGTAGTTATGTTTTTTTATGCTATAGTTCATCAAATTTGGATTTGCTTTGCAAAACTGTTGGAAATTATAGTCCAATACAGTCCCCCAAACTGCCAAGAGATGGTCATGTTTATATTGTCAGTTATCTCAATAGAATGATTTTCAGGCTCAGGTTATGCTTACTGTCAAGTCTGTAAAGGCTTCCTGGCTGGTGAGAGGGTAAGTTGCCAAGTGACCAACACTGGAACAGAATGGAGGGCCAGAGGTATTAGGAGCTCACAGATCGGAGTGGAGAAGATGTTAGATCTAGGAGTCTGTCTTGATACCAAAGAACACTGATAAGCGTATCTTTTCTGATATTTGTTTCTTTTTTATTAGCAAAAGAAGAGCTTGCGGGAATGGCGAGCCAGTTGCATAGGGCTATGTCCTCACTAGTTTGTAAGGTCCATGGGGGCAGGGCAGTGATTTCCTGTATATTTTTTCCAGTTCCTTGAGTTCAGAAATCGATGCCTGAAAGAAAACCAAAAGACATTGTCTTTCCACTCTTCACTGCAGGATAAACTGCTCCAAAAAAAAAAAACAAAACAAAACAAAAAAAAAACCCAAAAACACAAAAAACAAAAAAACCAACCTTTGTCTCACAAGAAACAGAACTTCTGACTCCTGACTGTCACCAACATCCGGCTTCACGTGCCTCGCTAACTTCTTTCTCTTTTTTTCCCTTCTGTCCTTAGGCTGAACCCTCCTTGATTCATCCTAGGACCAGAATAATGAGCACCTATCTGGTTTGCTGCATGGAATCTTTCTCTCCTCTATGATTCTCCCAGCTTACTCTACAATCTCAGAAGATTCAATCTTCCTTCTTTCATTTTGCTGCTCAATGAAGGGAAAGACTTCAGTGCTATCACATTACCATCCACCGGGTTAAACACGACACCGTTAGCTGGTATTCAGGGTTGTGATGATTGGGAGCAGCTCGCTTCCTGGCGACCCTCCCGTTTATTTCTAGGTAGAATGCTCACGGTCAGGCCGACCAGATACAAGAATGTCCCCCAAGCACACCCCATCTTCAACCCCTCATCTCTGAGTGATGGCTTAGGTGTCTCCCCGGGTGTTTTTGCCAAAGCTCCTCGCCAGGCATTCACGGGCATTGAGGGCTCAATTAATCAGTTTTCTTGAATTTTGACAATAAATGAGATGGATAGCTAAAAATCATACACCTTTTATTCCTGTCATTATGATTTGGTTACTTGAATTTCACTGTTTCTCAATTCTGGTATGCTTTTCTAAAATTGATTTGTGGTATTTGGTGTGAATAAACATACTGTCAAATTTTTAGAAAGTTAAGATAACTTCTGCGTAATATTTGAAGTCAAGGCTAAAACACTTGTACAACTCCCCGAGGCACACAAAATTAATCTTATCTCATTAATGGAAGGCGTTCTTTAAAAAACTGTTTTAATGTACCATCACGTTTGTAACCTTCCTAAAACAAGTTCTCTTTTTTCCTCTGATTTTCTGAAGTTGTCTGTACCAAAATGATACTGTTACTCTGGAATGTTGATGTGGTAGGAAACTTCTACTTATGTCTCTAAGAAGTAGGCTATGATTACATATCATAAAAATAGATGTAAAACGTGGCTATTCTGGCCTCTTGAGGTCAGAGAACCTTGCCAGGAGTGTGTTTAATCACATGCCTGTACATCTCAGTGTCTTAATATTTCAAATAACAGATATTTTAATACAAGATAATCAAAATATAAACCTGAATGGATGAATTAATAGATACTTCAAATCTGTTACCCTCTGAATTAATCAAAACTCAGTATTCATTTATTTTATCAATTATATTACATAGAATTATTTTTCAAAATATTCAAATATCAGCATGAGAAATACGTAATTGTGGGCACATAGAATCTCTCCTTCTATACTTTTTTTTACTAAGTGCAAAAAATGAATTTAGCTAAAGTTCTATATGTATATGATGAAATCCTCTCGGAAGAACTATAAAGCTAATTGAATCATAGTTGAGTATTTATTCTGTCAACAATTCAGTTATTCTTTTAAATTTTTATTGATTCATTTATTAAAGTAATTTCTACACCCAACAGGGGGCTTGAACTCATGACCCTTGGATCGAGGGTCACGTGCTTTTCTGACTGAGCCAGCCCAGCAGTGTAGTTCTTAAATTCACATTTCATTAGAGTCATTAAATTTTCACCTTTTTGGGCCAAAGAGATTACCATCATTGTGATTTCCTGAAGCCAAAATTGCGCGGAGAATCATCATATGTTGTCCTTCCCCTCCAGACAGGCTGGGTGTCTCCGTGAGCTCCAAACCTGGCTGCTTACTGTTTCTGCGCAACAGAGACCCGCTGGTCGACGCAGACCTTTATGAATTCGGCAGAATGTTTGTAGCTGCCCTGGGGGTCCAATAGCAGCTCAGAGCCACCCTTTGACTCAAATCTTTTGTCCAAGAAAGTGACCGAAGACTATCTTGGTGTCTTTTTTTTTTTTTTTTTTTTTATATCTTGGTGTCTTAAGACCATCTAATTCATTAAACTTTGTTTTCTTTTTAGCTAAGAGCTCTTTAGCAAAAGTTAAATTTCCTCACTGAAATATTGCCATATTTTCATGAAATTTTTGAAATGGCATGAACAGTTTTAAGGGCAAAAAGGGATATTTTTGATGCTTTGTGTTATATTTGCCATTAAGTTACATTGGCCAAGTGTCCATTATATGAACTTTACAATGCACTTAACCATCAAAATCATTTCCTGTAACCCAAGAAAGAGCTTGAAATCACTATTCATGATGATGATACTTAAAGATGACATTTCTCCTAATAAAAATGGCAATTTAAAAATGTTAAAATCTCTGTGAGCTTACCCCTGGGCTAGGGTTATTAGAAATTAACCCTAGTTTCCCCTCCTCACTCAACTCATGTCTTTGCTAGCACTTTCTGTCTTGACCTCTTCAGTTTTCTTTGTAACATCTGTCACTCTTGGACATATTAAATGATTATGTGTTGATTTGCTTATTTTCTGTTTCTCTCCACTAGTGTGTAAACTCCTTAAGGAAAAGACTTTTTCTGTTCTGTTCACACTTGCATTCCTAACACTGGTCTGGTGCCTAATAGGTAGTAGGTATTCAATACATATGTATTGAATAAATGAATGAATGAGAAATAAATTGGACTTTTTGATATGACTTGGGATTTAAAAAGTGTATGCATAGTTCATGATTACCTGTGCAAAAGGTAGGATGGTAGACTGGTTTATCCTCTGAATATTTCTTCATCTGGAAAATGAAATGGACACTCATCCCTGCAGAAGAGGTGACGTGTGAAATCTTCCCAGAGCCAAAGTGGCTATTTATGGTAGCAATACTCTGATTTATTCTTTCCTTCCCTTTTATTTAGTTCATGCAGCTACAGTGAACACCCACTATGTCTCAGATCCTCTGTGAGGTATCAGAGATGTAGGTATGAGCAAGACCGATTGCCTTGCAACCAATATGGAGTGGAGAGTGTGGTCTAGAAGGCAGGAGAGAAAAACAGGGATGAATCTGGTCAGCCTTTTTAGATGTAACTCCCTTTTGAAATTGAGCAAAGATGAGGTGCTCAATAAATTATTTATTTATTTATTTATTTATTTATTTATATTTTTAAAAATAGTTAAATAAATGAGGAAAATGAAGCTTTAAAGAAACTCTAAATCAAAACTTAATCTCTTTTAACTTATTTCTATAAGGGAAAAGTCAGATACTTATTTTAATAGATTCTCCTCTCACAATTTCTCCGTGATTATTAGGATTTGGGGGTAAATTGTCCAAAAGCACACAGAGATTCTAGCTACAAAATATTGCCATCCTCCTGTGAACTACTGGGGGAAAGGAAATTCTCACGCAAGTCAGGTGACGCAGTTTTTCTCAGAAATGACAGCATCGAGGGACACGTTGTCCGTGACTCCATCACCGGCGTCCAGGGAAGCGTCCGGCACAGAGAAGACAAAGTGCTTTTTCGTCAAATTGAACTGAAGGATTCGAAGGAGGAAAAGTGCTTTGATTCTGTGGCCAGACGATCTCTAGAACATCTCAGCCCGGACAGCTTACTTCAGTTAACTGCTCACTTCTTTAAAGGAGTCTCTCTTTGCTGCGGGGTCGGTTGTGGTCAGAAAATTCACAACTGCTGTGACCGAGCCATTCAAAGGGCACAAGTTGAAACAGCTGCAGTGCTCAAGGCCCCACGAGGCCAACTCGGTGTCACTACAAGCTCCCGCGCACTGTCCTCAGCTACGTGGCTGCGCACCGTGCTTATTTCTTGGGGGGCCAACTACCAGCCAACCAGCCGTCCAAACCTTAGCCTAAGTGAAGCTCGAGTGGATGCACATGACACGGTTGAGTCACTCTTTGATTCCTGACTTGAGAACGATTTCTAGGCCACATCTTATACTTTGTCCATTCTTAGATTAAATAGGTGATTTATGAAAGTAAACGTCACCTAGTAGTTCATGCAGGTAAAACAGAGAACAGGGTTTTAAGAAATGAAAACAAATGATATTTGTCATAGAAACTATTATTTGGTCCACTTCATTGTCTCCTTATTCTTGCATATTTAAGGAATGTCTCAAAAACATCTCTCAAGATAAAAGGAAAAGGTCATTCTTCAATAATTTGACATACTTCATACTTAAAATATGGATTTTAAGAAATTTCTCTTGTGAATTATTTATGGGCTGGGCCCCTTTTGGTAAAATGTAAGGGTTTTTTCCTGCCAACTTCTAAAAGCACAGAAAACAAACAAGCCACAGCCTTCCAGCTTTAGTAACGCTAGCCATCTGTTTTCTATAAGGTGGTGGTTTTTTTTTTTTTTTTTTTTTTTTTTGTTAAATTCTCCCTGTGAAATGCTTTTCTGGAGATTTCTTTTTTTGGTCTGTGAGTTGTACCCAGTGACACTACTCGCTCATGGACCATAAAGGCCCGATCAGATTCTGGGAGAGCTTTGTAACTTCTGATATTCACCCCAGAAAATCACTGTACTGATCAAAATTGGATACTTTTCCAGGGAGATAGATTTCTGAAATACCAGAGCCCTATGGATTAAAGTGATTTTAATTTAAGAGTTTTTACACCTTAAATTAAAGATGATTCTTGAGATTTCAGGTTTGTGGTCATTTTTAGTGGTAAATTTTCCTACTGGGGGGAGTGCCCGTTAGCTTATCTTGGTGTTGTTTTAAGGAAGGAGCGGAAAACATATTCTTTCTAACAACTGAACCTAAGAAAGGAAGGGCCCCAGGCCGGCATGAGCTTTCTGAGAAACAGCAGTTCTCTTGTTTCTTCCATTTAGCAGAAGTCGTGTATCACTGGACGTGCTTACTGTGATAACTAAAGTAAATAACTGAATCTGGGGATCCCTGGGTGGCGCAGCGGTTCGGTGCCTGCCTTTGGCCCAGGGCGCGATCCTGGAGATCCGGGATCGAATCCCACGTCGGGCTCCCGGTGCATGGAGCCTGCTTCTCCCTCTGCCTGTGTCTCTGCCTCTCTCTCTCTCTGTGGTGTGACTATCATAAATAAATAAAAATTAAAAAAAAAAAAAAAAACTGAATCTGGTATCAAAACACTGGAGAAGCCATTTAAAAATACAGATTTCTAGTTGCAAAACAAAATCAGAACCACAAGAGGTGATTTTTAAAGACCACTTCTTTGAGTGATTCTGTTGCAAAGCCAGATTTGAGAAGCATGAACTTAAAACAGAAGGCTGAAATCTAAAATAAAATAAAATCAAAACAAAATTAAAAAAGAAAAACTCTTCAATTTGAGGGATACATAGCATTTAAAACCCAAAACCCAAAACCATACAATTTTTATGGAACTGATTTGGGGTGAAATCTTTGAATGAAGGAAGCACTAAAATATCATAAAATGTGGTTATAAAATAGCCCGAAGCGGAAATGGCTCTGAGAGGGAACCGGGTTCACCTCCCAGCCCTGCAGGCTCAGGGCTACTTCCCTACTTTTCAAGACTTTCCCTGCCAGGAGGTCTGGGCCATCGTGAAATCACAAAATAGTCTGTGACCGCTTGAGAAGCCTCCTGTCAAGGTGACCGTATGACCGGCCTCAAGACCTTTCGGGCTGTGCTTCTGCCAGCGCCGGCATCGCCGTGGCCGGGTGGCTCAGGCACGGTGGCCTCCACGGGCCTCCACGGGCCTCACGGGCCTCCGGGGCCTCACGCCTCCTACCGTGGCTTTGCCCGAAGTCGCAGGCTAACTCAGAGCACTTGCTGGCGCCCTACAGCCATCCCCTGCGCTCCCGCTGCTCCCCGAGGCCTGAGCACACCCCTGTGTTGTGAGCTGTTGCATTCGTGAGCTCAGGGTGGTTTGTGGGGGGATCAGGACTCCGCCGCCGCCACCACACCGCACCCCAGTGGGTTCCTGCCCGTTTACGGGGGCAGGATTGATGTCCCCCCCGATGCTGATGGGCCTGCGTAGCAGGGAGAGAAGTGATCGTGATACACGTGTGTACGGTACACGTGTAAGTGGGTTGGGCGGCAAGAGGACTGGGAACGGCCATGCTAAGGAGTACTGGTGGTGCTGAAATGACGCCGGGTGTTTCAGAGCACTCTCACATCCCTTTGATTCTCAAAACAGCCTCGTGGGGGGAAGTATTTACCCCTGTTTTTAGATGAAAACATTTGAGGATCAAATAAGTTCTCATTTGCCAAGTGTCACGGAACGCGTGATTCTCCCTGCTGGGGTTACTGTGGTAGGGCTGGCAAAACAAAACGCTCAGGTGCCCGCGACTCCTCAGGTGCGGGGCTCCCGGCGGCCACCCTGGCGTCCCCCTAGATCTGAGGCTCAGGAGCTAAGGCTGAAAGGTTGCCCTCTCCTTCCCAGTTCCTCGTTCTGACCTCGGTGGCAGGTGCCCCAACCCTGAAGGTGAAGCCAAAGCGCCAGGTGCTGCCGCACGCCAGGTGCTCTGCCCTTTGGCCCCGCTCTGCCCCTTCTGCCCTCTCGTCCCCCTTCCCGCCTTCGGACCTTAGTGAGGGACATAGAATTCAGGTGCCCCTGAATAAATCCCACTCGGCTCCGTGACAGCACGTCCACCAGCCTGGCCCCCACGGGGAAGAGCCGGCAGCAGTGGGGCCTGTGCTGCTGCTGCTGCGGGGACCGTGACCCCTTGACCCCTTGACGGTCTGAGGGCCGCTGCTTGGGGCGCGAAGGCCGGCCGCCCTAGTGCGGGGGGAGGCCCGGCCCAGGGTAGGGGCTCAGGGTCTGCTGGGTGGGTGAGGGCCTCAGGCCTCCACTCTGACCGTAGTGTTCCCTGGAGTATTTCTGTGGCTATTTCTTTGGAGATCCTAAATCATTCCTTACTTGGCCAAGACCTTCCAAGGGCCCTGCACTGCACACTGGGTTTTATATATGTCATTTTGTTAAATATGGTCATTGAACAGGGGAAATTAGATTTAATTACATTATTTTGTTTGTGCACACTTTACTAAAAACATGTCATTCCCCCTCAGTTTTAGGACCTTTTGACCTTCTGATATAATCGGCAAAGAGCCAATTTCCTCTTTCCTTTTAAGAATATGCTTTAAGTGCCAAATCATTTCTCTTGAAATCAGTTCTTGCTTAGCAACATGAAAATAAATAAAGTTTTAGAATTTAAAAAAAAAATTCATTTATTCATGAGAGATACAGAGAGAGAGAGGCAGAGACACAGACAGAGGGAGAAGCAGGCTGTATGCAGGGGGCCTGATGTGGGACTCGATCCCGGGTCTCCAGGATCATGCCCTGGGCTGAAGGCAGGCACTAAACCGCTGAGCCACCCAGGGATCCCCAGTCTTAGAATTTTAAAAGAATATTAGGGAAGTACTTTCTTTTGGCAGTAAAACACTTAAGTATTAGTATTCTTAAAAATAAAAAATATTAATTTAGTGTTAGCAATGATAACTGAGAGAAATTTGCCATCATCTCTTTCCATCACATGAAATAGGCCCATTATTCAAAATCTACATATACTAATAGATAACAGAGAGACTTTGCTACTTTATGGTTACACTGGCTTTTTTCTTTATTAGATTTTAAGTTATTTAAACTTAAGTTTAAATAATCATTTTAAACTATGAAGATGGACAAAGTGCATGATTAAGATTAATGAATCCCAAGTGATTTTAAATGTAATCTAGTTCCTCTATAAAAATAGATATTTAAGTTTCTGACATCCTCAGCACACTAAATAATGGAGTTTGTAATTCCTCATACATGGCCTGGCATGAAGTATCATTAACTCGTGGCTGCACGAGGGTTATCACCGTGTATTTTATATTCCTGTAAATTCTTGGTAAACTCCTGAAGGCCCATGATTTTATGCATGTGGAAGAATAATGTTGCATATTTGAATTCTGCTGTACTTGCAACTTGGTATGGATATAGAGAATGATTTTATTTTGTTTTTATTATTATTTTTTAAAGATTCTATTTATTCATGAGAGGCACAGAGAGAGAGAGAGAGAGAGAGGGAGAGAGAAAGGCAGAGACACAGACAGAGGGAGAAGCAGGCTCCATGCAGGGGGCCTCATGTGGGACTCGATCCTGGGACCCAGGATCAGGCCCCGGGCTGAAGGCAGGCGCCAAACTGCTGAGCCACCCAGGGATCCCAAGAGAATGATTTTATCTATTCCTAGAATTCCTAAGTCCCAGAGAATTGGTAAATGTATGTGATGATGCTTGGTAATGTGGTCCAGCCATGAAAAGTTTAGCTGAGCTCAGAAGAAATCCCATCAGCCTTTATACTTGGTATCTAACTAATAAATTTCCATCAAGTAACCCTTAATCACTGCTACTCCATTAACATCATAAGAATATCCAGTTTTACCCAGTCATCTCCCATTAAACCAATATGCAAATGATCAGGTTTTAATTTTTTATTAGATCACATGCCCTCTTTTAAAACAAAATTAGCTATACTTTTTTGTAAAAGGTTTTATTCAATTTTTTGACAGAGGGAGAGTAGACGGAGGGGAAGCAGCAAAGAGAGAGGGAGAAGCAGGCTCCCCGCTGAGTTGGGAGCCCGGTGTGGGGCTTGATCAGGACCCTGGGGTCATGACCTGGGCCCAAGGCCCATGACCTGGGCCTCAGCCACCCAGGGGCCCCATGGCTATCAGTTTTATTCCATTATTTGCTTTTATTTCTCATTATTATTGCTGGACAAATTACTAAACAGGAGAAAATTGAAATTGTACTTTGGTCCTTGGAGGGAGTTTTCTATTTTCAAAGTTCTTATCACAAGATTCAATAAATAAAAAAAGAAACCAAGAAATAAAGAAAACAGTTAAAGACTTTGGTAAAGACTAGTTTAGACTTTGGGAAAAATGAAAGGAAATGAAAACCTGAATGAGGTGCAATTTAAAAAGCAATTGGTTATTGGTTTGCTTTAAATTATATTTTTCAGTGGTGAATTTTATTGAATTTTCCCCAGTGACTTTTTCAGCATCACCTCTTTAGTTTAAATAAAGTAGGTAAAGTATATTGTTTGTTATTAGGGGGAGTCATATTTATATAACGTGGGCTGAATTTTCTAGAGGAAAATTTCATTTCCTGTGTCCTATAAACCGATCTAAAAAGGACTAAATAATAGTTGGTATGCAGTCATTTGCTATTCATAGTCATCAAGATGCCCGAAGGCTTATTTGTGTCACGGAGATAGTTTTTTCCCATCAATATCCTGTGAAGCTTCAGGAAAGCTAGGGGAAATTTCGCAGGATATTAGGGTGGTAACATTTGGTGGCTACACAGGCATAACGTCAGGAAATGAAATCTTGACTGTTTAGAATTGGGAACTGATAGAAAGAAGAACGGAGTTCACATTCTTAGTGGGTTTCACTTGCTTCCCCTTGATAACCAATTCTTAAAAAACCCATCGTAATCGCTCTTATCTTTAAGATAAACAATGCTTTACTCTTTGTTTCCCCTTTCAGGTTAATCCAGACTCCTCTTGCCCTTCATTCTTCCTAGGGGCTGTCAGTTTATTACTGTCACTTATTCAAAAATCTACACTCAGAGTGTGAATTTTAAATTTTATGTACACAAACTTGTCTTCCCTTTGTTCTCGCTCTAAGTAGCAGTATCCAACTGGCTAACTTAGAAGGTAATAACGAAGACTGTGTGGTTGTTCAAATACTGGCTCTGCCCCTCACTAACTTGGTGATAACTGACCCCAAGCCCCTCTCGGAGAGGTTGTAAGGATTGAGGATACAATTTGCATAAGACACTGAGCGTTGCTCTCATAACACAGTAACGAGTAGCCGTTAGTATTATACTGGATTATCCCTCCGTAATGTTCATCCCAATATGACTTAAATAGGGTTTAGAATTCTTCCAATCAAGTTTATTGGTCTTTCCAAAACTTTTATCTTATCAGTGTCTACACCAGTCTCCTATCCTGTAGATACCTGCATTAGTTTCCTAGGCTGCTGATTGATGACAAAGTGTGACAATCTGGGTGGCTTAAAACAACAGAAGTGTCTTGTCTCCATTCTGAAGGCTAGGAGTTCCCAATCAGGATACCAGCCGTATGGGCAGGGCGGGTTCCTGGAGACCTGTGGAGCGAGGATTCTTCGCGCCTCTTCGTTGCTCCTGGTGGGTGCCAGCAGTTCCTGACTGTCCTGGGTTTGCAGGTGCGATTCGATCTCTGCCTTCAACACACATGTGTCTTCGTGTGTTCTTTTCTCTTCTTATAAGGACACCAGTCACGTTGCATTAAGAGCCCACTGTACTCTAGTATGACCTCAGCTCGAGTCATTACGTCTTCAAAGGACTTCTTTCCAGATAAGGTCAACATATCTTTTTAGGGCAGATTACTCAACTTACAACCATATCTGATAGATGTTACTTCCTCTACTCATTCCTGAACCTTGCAGGTCATTTTTAGTCCCACCTGTAGTTCATCAAACCTTGCATATTTTATACCTGGTGTCTCATGGATTTACACCTCTTTCTTCATTCCTACAACAACTATCTCTCTTAACTACAGTTTAACATGTTCACCTGGTAGCCTTTAGTCTCCTCTGGTTCCAGCTCCTGTTCGAGTCTGTTGTCAGATCAATGTCACTGAAGGTTATTTTTTTTTTATTTTTTTTTATTTTTTTTTATTTTTATTTTTTTTCACTGAAGGTTATTCTACATTTTTCTGTTCATTCACTTATTTACTCAACAAGCATTTAGGGGACGTTTTCCATGCATCAGGCACTTCTGCACTAATCATGCAGAGATAAACTGAATGTTGTTTACCCTCAATAAATGTGTAGCCTGGGAGCGTTCACGTGCAAACAGACGAGTGAGTCTGATGGATTGTTGCAGGAACTTTGTGAGGTGGAGGAAGGTGAAATCAGAGAAGGTACAGAGAAGAGAGGGGCCAAGTTACATGCGGGAAAGTGCAAGTCATGGGACACTTTGTAGAGGCAGAGCTATTCTTCCCAGAATTCACATCAGCCTGTTTTCCTATAAATGGAACCATTCCCCTCATACGCCATGTTTGCCTTCCTCCTGCTTTTTTTTTTTTCTTCCCCTTAGGTGGTTCCTGCTCCCTTCCCAGGCACTCTTCCTTACCTTCACATCTAAAACACCTTGCATTTTTCAAGACATAATGTATTTTAAATTTTAATTTAATTTTTTAAAGATTTTATTTATTCATTCATGTGAGACATGGGCAGAGGGAGAAGCAGGCTCCGTGCAGGGAGCCCGACATGGGACTCGATCCCAGGGTCTCCAGGATCATGCCCTGGGCTGAAGGCGGCACTAAACCGCAGAGCCCCATGGGCTGCCCAGGACCTACTGTAGAGCCTACTTATGTTCGTCCTTTCTCCGATCACATTAGCTCACAGCGATCCCATCTTTTCAAAATCTTTTCAAACCTCTTACGTGGAATTCTGCAAACCTAGTATTGTACACAAATGACTTGCTACCTTAAGTAATCTGTGGAACAGATATAAATGGATTTGCTAGGAATAAAATAAATGCACTTCTAACACAGGCATTTGATTCCTTATTTTCTCCTGTGTTCTAAATCATAAACTTGCACCCATGGACAAAATTCAGGGTCTTTCAATGTAGACATTATACAATATAGCTATGTTTGATATTCTAAAATTCCAAGCCCACATGCCAGAATTCTGTACCTAAATTTGAAAAGTGGTAATAAATTTGGCTTTGCTGAATTTCCAAATGGTTATGGAACTAGACTTGGAAAAATGCATTTATACTTCATCGCAGCATGGCCAGACTTAGTCATGGGACAGCTGGTTCCTCCCGTGTCTCTCTGCACCAGTTCCTGGCCTCTGCACGGGTGGCTGGCTCCTCTACGATGAGCTGGACTTCCACTCCTCTCTAAGGCACCTACCTATGGGGGCACTAGGAGGTTTAGAAACAAGAGTGCTGTTGTTTTACCCTCAGGCAAGAGAAGAGATGGCAAAAAAAAAAAAAAAAAAAAAGGAAAAAAAAAAGAAAAAAAAAAGAAAGAAAGAAAAAGAAAATACGAGTAATGAGTGAGAGGAAGTGCCTGTATGCCTTCAGATCCATCCTGGCCAGTTGGCAGAGAAAAGGAGTCCATTGCCAATTACCAGCAATGAGCCAGGAGTGACAATATTATACAACTTGGAAGTTAGTTTCTGGAAGAAACCTCTTTGGATCTTAGTTTTTTTCACTCAAAGAAAAAGGAAAAACAGGGAACAGAAAGAAGAAAAACTAAAAATGTAAAACAGAAGGGAAATAAATAAATAACAGAACTTGAATCCTAGAACTCTTGATTTTCCTTACCTCCAGCCTACATCAAGTGCCCCTCCTAAGTATTTCCATCCTACCCAGTTTTGCCTCTAGTTTGTACTTAAAGAATGGTGTTCTCACACTGTTCCTGGACTGCTTCCCACACAGAGGGAGTGAGCCCCTTAAGAAGGGGAAGGTATTTGTTATATTTCATTATATTACCTCTTTATTCCCAATGTTTGGCAGAGTAACAGATAAATAATATCTGTTGTCTAAGTTACATTGTCAAAATGCATTTCTTCTGTTATTTTGAGATTTGCTTCGAGAGTAAGTACATTTGCTTTATCATTTGAAAGCATTCTCAATGTCAGAGATATTGGAAGCCTCAAACATGGAAGACCAAAACCCACACAGGGATCTTGTCACTGTGGCCCTGACGTAAGACAGCTGTATCAAGAGAACTCATTGGAGGGTGTTTGTGGGTTTCTACTCTCCCACTGATAGTATTCAGACTGTCCTAGAGTCTTTATTACCAAATAGGACCCTGAAGGGCAGTCAAATAGGTGATCGGTCTGCTCTTAAGATAATTCAGTGTCACTGGGATTTGTATTCTCTTCACTCCTGGCTTACTCGAAGTCTGCTTTTATAAACATACGCCCCTGCCCCCAATGATTGCTTTTGTTTTAGAATCTAGAAAACTCTCAGGTTGATGTTCCCGAGGCTTAGTTCTAGTTAAAGTAAATAGCATTAGGCAAAGACCTTTCAAAGCACAGAGGAAGATTTCCAGAATTGTTTATAAAATTTCAGTGTGTATGCAAATTTTCCAGAATGTACTATTGGAATACATGTATATGCAAACTTATTTTTCTCCTACAAGAAAGTTTCATTACCTTTTGCAGTTTTTGTGCATTTTGATTGTTTTTGGCAAGGAAGCTGAACTCCAAATGTCTCATTTCATGATCCACAGTGTACTCTTGTATTAGACAAGTATTTGGTAAAATTTGCTGTATAAATAAATATTGACTGACTGGATTAAATAATGCCTCCATTCCATTTGTCAGGTTGACTAATTTATTTAGATTAACTTTAACAACAGTTTAAGTCAAACTTATTTGTAATATCCTAGAATACCTCATTTCACCTAAAAGTAAAAGCTCATATTTTATTTCTTCTTATATAATAATAGGCAGAAATACTGAGGCCCATTTTTCATGTACCAAGTAAACAACCTGGTTGCTCTTGTCTTTTTGTCCAACCTAAATTTTACACCCACAGGTTAGCAAATGTTCTACATCCTTCTGTGATTTCAATACCTGCTAGCCACTGTGAGCACAAAGTAAGTGTTCCATAGCTATTTGGGATTGAATAAATAATTCAAAGTTTTTGAAAACCCTAAATCTTCCTATAGATACTTTAATAATGAGTGCTCTCTTCTTTTACATATATTCATAGCCACTATGTTTTTAGAAATTAACATATGAATTAAAAAACAGTGATAAAATTCAGTTTAAACAAAACCAAAAGGAATAATTTTGAATAGCTGTAAGTAACGTAAAGCTTCTTAAATTTAATAAAGCTTGTCATGCTCGTATTACTTCTACAAAAGGGTGTTTAATTTGGTCTCCATTCATGTACTTATTAAAGGAAATAACTTCTCAAAAGCACATAGATTTACGGGTCAAAATCATGGGTTCCATTTTTTGGTATTTTTCCTATCCCATCCTATGATAAGGAAATATCCCTAGTTGAATTCTGTGGCTTGCTAAAGAAACTTGCGAATCTTCCTTCTCAGTGTAGTAAAGGTATATAGGGAGAAAAAATTATCCTGTTGGTTGATCTCAGTCTCCTTCCTCTCTCCCTGTCCTTTGTCCTCCTCTCTTTCTTCCTCCTCCTCTTCCTTCTTTCTTTGCTTTTTGCTTTTCTTGTCTGTTGTTCCCCCCTACAAACACAGAAATTTCCAAATGAATAGTTTGGTTGTGCAAATAGAAAGTTATTAATATAACTTTTCAGTAAAGGTCTAGTTTCTGTTTCTTCTCCGGAACATTTCTATGGCATTTGGCTGGTGTTAAGATTCGGTGCATATTGGGGCTTGATCTCAAAACTGCAATAAATAAGGTGGCAGGTGTACAATCCTGGATGTGCATTATAGGAGGTAAAGTGAACGTGAAGATGAAGGGATGGATTTAGATTCTGAAATAATGGCTTTCGTCTTATTTTAAGTAATCTATTACCTGCCAAGTGATTGGCAGTGATTAGGGAATGCCAGAAAGAAGGGTAAAATCCATTTTCATTTCTGTTCTTTGGTGAAATCCCCTCCTAATTTGTAATTGCCACAAAATAGACATAAATCTAGGTAGATCAGGACAAAAGTGGGTATTATTATTAGTTCAAGTCTGTAAATATACCCATGTAGATAAAATTAGAAATGGTGCCTTCAGGATGAAAGCAGTCGGGCTCCCTTCCTGCAGAAGTGAACTCCCAAGGGAACAGTGCAGAGACACCACTTTAGGTCCCCCTTACACACTTCAAGTTTTTTAGGATTCCTAATAGTAAAATGAGTGGAACCAAAGAGCCATTGAGAACTGTGGAATGTTTAGTTGATTATAAAAGAAATTTTAGTCTTGTCAGGGCAAGAGCAGTGAGTAAAGAAGAATTCAATTAAGAATAAAGTAGAAGAAATAAACTGACTACGATGTCTGGATTTTGTCTAGAAGCCTGAATATTCCTCTTTCAGGGACTACAAGAAAAGAAAGCATAATTTAGCTGCAAAGAAATCATAAGATACTGAGTTGAAATCATTCTAAAACTGTTTCATCATATAGAGTATTTAATTTTATACCCATCTTTTGGTTTTGAGTGTAGTGGACACGTCGTCACACTTGTTTCAGTTGTACGTCATAGTGATTCAACACCTCTAGACCTTGTGCTATGCTCACCTCAAGTAGAGCTACCATCTGTCACTCACCTGAGAATATTCTCTTAAAATATATAAAGACAACTCTTTTTAGTTATAAAAATGAATAAATGTCTATGTCCTCTTCAGGACATAATATCTGGAATGAATAACATTAAAAATGACATTCCCACAAGGCCACATATTTAAAATCCCTGTAGTTATGGCCCACATTTGAATAGTAGTGAAAAATGAGGCTCTTAAAAAATTGTATAATATGCCCCGGATAAGAGCAAGTAATTTTATATATCCAATATGGTCTAGGTCTCTTCCTGATATTCTTATAATTGAATGTTCAGCAAGTGCATTCATCAAATACTTGTTGAGCATCTGCTTGATCCTGACACTATTAAAAGACACTGAGATATCTGGACAAACCAGAATAAATTATAACTGTCCTTCGGAAGCTATTGTCCTATCATGGGGAGACCAACAATAAACATGAATACAACAATATAGTAGAGTTCAAAGTGACAGGTATTAGATTAAAAGGAAAAAAAGCACAGTGACTGGAGGATTGAGAGTGACGAGTGTGAGAGTGTGTGTTGTGTGTGTGTGTGTGTGGCAATTTTCAGGTTTTCTGTCAGATGGTTAGAGTAGGTTTAAGGCAACAGGTGGCCTGTGAGCTAAGACTTGAAGGAACTGACAGAAATCTGGAATGCAGGCACCGACTATTGCTCAGAATTTGCTGCTTACTTACCTCCGGGATGTATAAAAGCCACGACACCACCCATCTGACAGGAAAATAGGCGGGTTTTCGGTTCTCCTTTACTTCAAACAGTGTCGCGCCGCAGAGAGCCGAGGTGGGCCCGCTTCATTCGGAGCCTTCGGTCCGGCCTGCGCGGGCGGACGCGCCTGGGGAAGGGCCCTGGGCTTGCTGCAGGGGTCGCCACGGAGATCTCCGCATCCGGTAGGCGGCGGGCTCGGCTTCAGCGGCGTCTACAGCTATTCACAGTTGGAGCCGCGTTTTCGGAGAAAAGAAACATCTGTGTCAAATGCATTAGCAGCCTGCGAGGCGCTTTTCCAGACACAATCGTCCGGGAGCGTTGCATGGGCGTCGTGCGTAATTTTAGCTTCACATTTTGGCCGCGATCCTTCAGATTTCCCAAGGATACATGGAAAGCAACTTAAGTAGTGCCTAACGTGAGAGATTTTCCTTTTTATTTTTTTTCCATTTTAACTGAAGCGAAAACAGCAGTTTTACCACGTAAGTGCGAAGCGTCTGCGCAGACTGAGAAGCGCGCGTGGCTGCCCGGGGACCGCGTGTGGCCGCAGCGCGCTCGGGGGCTCCGGCTCCGCCGCGGTGCCGCGGCCTCGTCCTCTCTTGAGCGCGAGGCCCTTCCTCAAGCCCGTCGTTACGCGGCCTCGGAGCACACAGGGCGACTGTCCCCGGTGACGCGGGACCGGGACCGGGACGGCAGCCTGAAGGCCCCGGGGCAGGCCGCGCATGCGCCACCGACCCTGCGGCGCTCCGCGTCGAGCTGCCGACCCGCCCCCAGGCTTCCTGCGCACCCGGCGGCTGCGAGGCGGGGTCAGGCGGGGTCAGGCGGGGTCGCTCGAGGGTCCCGAGCACCCTGCCCGCCTCGTCTCTTCCCCGGCGGACGGACAAGGCCCAGGAGCAGAGCAAGGCGGCAGCGCCGTGGAGCCTTCTGAGCCTGGAAAGGCCCGGATGTGCGGGGCGGCGGGGCCGGGGTGGGGGGGCCGCGGAGGCGCCCCGAGCGCGCGGCTTCACACCCGCAGCCAGACGGGCCCCGGCCCGGGGGGGGGGCCAGGCCAGCGGGCCAGGGAGGCCGGGCGCCGCCCTCCGTCGGGAGCGTCCGGGGCATGACGTCGCGGGCACGCGGAGGCCTGCGCACGGGGTCCCGGTGACCTGATCGCCCCCGTGCAAGACGCGGCTCCGGGGACGTGGAGGGCGCCCGTGTGCGCTGGGCTCCGTCCCCGCAGGGCCGCTTACCCCCGCAGCGCCGTCCACGCCGCCGTCGTCCCCGCCGTGACGTCATCCCCACGCCGCCGTCGTCCCCACGCCGCCGTAGCCCGCGGCTCCTCAGGACACAAGGCTGAGGACCCCCGGCGGAGGGGCCTGGTCGCCAGCCGCGCGCGTCCAGCCCAGACGAGCTCCGGCCGAGCGCTTGTGAGCGACAGACGCGCGGTTCCGGCGCCGCGTGGGCGCCCCTGCCCCGCGAGGAAGGCGCCCCTAGGAGCGACGGGGCCGCCCGGGCCGCGAGGAAGGCGCCCAGCCCCGTCCGCCCCAGGACCGCGTGGCCCGACGTGGCCGAGGGGAGGTTCTCCCGCGTCCGTGAGGAGGGAGCGGCTGCTGGGGCGCGAGCCTCCCGGGACCCCGCGCTCCCGAGGCTGCCCCGGGCGCAGGAGGCCAGGCCGCGCCGGGAACCCCCCGCGCCTCTGGCCTGCGCCCCGGGGGCGCCGTGTCCGCCTCCCCGGCCGCCGGCGCCCGCGCTGGGTCTCGCCGTCTGTCGGGACGCGTCCGTCTGTCCGTCCGCCCGCCGCGGGGGGGCCGTGTCCTTGGGGGGGCGCTCGGGGCCGCGGCCGGGGTCCACGCGGGGGACGGTGTGGCCTCCATCCTGACCCCGAAGGAGCCGCGGAAAGCGGGAGAACGTCCGCCAGACGCACGCGGGGCCGCACGGCCTCTTGGTTTTCCCGCGTATTTCTTTCTCTTTCTTTTTCTCTCTCTTTCTTTCTCTTCCTTCCTCCCTTCCTCTCTCTCTCCCTTTCTCTCTCCTCTCCTCTCCTTTCTTTTCCTTCCTTTCTTTTCCTTCCTTTCTCTTCTTTCTTTCTTTCTTTCTTTCTTTCTTTCTTTCTTTCTTTTTCTTTCTTTCTTTCTCTTTCTTTCTTTCTTTCTTTCTTTCTTTCTTCTTTCTTTCTTTTTCTTCTTTTCTTTTCTTTTCTTTTCTTTTTTTTCTTTCTTCCTTCCTTCCTTCCTTTCCTTCCTTTCCTTCCTTTCTTTCCTTTCTTTCCTTATTTATTCATGAGAGACAGAGAGGGAGAGGCAGGCTCTGTGCGGGGAGCCCCACGCGGGCCTCGATCCGGGGCCCCGGCGTCACGCCCCGGGTGTGCAGGGAGCAGCAGCCCCGGGACTCCGTGGACCTGCTTTAAGGCCAGTGGCGCTCGGTGTCTCCGTTGGGGTGTTTCTCCCTCAGCCACAACTTAAGGAACAGGGTGACTCTTCGTCTTTGCGTAACCAAACCGTCGGTGCACTGTAGGCTAAGCCCGTGCTTGCGGCGTTGTGTGCAGATGTTTACCGCGGAGCTTCGCTGTTTCAAACTGATTTTTCATCTAAAAGCAAACAGCTATTTGGCGTACAGGCTTCTTAACTTATTTCACGGCACGTTGAGACGTGGGTTCCATGCCTGCCTGGCTTCGAGCTCCCGGAATAGGACCCCCCGCGCACACAGTCCGTGTTGTGCTGCGATGAACCTCGCTGTTGAAGTGGATGCACGGGAGAAGCCCAGTGCCTTGGCATCTTCCTGGGCATGGCTGCGCCACACGGCTGTGTGGAAGGACCAGATCTGCGAAGCCCGGGGCAGGCAGAATGTTGGCCAACCAGAGCTTTTAGACTGAGGAACATGGGGAAAGGCTCAGTGGCTTTATCCTGAACTGAGATTTTTACCTGTAGTTCTGCGTTGGGTATACTTATGTGGCAGATGGTGAATTCTTTCTACCCTGATACTTGTACAGTGGCAGGGAGTTGCTACACTTATTGTGGGCATTTCACAGTGTATGTGATTCTCAGATCACTAGGTTGCACGCTTAAAAATATAATAGTGTATGTCAACTATACTTCAAGTAAACAAAGAAAAATATAATTTTTTTTAAAGATTATTTATTCATAGAGAGAGAGAGACAGGCAGAGACACAGGCAGAGGGAGAAGCAGGCCTCAGGCAGAGAGCCTGACGTGGGACTGGATCCCGGGTCTCCAGGATCAGGCCCTGGGCTGAAGGCGGCACTAAATCGCTGAGCCACCCAGGCTGCCCTAAATTCTTTTATAAACTAATCACAAATGCATTTTTTTAAAAAATCTTTAGCTTTACTTTTGTAGGGTACAAAGTCAGGGCCAGGGCATGTAAGTTCATGAACCATGATTTAGATTCATTCATTCATTCACTCATTCATATCTGTCCTTTGAACAACTGCTTGTGGAATGTTGGCTCTCTGCAAGGTATGGAGTCAAACTTTAGAAATACCACGATGAACAAGAAAAACTAGCCCTTATCTTCATGGAATTTACTGGCTAGTGAAGGAGATAAGAAAATAAAAATAGTAAACTGATACTACTTGTGGTAGATTTGATCAGCGCAGTGATTTTTGCCTATTTGTTCACATTTTATTTATTTATTTATTTATTTATTTATTTATTTATTTATTTAGTGTTGACATTTTAGAACTGGTTAATTAGCTGGTGTAGAAAACGAGATGGATGGATGGATGGATGGATGGATGGACGAGTTCTGTGAGTCACACCAGTTGGATAAAGAAAGTCTACTCTTGTAGAGCGGGCAGAGAATTGTGGGGGCAAGTGACAAGCAAACCATAATAGTGACTTCGAATAAGTAGTTTGGAGGGTTCTAAAGAAATTAAGT
Organism: Canis lupus dingo; assembly: GCF_003254725.2. NCBI lineage: Eukaryota > Metazoa > Chordata > Mammalia > Carnivora > Canidae > Canis > Canis lupus. The sequence goes on along the minus strand of NC_064278.1, from coordinate 30,830,853 downwards.
AAGCAAGGATGATATGATCCACATTGTGTTTCAAGGTACTATAGTTTTTTTTTTCTTAAAAGTCACAAAATTAAAGAGGTTTTATATATGTAAGTGTGTGTGTGTTTTATAGTAATTGTCTAACAATCGTTATTGTTTTGTGTATAAATATGTGCATATTTTTTCCAAATCTGCATTACATTTTTATTTATTTATTTATTTATTTATTTATTTATTTATTTATTTATTTTTTTTTTTTTTTACATTTTTATTTAAATGTAGAAAAGTATTTGGCAGATGCAATAGCTTATACTGTTGTGGTCATGACTTTCCTGAACTAATTTTGGTGCAAAGATAATGCTTTGCTTTTCCTTTGTGGTTTACTAAGCACCTTTAGTTTAGCAAATATATTCCATGAAATGAGACACTGTTATCCTTTCCTACCTTATGTTTAGAACTAATTTTTAAAACCCCACACACTGTTTTAAAAGTGTTTCTTTATGGTAAAAGAATATATATCATCTTCTCTTGTTGTGGGATCCACTAAAGTTTCTAATGAGCTGAAAATCACAACAAGACTCACCAGACCTGGAAATGATATATTCCCTTGTGATCCATCCTTTCAAGTGTTGTTTTTTTTTTTTTAAGATTTATTTATTTATTCATGATAGAGAGAGAGAGAGGCTCCATGCTGGGAGCCTGACGAGGGACTCCAGGATCACGCCCTGGGCCAAAGGCAGGCGCTAAACCGCTGAGCCACCCAGGGATCCCCCCAAGTGGTTTTTTGAATCTCTTCTTACTGACTTTCCTATGTTTGGTTATTTAAACCTTCACAAATGAAATCTTTGGGAAGGATTACCTGATTAAGTATGTCTACTTTGAATCACTTTTTTTCCTTCCCCTGTCAAGCTAGAATACAAATATTATAGTCATTTCATTGTGAATTACATATTTCTCAATATGAAAGGACGAATGAAGTAAGTTCCTCCATGTTTTGCCTCCTTGGTGGGTTACTGCTTAGCCTAAAACTTTTTGAACCCACAGGATGACTCGCCTTCTTAAATATTTCCCAGATTCCAAAATTTCAGAAGATTACTGACCTCCTTGTCCCTCTCTCCCTCTTTTTCTTCTTATTCTAGAAGGATATGGTGAAGAAATCGCCTGCACTCAGAATGGTCAGATGTACTTAAACAGAGACATTTGGAAACCTGCCCCTTGCCAGATCTGTGTCTGTGACAATGGAGCCATCCTCTGTGACAAGATACAGTGCCAGGATGTCCTTGAATGTGCTGACCCTGTAACTCCCCCTGGAGAATGCTGTCCTGTCTGCCCACATACAACTGGAGGTAGCAATACCAACTTTGGTAAGAATGCTCAAGGCCAACTCAGAGTTGATCCAGTGACTCATCTTTATAATTGCAGTGGTTTTTGCTCTCAGAATTCAGCAACCAAAAAGAATAATTAAACCACTAGTCAATGGTGTTTGGGGTTAATGGTTTTGTTCACCCACTTTATCTAACACTAGGGAGAGGAGAGAATAATTTCCTGTTCTCTTAAAAACCAGGGGAATTTTGGGCTGAATTTTGTGTGGTTATGTCTAATTTAAGTTAAGAATTTCTTGTAGTCATTTTCCATGGTTCTTTGTTACCCTGCCCATGCTGGATGCCTCCAAAATATTTGTTGGTATTCTGTGAGGTCATTTATTGTCTAAGAGGAGATCTAGAAAGCCCATTTGTCTTCTCTGGAGCCAAGTTTGCTCTTGGGAATGGAATAATTATTTCTAATATAATTTAATGCCAGAGCACCCTCTGTTACATTAGTTCATAAATGCAGAATGTTTTTAATGATGGCTCAGAAAGACAAGAGAATGAGATGGATTTCCTGGAGAAAAGAATGATATAAATTGCTGGTTTTTAAACCTTTTTTTGAGACAAATGTCAACGTTTAATATAGACTATGTATTTGAATACATGTGTTAAAGAGACATATAAGAGGAACAAGTTCATTTTTATGTTTTAATGAACCAGGTAAGATTAATATTAAACTATTATTTGTTTCAGCAGTCATGAATGTTTTTGTAGCGCATGCATTGTTGTCAAGAGAGCGTTAAGGCTTTATTCCCCCAGCCCAAAATTCCATTGCAAATAACCATAAATACAATGAAGAATTCAACTGTATTTTCATGGAAGCACTAGATAGTAATTTACCAATTCTCCTCTTGGATATCATTCAAGAGTAATGGTGTGCCTTGAATAAATACGTAAACTCTAGTTTTAGGAATGTAAGCAGAAACATATAATAGGAAGAGTTAAAACTATGACACCTAAGGGCTACCCAAAGCTGATGCAACCTACAAAGAAGCTCTGGGAAAAAAGCAAAATTAAACCTGTGTGGATAAGTGAATAGTATGTTGGGACAGTGGGGGCAAATAAAAAAATAAAAAAAAACAACAAGTGACCTTTTGCAATAGCTGGGTTTGTGAAGTCCATTTTGTTCCAAAATGAATAATAAAAATAGAGCTAGCAACAATGTTGATGGCAAAGATAATCTAAGAAAAAAGGGAAGGTGTTAGCTACATTTACAAAATTAAGAACACACTGGTAAATATATTACCACAGAACTGATAAAAATTATGACCATTTTACCACAAACTAAATAAAACTTAGTGGAGTTTATTAAGAAAGGCCTACATTAGAAATATAAAATAATTAACAATGAGGAAAGAAGCAGAGGGAAAACCAAAAACCATCATGGGGAAATGAAAATGACAGAGGAAGAAGCGCAGGAAAAATCAATATTGCCATTAAAAGAAAAAATTATCTTAACAGATCTATGAAAAAAGAGTACTTTTCTTTGTATTTGAAATAAAGATATTTGGCAAAAATAAATATTCTTGATAAAGATGCTCAATAACTTAGTACCAAATGATATTTCATTAACCCAGTAAAATATGTACATCTCAGCTTAAAAGCTTCATTATGTTTAGTACTAGAATTATTTTCTCTAAACTCAGAGATAGATTATGAATATCCATTATGACAACTACAGTTTAATATTATTGAATATACCTGAACAAAAAATTAGATAAAAAAAGAAATTAGAAGTATAAAAATTAGAAGAGAGGAGGTAAAATGATTTGTTGCAGAAAATATAACTGTGTACTTATAAAACTTAAAGGGAAAGTAGTTTTTTACTAAATAATTTAGTAAGATGCTGCAGTGTGAAATTAACAAACAAATTAACAGATTTACTATATACCAGCAATCAGCCCATAGAATAAATAATGGGAATAAAAAATATCTTATTTATAATAGCAACAGAATAAAATGGCTAAGAATAAACAATGTGAAATGTATAAGATCTACCTGAAAAAAATGGTTACCAAGTCAGATGACAACTCTAAAAAATGGAATGTCCCATTATGTTTTTGGTTAGGAAGACTCGTAATAGAAAAATCAGTAATAGTGGCCCCCTCCAGGGGATTGAAATGTGGGAAATAGGGGAAAGGGACAGGATAGAAGGATTTTTTTTCACTCTATAATTGTGTATCTTTAACGTATTTTGGGTTTTTAGGTATACAATTGAATAACCTCAAAAAAGTATAAAAAACAAAAAATATATTGAAGATTATTCATGACAAATTTAGTAGCTAATTTTATAATTTAATGAACTTTAAATGCTATATGAATGGTGTGAAGAATATTTGAATAATGTCAGAGTTTTCCAAAGAGATGTAATACTTTGCCTGTTACCAAAATATTGACCTAAAACAACTTTTGAGTTATCCCTACTGTTAATAGGGAAACCTGTTTAAGTTACATTCTGACATCCCAAAAACCTATTACTGAAAATAAGTATTTAGGAGATTCTCATTAACTGTTTCTTCTTAAAATAACATATTTAACATATTTATTCTTCCCTTTCTTACAGGTAGAGGAAGAAAGGTAAGTTTTACTTCGTATGGTTTTATTTTCAATACTGTCCACTCAGGACTGTGCTTTATGGTATTTGAAAGTCTTTTGTAAAGTACAAATTACCATACAAATATAAATATTTGAGCTACTTCACTTATAGATTACAGCTGCCTCTGTTTTATTCACTTTGTTAATTTTTGTTTATAGATGTTTCTTCTAGAAAGTTGTAAATCCCTTAGGGATTGAGACTGTGCCACATTAACCTTTGAATTACTTGCATTTATTGGGGTGCCACGGTGGCTCAGTCAGTTAAGCAATTGACTCTTGATTTCAGCTCACATCAGAGTCTCATGGTTGTGAGATGGAACCCGTGTGGGGCTTCACACTGGGTGTGGATCCTTATTAAGATTCTCCCTCTCACGCTGCCCTCCCCCCAAAAAAAAAACCCCAAAACCCCCAAATTACTTGCATTTATCACTGTGCTTAGTATATACCTTACACATATTAGAAGTTCAGTAATTGCTTAATTGAAGAAAGGATGGATGGAAAGAAGGAAGAAAGAGTGGGTGGGTGGGTGATGGTTGTATTTCAGTGGGGTTGTGGCCTCTCTTCTCTTGGTTCAGAAGTGAATATTCACTCAAAAGAAGTAATTGAACACTTTATCAAACACATAATCAGCTTCTCTTCTTTCCTCTTCCCCTACCTTAAGGAGCCTAAAATCTAGTCCCAGAAACAAGCCTTACATTCAAGAGGATGATGGTACAATTTAGCCAGAATCCTAAATATAACTGCCAATTTGGCCACTTCTCACCTGCATGTGGGTAATCTCTCCGAGTGAAGAGAGTTCCATTCCCTTGGCATTGTTCTCCGTTTTCTAGTTAATTCAAAAACAGTGGCATTTGCTTCAGTATTATCCAGATGGGATGGGCTTGGGGATCAGGAATGGAAATGGGCAGTCATCCTGAATTTCATGGCAGATTTGAGGCAGATGACCACTGACTTTAAGTTGTCTTAATTTTGCATACGGTGGAACTTCATTAAGGTGATAATCAGAGCATCAGATAAAGCAAAGCTATACCCTCATATTAAATGAAATGATGCTATCCTGGCTACTTCTACAGTTTTTGGTTAAAAGGGCAATACCATAAATTGTCTTATTTGGAATAAATATCAGTGAAGCTATTTAGATTTGGATATATGTCAAAAGAGTAGGTCTACAGATACCAGCCCATGTTTTATTTATATCTGAAATTAAACCTGAACTTTTCTAAAGGCAGTGTGGGACAGTTGGGGGAAGGACATGCTTAAAACAGCTGCCAACTTACCACATCCTATTATGTGCTACCATCGTCATGACTCGGTCATTTACTATCAGGTGCCGTCAGAACTATCAGAGCAGGGTACTGTAATAAAAATGTATTTTGTGCCTTGTTTATATGAATATTGATTTTATTTGTAATTCATTCGTTCATTCATGTCAACCTCCTAATAGTTACTGAGCCTTTGTTAAATCCCTGTATGAGGCAAATGATACAGATGATGCAATGGTGGGAAAAAACACTGTGACCGTCTCCACAGTAACGCCATCCTGTAAAAGTGGTGAGACATGTCCATGTGGCTTTAAGTGATGAGTAACAGACAAGAAGCAAAATTAAACTGTAATTCTCATCAGGTCTCAGATTTGGATCTCTGAATCAGATATGAGTATTTGAATTTTATGTTTCCCAGTGAGTACGAAAATCAAATTTGGCAGATGTTAGACAAATGATAATTCCATGTAAATTAATTTATTTATAGCCCATATTTTAAAAAGCAACAAATACTTACATTTGTGGCTTCTTTCCAAAATAAGAATCCTCATTGAATCATTAGAAACATTTATTATCAGAACCTGATAATGGATCACTCAATCCCCACATCAGGTATTGTGGAAAAATGAAAGTTCATAATGAGATATCAGAAACCTTACAATTTAGCTGACAAAGATACCAGCGAGTTCCATTCTCCTAAGCACAAAGAGCAAAGGCTGCATTTTAATTGCTGGTCTCTTAAAATGGAGATTTCCCGACCATTCTTAGTTGACTATTCCATTTTTCTCTTTTTGATTGAAATAATTTCTCTTCACTTTTTACTTGTTTTTCTAGATTTGTTCCAGAAAAGAACTTTTTTTTTTTTCTTTCTCCCAGCATTATTCTCATAAAGTCCTTTCGGTATTGGGTGCAGATTTATCTACCCTTTCTAAACAATTCAAATTCTTTCAGCATCTCAAAAAAAAGCTCTTACAGCTCTTAAAAGGTTAATTTTTTTTGATACTTTCAGGTTATTTTACAAATAGGAAGGGTCAGGCTGGAAGTTAGGAGACTTGGAAGTGCAGAAATAAGCCTGCTCTGTTTTCCTGCCCGTGTGTGATGATCCTCTTCTTCTAGACTGTAGGTTGTCTTTAGTCTCTTGTGTCCCACCTTGGACCTGCTCACGTAGCGCTCCAATCTGCTTCTGTAGAGCTATTTCTCACTGCCAGATTCTCTATTCCCGACTTCCTAACCTTAGCATTACAATCACCAGGTGCCTTCAGGATGTTACTCTGCCATAGAATCCATTATTAAGACCATTAGGATTGTAAAGTATTTTTTAAATTTCACCTTATAAAATTTTGTCAGATATGAGATACAACTGGAAGGATATAATTGAATTGTACCTTTCGGGAGTATGCTTAGGTGATCTAGATGAAAAACCTGATATTAAGGGATCTCTGGGTGGCTCAGCGGTTTAGCGCCTGCCTTCAGCCCAGGGCACGATCCTGGAGTCCCGAGGTCAAGTCCTGCGTCAGGCTCCTGGCATGGAGCCTGCTTCTCCCTCTGCCTGTCTCCTCTCTCTCTATCTCTAGCTCTAGCTCTAGCTCTAGCTCTAGCTCTAGCTCTAGCTCTAGCTCTATCATGAATAAATAAAATCTTTAAAAAAAAAACCTGAAATTACATATGATCTTTAACCCACAACTTCACTTTCTAGAGATACATCACAAGGTATTAACTAGAGATACTACACATATATTTATAACAAGGATATTCATTGTGCTGTTTTTTTACTTGTGAAAATGAAACTATAAGTAAAATACGGAGGCATTGATGAGGTACACCAAGTTCAGGTACATGCTGGGAAACTAAGAATACCAGCATGTTAAAAGTGGTTGTCTCCTGGGTGTGGAAATGTTGTTTCTTTTGTAAATTTCCTCTATTTTTAAAATTCCTCATTAACCCATATTATTTTTATGATCAGATAAAAGAGCAATGTATGTGAAAAGAGAAATAAAACTCATTACTCTCACTTTTTCTACATTTTGGATATCATTCTTCATGTATTCATACTCTTCAGTTGCCCAGTAAAAAGCATTATTAATGGAAATTAATATATTCAAGAATTTATTGAGGATTTCTGTGTGTCAAACTAAGGATGTAAAGTAGACTTGATCAGGACCTTGGTGGGACCAAAATCTGTTGAAAGACAAATTCCCAAATAATTAATGCATGTAAATATATGGTAAAATAGAGGTATATAAAGGTACAATTCATCCAATATTATCTATGTACTTGAAATCATGCTATGAGAACACAGTTTTTCAGAAACTGAAGTTCTGAGAATCCCATCTACAGCTGTTGCATTTGCTACATCTATCATAAAAGCCAATTAAACTGCCTGATGTTATATCCTTTAAGTCATTTTTGTTTCTGGTGTTATTTTTCTTTTCTAATTCAGTTAATATTTTTTCTAGATTTACCTCAGATAATGAGAATTGTCTAACCAATGTTATAATGTTATTTCCTTCTTTTTTTCTTTCTTTTGAAGATAAGCAAACTTATCTCGTTATTTCTCCAATTCTTCCATGAGTTTTAAAAAAGGTGGCAAGGGTTTTAGAAATGGCTGGCACCTGTAAATTACTAAAGACTGGGTGACGTGTAATAGGAATGTGAAAATTCAAACGTATCCAAATATTGGATTTTCTTTAGAGTTTTCCATCTTTGGATAGATTTCCTATGGTACTTTGATTTTACAACTTTTCAACACAGCTATCCTGGTCTAGTCAGTTACTAGGCTTATTCAATATAAAAACTAAAGCAAAGTAACTTGATGCTTTTCACACATTGGATGGATATTTTTGTGTCTTTCAGATGAGAAGTAATTTTTTTTATCAGCAATATCTGACTACTGTAAATATTCTTTCTTTTTTTAAAAATATTTTGTTTGAGAGAGAGAGGAGTGAGGGGGAATGCATACGAGGAGAGCAGAAGCAGAGGGAGGGGCAGAGAAACTGGGAGAAGCAGACTCCTCGCTGAGCAGGGAGCCTGACTGGGCCTTGATCCCAGGATCCTGGGGTTGTGACCTGAGCTGAAGGCAGGTGCTTAACCAACTGAGCCACCCAGGAGCCCATATTTTACATTTTTTATACAGAAATTCCCAGTGTTGATATGGAATATTTTAGTATGACATGATTATGCTCAACAAGCTATTATATTTTGATAATTGAACTTTTTTTTGCTTCATAGGGACAAAAAGGAGAACCAGGATTAGTGCCTGTTGTAAGTATACATAAATATTATTTTCATGTGTCTTTAATAAACTTAGTTATAGCACAGTTATAGATTATTGCTTATATACATACCCTCATAGAAAGAGACATCAGTTTTTTTATAACCAAGTTTTAGTATAAGATAAGCAAGCCAAAAGAGATTAATTCTTTAATATAATATTTAAGGCTTATTTATTACAATATTCTTGACTTTATTGTCCCATGACTGAAAGTGAAAGTCAGGGTCTTACAAAGTTAAGCATATTCTATATGGATGTAAAGGGATACTTAAGATCTATATTTTTATAGTATAAATTGCAATGTAATCCAAATAGAAAGGCATTATTTAATGTTCCGCACTTCTGGAAATATATCTTGCCATTATCCTAATTGAAATTCCATACTGTATAAGAGTTACTTAGACTTGTACACGATCAAAAAGTATATTCTTAAGGAGGATGAAAATTCTTCAACCACCAGTCTCCTAGATCTCAAAGGAGTTGTCATCACTCTGTCAAGACAAGCATATGCATGTTGATTTATTTGTCAGAGTTTGCATTTTTGCTTTGCCTTGAAATTGGCTTGTTTTTAACAAAGATTCCTAAAAAGGCAAATCATTCATATTGTTGTCTTTTATTTAAAAGCTCTTAGGTGTACTTACTATGTCTTAGGTACTATTTTGAGTGCTCTACAAGTATTTATTTATTTGTCTTCACAACGGTTGTGCTGGGGGGTGGGGTAATTTTACCATCGTCATCACCATTTCACAGGAGCAGAAACACTGAGCATGGAGAGGATAAGAAATAGTTCAAGGTCACACAACTGGTAAGGCACAGAGTTAGGATTTGAACCCAGGCCTCTAGGCTCTAGCACTGGTGCTCTCATTCACTATAAGGGTACTGGCTCCCTGTTTCAGAGCTTAAGTTAGGTCATGTCCTAATGCTAAGCAGGGAGGACATGGGCATCAGTCGACAACATCGATTTGCTCTAAAAACATTCACTGGACATTTGTTGTTACTCTTATTTGTTTGGCTGTTGACTGTTCTAAAACTCTGTCGCGACGCCTTCTTTACAGATTATCTTGTTTATTGTTTAGGTAACAGGCATACGTGGCCGTCCAGGACCAGCCGTAAGTAGTTTCCTCCAACACTCATGGTGCCCATCAGTTCTTAGAGATACACTGAAAATCTTTAAAACCATCAGAGACATCAACACCATGACGCTTGGCTTCTTGAAACGTTTTGTTTTGAAACCTCTTCAAGTTCAGGTGTTCCTTTGTAATGATGAATTATGCATGAAAGATCATTTCGTTCTGAAATTGATGAGCCCTATTGTTCCTTTGGGTTAGAGTCACTATTGATCATGAGGAAGGCAAGACGCTCTGTTGTCACACTGTTACATATTAGCCTTACTCACTGGAATCGGGGCCCACGTGCCTGCTATTTGACAATGATTGAAGGTGGGCTACCTCTATCTGTTTAATGAAATAAACTCTTGATTACATCTGTTCATGAAATTAAATCATATTTCCATAGAATTTGCAAAGTCACACATCAGAATAGCATATTAACTAGCTTAGCATAAAAGACCATTGATCTCCGGGTTGGATTACCAGTTGGCCTTCCTGGGTAACTAGATGGAGAACATAAACATACGTTCCTTCAGACCACTGATAATTTGGGGTTTGCACATCTTTGTAGTTCTAAAAATCCAAACTGCATGTTTTTGTAACCATAATTTAGTGGCAAAGGCTTGTTTGGGACAAGACAGCAAAAATGATCCTTATAAATTTTGCAGTTATCATTCAGGTGATAGATTCAGCCCACTGGGCTGCAGATGCGATAATGTAGCATTTAATTCTTTAATTCTGTACAGACATTTAAGCTTCATTGCTGACATAAACAGCCTTTCTCTGTACACAGAGTTTTTTTTTTTTTGTACACAGAGCTTTTATACGCACATGGCTTTATCTTCTATAGATTGAATTGAATTAGAAGAGTGATATTTCTGTTTTCCAATTTTCTTAGCTCCAGCAGACATTTACAACAAAAACATCTGAAGTATGCTTGTTTTGCAGGCATAATCATCACTTTCTGTTTTAGGGACCTCCAGGATCACAAGGACCAAGAGGAGAGAGGGGCCCAAAAGGAAAGCCTGTAAGTTGACAGCAGAGTCTCCTTTTTGGTGAATTGTCCCCCATACCAGTAGGCGCGTCTGTACCACATCCCTGGATACAGCAAAGAGTTGGTGGCACTGTTTCTCTGTCACCTCTATCAGATGTGTCAGAATTCAGGTCATGGAGCGATGCGGTGTCTCCTCTGCGTCGGAGGGAATTATCGCAGGGGAGGGCTTACCTATTGTCTTAGTAGGTAACACAGATGACGCCTCTTTGTCCCTCAGGAGGTCAAACTAGAGCAAAGTAGAACTTAAGGAAACATGATGAATGGCTCACGTTGCTTGCAGGAGTTGTAAACCATGAGCGAACAATGCCAAGAATGTGCTGTTGAGGTAAAACACCCAAGTTGCATGACCTGTGGTTGCCACAGGAACACCCAAACCTGATAAAGAACAAGATTATTAGAGAACTAGGTTTTCTTTCGAGCGTTTGTACAACGAATTTATTTCCAAAGTATCTATCGCTCTTTTTTCACTGCACAGCTGCTGCGAAGCTGCTATCCAAGGACTCATTTTAAAGATCAGCAAACCACTCCACAACAAAGGGAGCGCCTCTAAATTTAAATGACCAACTGTATACCCTTAAGATAAAACATGAAGATGTTATATAATATATGCCAAGTGGTTTATTCTCTTATTACCAAGTCCTAGGATAGCAATTCTTTTTCTTTTTATACCTCCCCATCGGAAATGAACGTCTTTCATGCATTAAACAATGTATTCATTTCTGTATTGCTGTCGTTATCTTATGTTTTAATGAGAAAAACTTGTGCTGTTTGATTTTCTGTCTAGTGATTTCTACTACATTTAACTCCAGATTTTTAGCCTTCCAGATATGCGTTTATCCATAGTTAGAAATAGATGAGCAGGGAAGCAACAAACCACCTTGAGGATTAAATGAAGAACAACGTACTTCAGGTCATGTTGCTGGGAACTCTTGCTGCCGGTTCCATCTCTGATACTGTTTTATGCTTCCACGCATAGGGCCAAGTGTAGTGTGATGCTCCTTGCAGATGGTGCCCGAGGCACGCAGGTGAATGAGGCCCCCGGGGAGCAGGCCAGTGGCCTGCAGGCGCTCTGGGCACCTCATGCTGCCTTCCTTCCTCACTGCTTTCCTGCTGAGCCGCCTCACCCATGTCGGTAGCCTGAGCACAGTTAGTGGCTCTCCAGGTGTCTGCTCCGAGTTAGGGTGACATGCCTCCACCATGGCCAGTTGAAAGATTAGCAGGCATGATGTCACAAAATACCCATAGGTAGTGTGTTCTGCCTCATGTCTGAAGACTTGAGGACCTAGACTCAGGCTGTGGCTGGCACCTTGTGGGCTGGACTCTCCTCACAAATACCATTTCTCCCTCTGCTTCCATTACTACCAGTCAGGATTTCACGATGTGAAGCGTGGTTTCTCAAGCCCAACACTCTTGGCATTTGGGGCCATCTGATCCCTATACGTTGCAGGGTAACTGGCAGCATTTCTGATTCCACCCACCCGCTGCCAGTCGCAGCACCTGTCCTCCCCATACAGCCGTGACAGCTAGAAACCTCTCTTGATGTCACTCCAAGGGGAGGGAGCAAAGTGCTCAGGATGGAAAGCCACTGCTATGGAGATGTTCTCACGAAGCCCTCGTTCCTACCGATGACCATGGGGTCTGTGTCTCATCACGGGGACTTGGTTCTAACTCAACTACCCTGATCACTTCATGGTGACCCACCAGCAGTCCGTCAGGACGTGGACAGTGGTTCAGGTTGCACGTGACACTTCTTGGGTCTCTTTCCTCGTCTGTAAACTGGGAACAAGCCAAGTGTTACCCACCCCAGCATCTCCTGAGTGTGTGGTGCCTGGAGCTGGGGTGGCACTGACGGGCCCTTCCTCTCCTGGGTGTTTAGAGGCCGCCACCTAGTGGCCTTTGGTCAGTACTGCTGTGCAGGTGGTTCCCTGAGAGGAGTAGGGGTGCGTCCGGGGGGTGGGGGGTGGGAGTGTGTGTGGGGGGTGAGCAAGGTTGGGTGGTGGGTTGGTGGAGGTGGGGGTGCGGGGGTGGGGGGCGGGCAAGGATGGGTGGGTGGGGGAGGGTGGGAGTGACTGGGTGCACAGAGGTTGGTGGGGGTGGGTGGGGTGGGGTGGGCAAGGATGAGTGGTGGGGGGTCGGGGGTGGGTGGTGGGTGGTGGGCAAGGATGGGTGGTGGGGGGTCAGTGGGGATGGCTGGGTGGGGTGGGCAAGGATGGATGGTGGGTCGGTGGGGGTGACTGGGGGGGGCGGTGGGGTGAGGTGAATGAGGATAACGGGACGTTTACCTCAACACAAGTGTGCGTACTTCAGCTTACTTGGAAATGGGAATGTCTATATTTTAATGTGTTCCCAAATTATCTTTTCTGTTTTCAATGTTTATCAGAAAAACTGTTTATGTAGTATATTTTTTCTTACTTTCATTATAATTATGTTCACTTTATTTTGGGCCATTTTTACAGATTTGTATTAATTTCAATCTCCATTTGCACAAGAGTACAAACCGTGTAGGCTATTGAGAGGAGATGCTTTGGAGGCACGGAATACCTCACACTCAGTAGGACAGTGGGCCGTCTTCTGGTCGGACTTCGAAACATGATTATTAATCGTAGAGGGATGGAAAAAGGATATGATTTTTTGAGGATCAATATTACCCAGACGTCTCTCTACTGTCTCATATTGACACTAGATGTGGCTTTGGTGTTGTCTTTAGAAATCTCCTTGGGAGCAGAGATATTTCAGCTCACGTTTTGCATATAACAGAACCTGGTTCTCAGCAGCTTCATGTTTCAGAAATACAAGTTTTCCATGCAAGGCCGTTCGCGTAGGTCAGACGACTGCTCTTCCTGTGCCGCCGTGGACAGCACGCATTTGCAGTTCGTGTGCTCTCATCCGTAGGCTCAGGGGTCCTAGACGGCAGTTACGGTCAGCCTCTTAAGCATGATTACAAGCCTTCAGTGAATTGGCAGTGGCGTAGGGGTCAGTGAGGGTTTGACTTGAGAAAGTGATTGATAAGAATAATTTTCTGAGAAATTATTTTAAGTGTGTTTCAGACTGTCTACTTCTGTTTGGTAGATAAGTTCACTTATATGCCCTTTTCCCAAGAGGGATCCTTATGAATCTACAGAAATATTTGAATATAGTAATTAAATTACTGAATAGCTGTTACGCCACTGTCCCCACGGCCATCATCTGCAAACTGCCCCCTTCCCCACCTCAGCTTGTTTTATATTTTCTCTTTCTGCTGTATCAGCTCCTGTTCTAATTACTTACTGTAAGCCAGGAGGTGTTCTCGTGGTTAGGCACGAGGAGCTGCTTTTATCAAACTCCAATTCACTTACCGTATTTTTCTTGATCTTTGCTTCTAATTATAAAAACCATACGGACTTTTGAGCTCTTTGGTCCCTTCTTTCCTTGTCAAGTCTGTTAAGACTCTTCAGGGTTAAAAGTCAGAAAATGCTTCACAAGACTTGTGGGAATGAAGAGGTTGGGGGCTGGAGCATGTTCAGAACTGAGGACGTGGCTGTTCCCCAAGCTGCCTCCAGAATGTGGTTGGGAGGAGAGTGGAATTTGGCAGCTCGAAATCCTTGCTCACTTCTCTGAGAACTAGACTTGGCTGGGTCTCTGAGCCTTTCCCTCTCCTTCTCATTGGTCTGGTCTACCTTCGGGGGTGGTAAGGAAAATAAAGTTTGCCAGACTCCCAAGTACTAGAATAAAGAGGATTGAAATGCGAAAATGTAATAAGCATATATTGAGTGTCTGCTGTGTGCCAAGAACTATACAAAACACTAAAAAATTCAAAAGATGAAAAAAGCCACAAACCCCAGTCAGCAGGCTTTCAGATATTTTTTGGGGGGAGAGAGGAGGTTAAGCAGGCACATACACAGTTAACTGTAAATCTAAGACAGACAAACGAATTCAGAGATTTTTATTAAATATCACAAAACCAAACAAATAAGGAAGCTTATTCTAGAAAATTGGTGAACTGAATACAATTTTATGATTATCCCAAGAAGGCTCATGACTGGGGATTTAACACATCAAGAGTAAAATTTTTACCCAGAGTATACCATGCCCCTATGGAAATCCACGGCGTCAGCAGAGCTGATGAACTTGCTCTAGGTTGCTGGGTTGCTATTGGCTGTTTTTTTTTTTAATAGAATTTTTTTTATTTTTTTTATTTATTTTTTATTTTTTTAGAGAAGTTTGAGGTTCACATAAAATTTCAAAGGAAGGCACAGAGAGTGCTCATGTATGCTCTGTCCCCATAAGTCATAGCCTTCCCCACTGTCAGCCTGCCCCGGCAGAGCCCATCGTTCACGTGAGGATTCCCCTGGCGGGTGTATGTTCCAGGGGCTTGGACCAGCACATACTGACACATCCTCATCATCCCAGTACCATACACAGTGCTTTCACTGCCCTAGAGTTCTGTGCCCTGCCTCTTTATGTCCCCATTCCCACCCTAAGCCCTGGCAACTGCAGATCCTTTTACTGTCTTTATAATTTTGCCTTTTTCAGAATGTCATAGAACTGGAATCATCATATAGTAGGTTATTCATTTTTAAGATGATGAGCACTCCATCTCCACCAAGAAGTCTGCACGTTCAGCTTTCTATGACGTACATATTCGGCAGTGGGCTCTAATTTGCACTGGCTTGTTTCTCCAGGGTCCTCGTGGTCCTCAGGGAATTGATGGAGAACCCGGGGTTCCTGGTCAACCTGGTGCCCCAGGGCCCCCCGGACATCCATCCCACCCAGGGCCTGATGGCATGAGCAGGGTGAGTTCTGGGCATTACTCAATGTTGTATTTAGATTATACGTTCAGCTTTTAAAAATTGTGTAATTGGAGTATAGCCGACCTACAGTGTGGTGGTAGTTCCAAGTGTGCAACCTCATGATTGAACGACTCTATACGTTACCCAGTGCTCGCCAGGCAGGCGTCTCCATCTCCTACCGCACAATGTCATCACAATGTGGTTGATTACACCCCTGTGCTGTACTTTCCATCCCCGTGACTTATTATTTTATAATCAGAACTTTGTGCCTCCTGATCCCCTTCACCTATTTTGCCCGCCCCCCCCCCCCGCCTAAGTTTTTGATTTATTATTATGATTTCAAGTTGTCTCAGTTCAGATGTTGGCCCTTGACTGTAAGAGCAGCTAAGTGAATGCAGTGCTGCTATGGAACAACAATAAAACTAAGAAGTCACCAGAGAATAGTTGGAAAATTCCAAATAGCATTTTTTTAAAGTACTACTTCAAATTACTTGTTTCTCAATTCTGTTCTGGACTCTGCAATTTTGTTCTTTTTGTTGATTTTAAAGGACTACTAATACTCTTCCTAATAGAAACTGAAAAGAGAAACATCTGTATCCTCCTGCTGTTCTCCAGGCTCAGGATGCTCACAAAATCTGCGCCATGTCCTCTGCAAGAAGGGAAGATGACACATCCCTTATAATGTATATGGAAAGGGCCACAGAGTTGACGCTAAAAATGCTATCTGATTATTTCCCAATTTTAGTTTACTGCCAGAAATGAAATAAAACAAAATATCTTTCCATAAATGCTTCCTTGAATTCTTAGTGGCAGACATAGGGGATTTATGAATAGATCACCCAGGAAAACAAGGAACATATGGAGCCCTGACATAGGACTGTTGTTTTATAATAATTTATACAGTTTCTTCTCAACTGATTGCAGAAGGAATTGCCGATTTATTTTTTCTACAATATGCGCATTTTCCCCAATAAAGTCTAGAAATTAACAGCACTCTTGGAATATATATATGGACAATTTTGGTCAGTTGGGTTACCAGAGTTTTTGTGAAAGAGAGTAGGTAAATCTGTTGCCAATTCTTGGAACAGTCAGTGATTCATTAAAAGGATGATAAAATCTTTATCAACCTCTGTAAATACAGTTAAAATTTACTGGTCATGAACAAAGAAACAGTACCATCTAAGTAAAATAGTCTGGAATGGAAACTGGAATCTTCAGGACAGATATTTTAAAAGCATCTTGCAGGCTTTGTTCAGACATTTGGCAAGCACCAATTGTGGGAGGAAATCAGATAAAGAGATTTGAAGCTGAAATCGATGAGACGGGCAGGATGGTGCACGCTTTCACCCAGCGTGAGACCGACCACGTGGTCCAAAGGAACATGGTTATAAAATACTCCGAGGAAGATTGTCCAATCAAAAACACACACAATGAAAACGAGGTTGAATCTTTTTCTGCACTTTAAAATCAAAAATATAAAAAAGATTCTCAGAAGAGTCTTTGTATAAGAATCCCAGATAATGTGCGTTTCTCAATTTAAGTTTGTGATGTATGTCTTTTACTGTGGAGATAACATAAACTTGTTGCTTTCACAGCCATTTTCAGCTCAGATGGCTGGGTTAGATGAGAAATCTGGACTTGGGAGTCAAGTAGGACTCATGCCTGGCTCTGTGGTAAGTGCAGATTTTACCGATAAAGCTCTTGTGGAAAATAACATTATATAAAGCAACGTTTGAATTAGCTAGTTAAGAAGTAGTCTGTGTCTTCTTAAACAAATCTGTCCATCCATTAACTCCTTCAAATTATTTATCAAACCCTGCTGTGTACCAGTTAAAAGCCCGGCGGTGTTCCATTCATAACTGTGCAAAGTACTTGTTGGCTTTAATAAAGTGTTGCCTGTATAGATCATTTGATATATGAAGAAAATAAAGAATTTTAAAACATATACTCACCACAACAAATCTACTTTTATAGTGTTGTTAGAAACAGTGATTTGGTAAAACTGCCATGTGGGAAATTTTGGCTATTTATTTATTATTTATTTATTTATGATTTTATTTTTTTATTCATGAGAGACAGAAAGAGAGAGAGAGAGAGAGGCAGAGACACAGGCAGAGGGAGAAGCAGGCTCCATGCAGGGAGCCCGACGTGGGACTTGATCCCGGGTCTCCAGGATCACTCCCTGGGCCGAAGGCGGCGCTGAACTGCTGGGCCACCTGGGCTGCCCAAATTTTGCCATTTTAATTTTTGTTTTTTCCTACTTACCATCCTCTGACTGCCTCAGCCAACAACTCTAAAGTTACCTCATAACCATTCCCATCGACTTTTTAATTTCTTCAGCTGCCAACAGGAATCCCATTTTCTCTGAACCTGGATATTTGGAGAATACAATCTCATAACTCAAAGGCATCCCAGATTAATGGAATGTCAGGCAATAGCCAAGTGTGAAGTTAGGCCACATACATAACCACCCTGTTTACCCATCCTTAAACATTGTTTGTATACTTTTTAAGTCCTTCGCAGTATGGGCTTCTTCAGCGATCACCTTGGGATGAATTTCTGAAATAGGTTAGTTTTCATCCACTTGAAGTTCACATTGCCTGTGTGTTTATTTTCTAATGAAGTGTCAGTTTTCTTACTAGCTAAACCTCTGATATGTTCAAAATAAAAATTTAAATTTTTGCCATAAGAACAAACTTGATTTTGATCTAATTGATTTCACTTTTTCTGCCATTTCAAAAATTATATGGATATATTATTAATATAATTTCTAAAATGGCATTTTCCTTCTCATTGTCATGCCTCAGTGTAATCATTTCATACTTAAATGGAGAAAGCCTATGTAGATACTTTAAATGTATGTTATGAAAGAAATAATCCAGAAATCTTAGTGCCATAGATAATTTTAAACTTATTTTTAGTGTGACCTAGTCAATATTGTTGTTGATGGCTTCCTAAGTCTTTAATTCAACGTGCTCATTCATTTAAGTTATAAGAATTCTCTGCTGTGACACTGAAGAACTAAATAGACAGTTTGAGAATTACTTTATGCCTGCCAAGATTTTTCTTTTGTTGGATGTTTTGGTTTAACAGAACCACCCTTAAGCATGCAAATGTTCTTGTCCCAGAGACATGGGGAAAAAAGAGGCTGAAAGTATATATAAAATCATCCCAAATGTTGCCAAACTTTAATCTTCTTGAATTTAGCTACATTCCAGATGAGTACAAATGGAGAATGTCATCATCTTTCACTGTCAAAGCTTCACTTTTCCAGATTCTAAGCCTGATGCAACATTTTTGAAATTTTGGTCTAATTGTCACGAACACTATGCAACTTTTCTCATTTGTTGTTAAGGGTCCTGTTGGCCCAAGAGGACCTCAAGGCTTACAAGGGCAGCAAGTAAGTCTTTTTATAATTAAACTACATACTGTAACAAAATAAAAACAAATACAAATAAGGTCTCTGTGACATGAATGCTTTTGGCTGGCCTTTAAATTCATATTGTAATGCTCACTTGGAACAAGCTGATTCAGTTAACTTTTACTCAGATACTTATGCAGCATGTTTTTCAAAGTTTCTTCATGGGGCTCAAGTTTTATCATCTGGTTTCTTTATGTGACTGGCCTCCAATACAAAGAATTTTTATATGCCTTTGCTTCTAAAATAACAGATCATTATCTCATGTCATAATGAAATTTCTCCTAATTGGTTATGTGCTAACTCTGAGGCTGAGAAACCAGATCACAGAAGGCTACCACCATGTGGTATTAGAAACTACAGTCAAGATAATCGCTCTATGGAATCTTTAAAAAGAATATAATACTACACTTTCTTTCTATAGCATATCAAATACAAATAAGATAGTGTGGTGCTTTCACCAGATAATTTTTGTAGTGATTTGACAGGCAGTAGGAAATATTTTTTTCAGAAGAAAGGGGAAGAAAAAGAATCCTTAGCTCTGTTAAAGATTTCATACGATTGTTGTCATGTGTGTGGAGTGTTAATTCAAGCCATTTTATATTCCTGCCGTCGGTGAATAGAAAAACCTAGTTGTTGACGGTGATGAAGAAGATGATGGTCACGTCACGATCATGGTGCTAACTACCACTGATGGAGCACTCACTCCGTGCCGGCTCTACTCTAGGTCCTTAACATGTATTTGTTACCAAGAGAGCTATGACAGCCAAGCGAAGTAGGTAGCATTATTATCCTCATTTCACAGATTAGGAAATTGAGGTATAGAGAGATTCAGTAACTCCCTCAAAGTCACAGAGCTGGAAGATAGTAGAGCCAGCGGTTTAAACAACTGCACCATCTGCAGGAATATGTGATTTAGTATTCTGTTTTTCTTTGGTTTGTATATATAATTTACATATAATTCTATTTATTTACATAATTTGTTCTCAATTTTAGGGTGGTGTTGGCCCTACAGGACCTCCTGGTGAACCCGGTGAACCTGGACCAATGGTAAGTGTCAAGTAAGCATGTAGACCCAGTTAAATATGGGTCCACAGTTGTAATAATGTGATAATAATGATGAGCTATTTATTTTGTCAGCTCTTTCCTAACATAGTGAGAAATTACAGTCCAGTTCAGGAGGCATATATTATGTTTCCTGTGGTAGAGTATTTAAATTCAGAGGCTTTGAATATGGTTAGCAGACCATGCTGACATATTTGCATTTATGAAATTGATTTTTTTTTTCCTTTGGGCCCATAAGCTGAGGCATGCAACATAAAATTTAGAATATAAATAAGGCTATTTTCTATCATATTTTCATTTGTCTCAAGGATATTTTAGATTTTATCATTGATCAGTGTAGGCGCATAGAAGTAAATGTTCTCTTTTCCTTTTGTTTCGTTTTATTATTAGGGTCCAATTGGAGCACGTGGACCAGAGGGTCCTCCTGGAAAACCCGGTGAAGATGTAAGTTGCCTTCCTTCATTATGTTTTGAAACTTTGAAGAAGAAGGAGCTACAGTGTTAATATGAATATTATTCCCTGATTACCAGTTTATTTTCCTCACTTGTAGCTTTCAGAAACTCAGGCAAAACTGGAGTGTGATTTTACAAAATCTAAAAGTATTCTTCATTTTGATGGTTGTATATTGTTAGATTCTGTCTTTTTTCTTGAATTCCCCTGGATTTCCATTGTGATTTCTCCATAAGATACTAGAATTTCTGTCACGATAACCGTGACTTTTGCTGGTGGAACCCCTGAAGTGAACTTAAAGAAAATACATTGCTCGGATGGCAAAACATTGTTATGAAGTCTTCATTAAATGGAATTTTTTAATGTATTAATAGTGTAGTGCCGATATTGCTCTCCAATGCTGAAAAAGCCATTTCTTCAATTGGCTTTTTAAAGTTAAGACTCAACTTCAGGTTTTAACAGTAATAACGGGTGATCTAAGAACAGGATGCAAAAACAGATTTGCTTTTCTGGACTTTTTTTTCTTAGTTGTACCAAAATTGAGGATAAAATTAATGGTAAACCATTAATTTCAGTGTGATACTAAACCAGGTAAATATTTTCTCTTTGTGTGTCATGAGATTTATTTAAGCAGATTACATTGAATTTGGTTATAAAGAAAATATGTCTAGTAGTTCTTAACTATTTTATCACAAGAAACGACATGTAGTATTCTAAGAAACTCTTAATTCAGGGCCTCATGTTAATACAGAATAACATAGCATATACCCGTCTGTGTATGTGTGGGTAAATTCTGATGTTTTAAAATAGTGAGCTAGGTCAGACAATATAATTGATATTAATTTCTTCTTCTGGATAAATTAGTGAATGAAACCTTCACAGCTGACTGCTATAATGGATTGCCAGCAGGAATAGAGCCAGTTTCACTTTTATACTGTTTGGAGAGCATTGGGCATGAGCTTTCTTTATTTGGTGGTGGTGGGGGGTATGTGGAGGGGGCATGAGCTTTCTGAAAAAAGAGTTTTATCTGCAATTGATTTGTCATCTAGTCTCAGGAGTATTTTAATCCTCTTTGCTTTCTCCTCCCCCCCCCTTTTTTTTTTCTTACCTTAAAGGGTGAACCTGGTAGAAATGGAAATCCTGGTGAAGTGGGATTTGCAGGATCTCCAGTAAGTTAATACTTATCAATACAATGCCATAAAGGCAAACTTTGAAAAGTAAAGACTATTAAAATCACCTTGTAATTCATTATGTACGTTAGACACTATTACCAAGATATGTTCCCTTCTGTCATTGTGAAATAGTACATTTTGCCAGAGTGACAGCTAATTCCAATTTCCTATTTTGCATTGGCACCATATGAATAATCCTCCTAGAGCCAGATAATTATTTCATAAGCTAACATGGACACTCTCCAAACTGAGTGTCAAATTTACGAAGTCACCAACCTGACCTATTTCTATTTCACAACTTCCTAATCCCATTTGTCTTTTTATTTTTTATTTTTTTTTCCATTTGTCTTTTTAATATCTTTATTTATTAATTTATTTTTTAATATCTTTATTTTGTATTGTTCACATGTCTAATAGAACAGCTTGAGAGTTTACTGATTTGTTTTTTATATGCTAAGGACAGTAAATTGTGGACAGGATGCCTCTTTGGCTGTTCCTCAAACTGTCATGTTGGCTAGAAGTCTTGATTGATGTTCTGGACCCTGAAACGTTATGGCAAGCTACACTGATGGCCAGTACCCCTAACATAGCTATTTTTCCCCCTTGACTTACCACAGGGACACGTCCCTGGTAACACACTCCACCGGAATTCGGGACCTGCGCCACTTGGCCCTACTCTGAACCCACCTTTTCATCCTCACTCAATGTTACTTTGATAGGCCCTCTCCTAGGATATGCTACACAGGCAATGGGGAAAATTAGAATAAGCAAGCAAAAATCCTCTTAACACTTCTGCTCTTACAGTTTCTCCTTGTCTAACAACCCCTACACTGATTCAACCTTTTACTTCCTACATTTCCTGTAATTTTCTAGTGTTCCTTCCACTCAATACAACCAGTAGTACTGAATTATTTTCCATTTACTTCCTGAAAATTGATGAGGTTCAATGCTGAGATTTTCTTTTAAATGAGTGCTCGTGTTTTAAGGGAACTTACTGGGCTCCAAGGATTATTTTGTTTCAAATATAAAACCAGCTCTCTGCTCTCTCTCTTCCTTTCCTCCCTCGTGAGGAAGGCATGAGGTTTAGTCATTAGCACAGATGTGCACGTCTTCCAGTCCAGGCTTGGGCCTCCCGTCCTGCTGCACTCCTGTGCATCCTCTCAGTGTAGGCCCTCCGTGGGGAGGAAGAGGCCCTGCCAGCATGTCACAGATGCACTCTGCAAGTTCTGTGCAACGACACATGTGATTGGGGTGTGATGACAGTCTCGGATCAGCAGAAAGGAAAAATTTTATGAGTACTAGTACATCTGGTTCATTTTCTTGTTGTATTAGAGATATGCAATCACATGAGAATTCCCTTGCAGACCACAAAAACGCAATGTTCACTAGTTACTTGAAATAGCATAGCTCAGTAATTCTCCTATAGGCTGCATGTACTGAGTTTCCTGCTCAGGAAAGAGAGGGAACAAATATCAGTAAAGTGGGAAGCATTCCAGTGGAAAAACTTAAAGGAAGTTCTGGAAGTGAGGAATTCCTAAGCAGGGCTGTGTAAACAGAAGAATTAGTGGAACTTTATTTGTTCAGAGAACATGGTTTGATGTGCCCTGGCTGTTAAAACTCCCCCTTGAAGCACTACAGAAATATTTTCCCTGTAAGAGGTCACAGAGGAGTGATTGCTTTGCTTTTATCATATGAATTTCATTGAGTATTTAGTAAACAGTGAAGGCAATGATGTCCAGAACAGAAGATTTTGCCATCTGTGAGATTGTGTCAGCACAAGAGAATTTCCTTAGATAAGGTTTGGGAAAAGTGTTATGCGTGTTAAGAGCCATGTTAAACCATTTCTTCAGTTGTTTATTCAGTGTTTATTCATTGGATGCCCACTCATTAGGCATAGGGCTGAGTGCCACAGATATGCAGATTAATAGTAATAATTGATAATAATTGATACATCGATCTACGCTATCACTGTACTCAGTTTTCTGGTGCCAGTGGCAATGGCATTCAATTCAAAGTCAAATTAATGTAGGCAATGAGAATAAGTGAATAATTAAGTCCCTGGGTCCTTATCTATTTGAAGAGAGTGTGAGGAAAAAGTTTCAAGCATCATTTCAAAATAGTCAAACCATTTGGATTTAATTTTCTGTTTGATTTCTCTTGTTTTTTAATTCACTATGCTTAGGTGGGGGATTCATAAATTAGCATAAATTAAGGCATTATTGAGTCTAGGATCCAACCTGTTCTCTCCATATTTCTTGACCAACCCCAACCCTTCTGTTGGATATTTCACTTCTTTCATTAATCTTTGAAACAGTCATTGATCCTAAAACTTCTCCTGAACATTTTACTTAAAATAAATTTTTTATTACATTTTAAAGCAATCTTTCTAATCCTATTCTGCTGCCCATATTTAGTGGTTCAGAGAAAATAAAACAGATGTATTTATTCTTTTACCACAAGTAAAGCACAATATAAAGCATAGTTTTCCTTAAGTTCCTTCCCTGTTTTTTTCCCAAATACGTTGATCTAGTTGGTTTAGACATTGAACATATTGATTTAGGCTTATTTTCCTGTTTTATGTTTGTTGTTTGGTTGTATTTTTTGTTTTTGGTTTTTTTTATGTTGTTTTGTTTTTGCTACTAATTATAATACAGTGATATAGTTTCAAAATTTGGAAATGTCATCTAATCAATACCTGACATTAATCCACATTTTTGTATAAGTCATGTTCCCACTTCTAACAGTGTATTTGCATTGCTAATTTTTGATCACCTAGGTGTATTTTGGCAGATTAAAGTGTACTACTCCTTTCTCTTTGTTGGTATTTTGCTAAAAAAACATAAGAATTAGATTTTTTTTGGAACAAAATTTATATTAAGCCATTTCCTATTCTTATTAATGACTTTCAATTGCCTTATCTATTTTTTTCCCCACAGGGAGCTCGAGGATTTCCTGGGGCTCCTGGTCTTCCAGGCCTGAAGGGTCACCGAGTAAGTTCAATCCTTTTCAGATATTATAGCTTATTGAGTAGAGTCTGGGGAGCATTACCTTCAACATCTTTATAATTCTATTTGTCAGTTGTCCTTAGCTGGCTAGGGTCTCCGTATTTATCTGTGGTTACCAAATTCACAATGCTTTTTTATATTTCCTTTGAATTTCATTTGATTCTATAAACAAATATATTTTGTGTTCTTACTGTATGCTGGATACTGTACGACAAAAGACGACACAGTGATGAATGAGAAAAATCCACAGCCTTCAGCTTCAGGCAAATAGGGTTACAGTTATGAAGACAAAATTACGTAGTAGAATAAGTGACATGATACTAGAGAGTGCACTAGGTCATGGGAGGGCCCAGTCAGCCCAGACCTGGAAGGCCACAGAAATGCTCTCTCTTTATAACTCAAGATAATTAATATGTAATCATTATGTGTTACCTATATATATAGAAATTACATATCACTCAAGATGGAGATAAAACTTTTATTGCAGCAGCAGTGTGTGCTTGACCACAACATTGATGGGCATGTAACAGAACCAGAGAGCTGTTTCTGGAGAGGATTCTGTAAATCCTGGTGCCCATCCAACAGTGAAGAAAATTTCCATTGGTTGTAGTAAAGAATATACACATGAATATAATCTGAGAGACTACTTTGAAAAGTAGGGCAAGATTAAACCATAGAAATTATGGAAGACAGGCAGAGGGGGGAAAAAGAGGATTTGCTTATGTAACTTAATGATCATGATACAATTGGTAAAATTGTTGTTCAGAAATATCACACTGTCAATGGGCATAATTGTGAAGTGGAAAAGGCCCTTTCTGAAGAAATATAGTCTGCTGGATCACAAAGAGGTCGTGCATGTAGAGCTGTCAACGTGATGGGTCATGGAGGAAACTTTGGTGGAAGAGGAGGCTGTGGTGGAGGTGGTGGCAGCAGAGGTGGTTATTGAGAAGGGGATGGGGATATAATGGACTTGGAGGTGATGGTGCAGTGATGGTGGTGGTCCTGGTTATACTAGTAGGGAGGGACATGGTGGTTTTGGACCAGGATACGGACGCCAAGCAGTCGGATATGGCGGCAGTGTAGGCTATGTTGGTTACAATAAAGGAGGAAACTTTAGAGGTAACTCTGGTGGTGATGGGAGCCACAGTGATTTTTGGAAGTTATAGTGGATGACAGCAATCAAGCTATGGACCCGTGAATGGGGGCAGTTTTGGTGGAAGAAGCTCAGACAGTCCCTATGGTGGTGGTTATGGAGCTGGTGGTGGAGGTGATGAATGTGGTAGCAGAAGGTTCTAAATCTCTCAGAAGAAAACGCTATAGTTCTTAGCAGGAGAGAGTGAGAGTTGTCAGGAAAGCTGCACTTTGAGACATCGCCCCAAATGCAGTAGAGGAGCTGCAGAACTCTGCCACTTAAAGGAACGATGATCCACAGAGAAATTACTGTGGCTTACATAGGAAACCCTTCCTACCCAGGAGTCTCACAGCCCCAATTGGCAAAACTTGCAGCTATTATTACTGCAGTTAGTGTCAGATGAGGTCTTTTATCTGTTACAGCTTTTTCTTTTTCTTTTTCATTTCATCACATCAGGTATATTGTCCAACATTGTGGTCATGGTGCCAGGAATAAAAAATTAAGAGATTTTTAACTGTGTAGTTCAGTTTTTCTACATTTCAGTACAGAAGCTTTCACAAAATGCAGTTTTTAAGGTGTTTACTTGTGAGTTAACAAGTAAAGAAGATAATTGTTAATTACTATTTTGCATGAATTTTGCTCAAGTGAACTGTAAAGAAACACTTGCTGACTTGCAGTTTAGGGGGAATTGATTCTCTGGATTTCCAAACCAGAAATAGACTCTGACACGTGGAGAACATACATATTTGTAAGTTTACAGTATGTTTTAGATAAGTAGAATTAGGTATTTAAATTAGCATATTTGTGAATTTTATAACATTGAGATTTACCTTCAAATGAAAAAAGATCTCCAAATTCCAGAAAAAAAAAAAAAAAGAAATTACCTATCTTCTATCTATCTGTCATCTAATTATCAGAAAGCATGACTGATATTTAGTAAGTATATACTTGCTGGCCTGTTTTGAGTAGTTGAGCCTCTGATTAGAATGCGTGCTGCTATACTAGTTATTAATTATTTTGAATGTCATCCATTGCTATAACCCAGAGTTTATAACTATATAAACTGCATAATTATTTGTCTTCTCTGAAACCACCAAAGGTCTTTCATATGTAGCTATAGATGAAATTTCTGCAAAGTCACAAAAATCTGAAAGGTGAGAACACTACAAATTAAGAATGTTGCTCTAATTTTCTTTGAATAGGCTTTCAAAAAACTGTTGAAAATTTGGAAACATTCTGAGTGACAACTTTAAATGACCATTTTTATATTTTTATAAGGTACTTTCTGTGAGCTTCTTTTTGGTTCTTCTTTTACAAATCTGAGGATGAAAAAAAAGCAAGTAAAATATAAATTTATATTTCTCTTCTTAGGGACACAAAGGTCTTGAAGGCCCTAAAGGTGAAGTTGGGGCAACGGGTTCCAAGGTAAGCATGCCCATTATCCCCAAGTCATGTCTCTGTCACACCTTAGGTTTGCTTCAAGTGCCTACCAATTTTTCAGAGCCATCTTAAGTTCTGGAGGAATGAGGAGTACCAAAAAAGAGATAGTTGAGTAGGTAAATATAATTTTTCAGAGACAAGTGGCAGTAGATTTGGCAGGGCCCATGACATGGCTTCCCTTTGCCACCAAGAACAGCCATCATGGCACTGGGTTTCTGCCAGCATGGGGTGGGTGTTACATGAAGATGGTACTGTGAATTCACCCGTTAAACACAGTCCCTCTTCTTTCTTCTTCAAAAATATCTGAGAGGTTTAGGTAGTCGTTAGCTTCATCATTTAGTACCCTTTTAATTCCAAGGCCTTCTGGCCATTGTCTTCACAAGATGTGTTTACATTTCGAGAGAGAGACCATAAAAGAAGTACAGAGGACTTTTTAGTGGGAACTTCATGCAAGATATACATACACATATCTCTGTGTGTGTTTGTGTGTGTGTATTTATATATGTGTATAGGCATTGGCTTTAATCTTTTTTATTTTTAAACTTCCTATAATAGATCTTAAGAGGTCAGTTTTAGCTTTGCAAAGTTTTACTTGAGCTAAAGTATTATCAGATATAAACATATAATTACTTTTTGATCCTAATTAATATGAATAGACATGATAGTCTTATCAATCTTGTTTACATTTTCAGTTTTATTTTATACTTATTTCTATAGAAACTAAATTGCCATTGCATTTTAAGATAAAATAATACATCAGAATTTTGAGGCCCTTCATTTCAAGTATGCCTTTCAGATGCCCAGTCTGAAAATACACTTTTAAAATCACACACACACACACACACACACACACACAGAAAAAGTGATGTATCAGTTGTAGGTTTCTCATACTGTAATATAACCTCATTTTTGCTTTAGGGTGAAGCTGGCCCTACTGGTCCAATGGGTGCCATGGGTCCAATGGTATGTATCAATTTAATTCTTTGGGTTTTGTTTATTTGTTTTTTTTTGGTTTTGTTTGTTTTTATTTTTTAGAAATTAAGAGAATGTTTATATGAAAAATAAAAAGACATGGAGAAAATATGTTACCTGATGAAGTAAACTTGATTACCAGCTGATAGAAAGGCATATCCAGAGAATTGCACCCTTTAAATAGACAGGCTTCTTGCATTTCATTGTTTTTCTTAACCATTGAATGCTCTTATTCTTTTTCTATAGTTAGTGTTTAAATCAGAATTATTGTAGATTTAGTCCATTATAGTTTCATAAGGTAAAATCTATTAGGTAAGAGGTGGTAGGTTATGTATCCCCACAGGTGGAGATTTTTTCAAACCCAAAGTTGCTTCTAGAAATACTACTGTTTGGTGGCCAATTATGATGAGTCTTGGTTGGATTGCATGATGTAGCCAGACTACCTTAGGAGTCAAATAAGATGCTTCAAGAGATGTTTTTTTCTCTCTCATCTGTAGGGCCCAAGGGGAATGCCAGGAGAAAGGGGGAGACTTGGGCCACAGGGGGCTCCTGTAAGTATGTGTGCTTCAGTGTTCTCAAAGGAACTGAATATGTCTTTTAAATGAGAAAATAGTACTGGTTGTCTACTTTTTAATTTTTCAGTTTTTATCTTTGCTTTTTATTTTGAAATAAATTTAGGTTTACAGAAAAATTGCAAAGGTAGTATAGAAAGTTCCTGTGCAACCTTCACCTAGCTTCTGTTAATATTAACAGCCTACATAACCACAGTACATTTGGTGCCTACTTATATTAATACAAAAGTTAAGAAAACTATAAAAACCTATAGCAGCATGGAATAGAGTCCATGAAAAAAATAAAAAATTTGGAATAGTAATAAAATTATAGTAGGTACTATTTACCAAGCAGCTGTTGTATGCCAAACATTCTTCCATGCTTTATTTCACATTCATCATAATCCTAAAAGGTAAGTACTGTGAGTGTACCCTTTTAAAAGAGCCGAGTTTTCTGATTATCTGTGTTTGGTTTATTTTATTAGTCTTTTAAAGCTTTTTTTATTTATTCATGAGAGAGTGTGAGTGTGAGAGTATGAGCCGAAGAGAGGGACAGAATGAGAGGGAGAAGCAGGCTTCCTGTTGCGCAGGGAGCCCAATGTGGAGCTCGACCCCAAGAGCCTGAGATCATAACCTGAGTTGAAGGAAGACATTTAACTGTCTGAACTACCCAAGCACCCCTGTCATTGATTTATTTTAAATGTATAGATTGAGAAATGCCCTTGCCGTCTGCCTGTGTGCCTTGACCTAGCCAGATAGGGGATGTATTCCATTGTTTCTGTTCATAGCTCCCTGAAGGTGTTAGACTATACTTGCTAATATTTCAACCTTGCAGTTCATTGTATTGCACCTGCTTTAATTTGGACAATTAAGGACTGCACCTGGCCTTTATTACGAGATCTTCTCATTCCCATTAATAATAGGAATCCCAGGCTTACAGTATCCCCTGCTGTTACCCTTAGCCTAAAGATGACAACCACCTTAGAGTTTCTGAGTAGTACCAAAGTCAGGGCCTTGGCTGGGGAGAAGTGAGACCCTCTCACTAGGCCCTTTCTTATCCCTTTGAAGATAAAGTGTCGTCTGGAAACACAGAAAATACTGTAGAACATAGCTGTTGCCTCACCCACCCTTACATGGAGTATCCACTCTAGCATTTTTACTTCTCTGTGCTTCATTCTACTACCTGCCAAGGCAGTCCCAGCATTTCTATCCCACTTAGTCTAGGCCATTGCTCTTCCTAAGTTTCAAAGAACCATCTCCCATGTCAACACCATTTTTCAGAGTCTTTATCAGAGTGCTAACTGTGCATCATGGGAGAGTGTTTGTGTATTCTTTAAGTTTCCCACTTTATGTTCTTTCCCTCCTGATCCAGTACCCTCAGGACCTACTCACATGCATTCTCTTTTGGATTCTCCCTCTACGTGATGTAAAGCACTCATGACTCCTTTGGTGTGTATCTTCCCTCTTTTATCAGAAGCAGCTTTTCCTCAACTTAGTTATTTTGAGAAAAATAGTTATTCATCTGGTGGCCAAAGGACAGGAGCAGGGGGTAGTGGTGGTAGCATATATTGCCTGGTAAAGTAGAGGCTTCTGCATTCCCTTTAAGCAAGGAAGAATAAGCTATTGATGGTGGGGATGGTGGGAATTTCTATAGGCCCATAGACTTCAGAATTGAGATTTCAAAGTTCTTAAGATATCCCAATGCCAAATTTCATTCCTTCTAACCAAGGGCCCTCAAAATAGGGACGGCATAACAGGCTTTCTGTGCTTTAGAATTCAGCCTTCACAAGGGCTCTTGAAGCTTTATCAAGCCCTGATCCCAACCATCAACTTTTTCTTCCCTCTGATTGTAGAAGATTACGATATTTTAAGATGCTTCCAAAGAGTCTTATAATGATGATTAAACACCATTAGCCTTTCAATGTTTTTCTCCAATGTATGCATTCAACAAGAGCCATGAAATTCCGTCAATTTTATAATTGCTACTACTAATCCTTCTCAAGTGCCTGAGCTACTGTACCCATAGCCCTTTCTCTGACACTTGCGCCCTATCTCAGTTTACTACTGGAGACAATGTTCATTGCTGCATCACCCCAGGATGTCAAGAGTGAGTCCTACTTCATCTATCACAAGCTATTCAGTGAGGAGTCCAGCTTTACATTTTCATTTTAGAGTCAGCTTTCTTGTACTTCTTCAGGCACCAATGGTATCAGGGTGTTAGGTCTGGTTTCCTAGGAAACAACATCAAAGACTTACATGCAGGACATTTATTGTGGAGTTCTCTCAGAAACTACATTTGTGAAGAAATGAATAAAAAGCAGGGTTTGTCACAGGGAGAATTTAAACTGTATTACAGTTATAACAAAGACCCCAGTCTCCATGAGTCCTCAGTTCCATGAGAACTATGGGGCTGGCATGGCTCATCAGACTTGTCATGAATGGGGGGCCAATCCATTGTACCACTGCAGTAACCTGGGAAGAGGCATAACCTTTGCTGTGTGAACTCCTTAGCTGAGGGCAGTTTATGGGAGGGTCTTAACTATGAGTCATCAGCTTGTAACACTTCCAGCAGTGGTACAATGGTTTCTTCAGTGCTGAAGGAAGATCTAGATGATAGCCATAGCATTCACTATTTAATTTCCTCTGTGTGTGCGTGTGTGCTTTATTTTGTTTTTACAAAAAGCACATTCCTCCTCTGAGTTAATCTATTAGGAAGGCAGATGTACAAAATTTCAGTATCTTTGAGATCATTTTATTGAAAGTCATATGTTCCAAGTAAAAAGGATCATTTTAATCAGTTTCATTTTTTCAATTTTGATTCTTCTTTGTTATTTTTGTAAGGACAAATGTGTTTATTACTACCTTATCAGTGTTATACAAAAATGTATTTTTATTGTTATCGATCCATTTGAGGGTTGTTGGTTAACTTTAATATTTATTCTTCAGTTTTTAACATGGAAATTTTAGAAAACAAATGAATTATGAGCAAATACTGTAGAAAATGGAATTTTATTTGTCTTTTTCCTCCTAATTAGGGACAACGAGGCACACATGGTATGCCTGGAAAACCTGGGCCAATGGTGAGTTGTATTACTTTGATATTCATTCACTCATTTATTGTTCCATTTGTACATCCGTTAACATTTACAGAGCATTCAGCATCCTGGACACTTGGAATAAAAAGGTGATAAAAAGGTGATAAACACATATTACTTATATTTGGAAACTGCCTTAACTATCAAGGGAGAGAGATATATCAGTTACTATTGCAGTGTAATGCTGTTGCTAACTGCTATGCTGTGCAGTGCAACTTGAAGTACAATTATGGGAACCTACCTGTCTGTACCTACATCTAGAGTAAGATAAAGATATCAAGGAGGACTTAAAGAGGAGCAACTTTCAAGTTAAGTCTTGAAAAATGAGCATATAAAATGAGCAGGAGGGGGCAGCCCGGGTGGCTCAGTGGTCTCTCATAAATAAATAAACTCTTAAAAAAATAAAATAAATAAAATGAGCAGGAATGTAGCATGGTCTACAGGATGGATAGATGAGAAAAGCACAATAAGCTCAGAGAAATACTAGGAGGGTAAATCAGATTTGAAATTATTTGCCTTTAGGATCTTTCCTGCTTTGTTACTCCTAAAAAGGAAATAATAGCAGGAAAACATAAGTATAGTTTAAAAGGGATTTTATTACTGCAAAACTGATGGAATTACAGTACACTCCTCAAAGAAGAATCAGGATAACCTAGAATGGAATGCTTCCTTTTAAAAAAAAAAAAGGTTTTATTTATTTATTCATGAGAGACACACAGAGAGACAGAGACACAGGCAGAGGGAGAAGCAGGCTCCATGCAGGGAGCCCGATGCGGGACTCCATCCCAGGACTCCGGGATCACACGCTGGGCCGAAGGCAGAAGCTCAACTGCTGAGCCACCCAGGAGCCCAAGAATGGAGTTCATCTTATACTCATTTCTTTCAATGATTTAAACTCTATGCACGTCTTCCCAAATATGGGATAGTGATAAATATCCACATGTCAGCTTGAAAAAAAAAATCACTGTAAAATATGCAGGTGATTCTTAAGCATCATTTTTATAAAGTACAGTCCCGGATTTTGGTATAAAACAACTTTCTAAAAACTATATTACTTGGTTAACACAAAGAAAGTACATCTCTCAAGAAGCAGTTGTTTCAAACAGTTTGTGATTGTGACTTGTTCTCTAATACACTACAACAACAAGTGTTTAATGCCACTGGACATGTCTTTTGGTACTATTTCATACCAATGTTGGAAGGTACTTATTATAAAATTATATTATCGTTGGGATTTGAAAGTACTAAGTGGATTATTCTTATGTGTCCAAATACAGAACGTTGTTTAAGAATGAAAGATGACTCAGTAGGACATTGATTAAAAAACATGTCTGATCACTTTTCTGGTTTCTCTTAATAGGGTCCTCTTGGGATACCTGGATCATCTGGTTTTCCAGGAAATCCTGGGATGAAGGTAAAATGTTAATATGTTTAGCTCTTGATTACAAGAAGTACTTGGTTATGAATCCCAAAGTGAGGAACTTCATTTCATTAATTGTATGGAGGTTGCTCTTAACCATGGAAAAAGCCTAGAGCGTTCTCAGCGCTATTCCGGTAGGGGCAAAAAAATAGCTTAGAATATTTAAAAATGAGATTAGCAAACAATATGTAATTGAAAGAGAATTACTGATAATTATACAATTGTAATATCAAAGAATCTGTTGCCTTAGAACTCTAAGGCTAGACAATTGTAACAGCTGCAAGGAATAAGAACTTAATCTGAATTGGAGCTCTATTCCTGGATACAGCACTAAATAGCAGAATGTTCTAAACAATAGGAGGTTAAAATAAATCAGAGGTTGTCAAAAGGCTGTTCTCTCACACAGTGCTGGCTTTTCACTCCTATTCCTGCTCCCTACCATTGACACAACCCATTTAAAGGAATAAGCAGGGAGGCTATTTGGCTTTCCACAGGGGAAGGGATTAAAGTATTCTGTTGGGTTGATTTACATTTGTAGGGAGCCACAATTTGTTCTTTCAGTATTTGGGATGATAAATTCAAGGATTAGAATAGGAGATTATTAAGATTATACTAGCTAAATTAGTGAGTACATTCCGAACACTACTTACAAGTTTTAAACAACACGGTGTGTTTGATTGCCTCTCATACGCAGTTTCCCCTTGGCAATAGTTTTTTCATCTCAAAGAGGAGATGTACTCACAAGAGGCCATGGCAATCCCCTCACTTCTCTAAATCTTGTCTCCTCACGGAATTTTGTTGAAGGTTAAGTAATGCCCTCCATATAGATCCACGCTTCCTGTTAGTAGTGCTACTCAAATGGGTTTTGAACTCTATTTTGAAACAAACAACAACAAAAAAGTCCATAGCTGACATTTTAAATACTCTGAAATGTCACCGTCATCAAGTCAAATGATTCTTCAGGCTGTCTCTAATGCTGTCTCTCAACTCTGGGCCGCAGAGATGTGGCTGCTTTACAGTGGCACCCTGCATCATTTCACTAACCAACCCCTTATTCACTGAGAACTCACTGTGCACTGGAGCTCGTAGGACCCTCTTGAGGTTCCCTCTGTTTCTGATCTGCTCCCTGAGGTCCTAATCCAGCTGTTCCTGACTCTGGCCTTAGAGGGCCCATCCCCCCATGGTCCCTCATCAAAATATTCAAAAACCCTTCCCCCTTCATGTGAGACCCTCTGCTCTTACACTGAGCTCTGGCCAGAGAACTAGAGATAGAATGAATACTCACAGCGCCCACAACTAAGACTGGGCAGAAAGCAGTTTCTGCTAGATTGTGGCATCTAGCTAAGACCTCATTAGAATCACAATTTATATAACAGTTCATGCTGCATATTTCCTTCTCCTCCTCGGGTTTTCTAATACTGGCTGTTGGCTACTGAAAACTGCTTAAAAATCAAACACTCTGCAAAACTGTTTTTCACAGAAATTGTTTGTCCTATTCCCACCTCCCCAAATATAAAATTCCCAGATCTTTGTTTTTGGCCAGGATTCTGCTACACCTGTTAAATTCTTCCATGGTCTCTGTTTTTCTGGATGAAGAATAAACTTCCATCTCCAGTTCCTTGTATTTCAAGGATTCAATAGGGATTTAACATGTTTTATTGGCACTAATGAACACCCATAGGCTTACAATTTTAGTTTTAAAATTCCAGCTCCAGGTCCCACTAGGATTAGAGCTAGAGGGATCTAATATGTTTATAAAATACAGAAAGTCACTTAGGTTTAAATTTCGGATAAATAAAGAATAAATTTTTAGTATAGATATGGCCCAAATATTGCCTGGGACAAACTTATACTTAAATTATTTGTTATTTATCTGAATTAAAAGTTAACTAGACATTTATATTTTTATTTACTATCTGGACCACTATCTTGGGTTGAAATAACGGTAGTTATCAGGCTACCTTGACGACTTAGCTTTGCTATTAATGTTACAGACATCATCATACTCGAAGAGGTTTAGGAAAGTGAGTCCACTTGTTAAGTCATAGTTAGGCACACATCCTTTGTAAACCAGTTTGTGCTTATGACTCCTTTAAATACTTGAGTATTAAATGTAAAGCTCCAAAGAAGCAATAAACTTTGAACCACACATTTATGTTCTTCTTAAATTAACATTTCTTTTGTATCCTGTTAGGGAGAAGCAGGTCCCACTGGAGCAAGAGGCCCCGAAGGTCCCCAGGGTCAAAGAGGTGAAACTGGGCCACCAGGCCCAGTTGGCTCTCAAGGTCTTCCTGTAAGTTCCTAGTACATTTAAGAACTATATTCTTAACAGAAAGCTTGACATGTTTTGTAACTTCAGAACAAAGGCAATCTATTTTAATATATCTTCTTTGAATTCTGAATGAGTGTTTGCAACTGACATAAAAAAAAAACATAATTCTCTTGTCAACTCTGCAAAATTCTATCTACTTTATGGAAAAGGGAATTAGTTACAGAAGTAAGTTTTAGGATATAATGGTGGTTGATGTTTTACAACAATTTTCTGCTTCCTTTTGGAATATGAGTGGACATCCAAAGACCACCCTAGATATGGCTTAATAGCTTACAAACTTTTCATGTATCTTTTAGGGTACAGTAGGAACTGATGGTACACCTGGTGCCAAAGGCCCAACGGTGAGTAACTAAGTGCATTTGTGCCACATGAAACACAAGTGGGCGTGATCCTTAGGACCATAGACCTGTACGTAGTCTCTGCTCATCATGTCGTTCTTTCATTCTGATAGGGCTCTCCGGGTACCTCCGGTCCTCCTGGTTTGGCAGGGCCACCTGGATCTCCAGGGCCTCAGGGTAGCACGGGACCTCCAGGAATTCGAGGCCAACCGGTAATGTCCCTTAAAATAACTATCATCGTTAGTATAATCCAACGAAGAGCACCAAGAAAAACAGTATTCAGTGAGATGGAATGAAACATAGATAATGTGACTTATTTGAATGAGCCAATTAAAGACAGAAATCTTTGTAAAGTGGAAGCCAAATGTTAATGTACAGTGTAGGCTTTTAAATTCAAAGGGGAACATTATTGCGTTGTGTTGGATTTTAGTGAGTTTTTAAATTTAAAATAATAAGGTCATGACTTTGGTCTGCCTCATAGAATTTTATCAGTATTTGAATAATAAACTGATGGAAATATTTTACAAGCCAGTGTGAAGAAATCTGGAGGCTATAATGACACTTTGGTTAAAATGGGTTTAACGGCTATTTCTCAAGAGCTATTGTGAAAAGTGATTCCACCATATTGTTCAAATCAAATGAATTTCCATATTTTGTGAAATTATTTATTAGAAAAAAATGTTACGACAAGCCCATAAGAAATAAACACATTGAGAAGCTGTGCTTATATATTTTTAGCTTGATATATAAAAATTAAAACTTTCTTTCTTAACACTACCTAAAACAAATATTTTGAATTCTGTTCCAAGTAACTTAGTTATGCTAATAAATCCTTTTAAATGGTGGTGACAGATTTATTAAGACATAAGTGTTGCTGATACTTCACATTTGATTTTATCATGTTCTCAATTTAGTAATCTGCTCCCCACAAGTTTAACTAGTATTTAAAAATACACGTATAAAAAAAACACAGAACGCTCCAAAGATGAAATGCCTGTTTGAAGTTGTCCAACTGTCAATAAAGAGAACATAAATATAAAATTATCTTGATTCTGGGTAAACAAGTCTGTTTCCTAAAATAAACCTGAAATAGATTTATCTG
The DNA here is from genome assembly GCF_003254725.2 of Canis lupus dingo. Taxonomy (NCBI): domain Eukaryota; kingdom Metazoa; phylum Chordata; class Mammalia; order Carnivora; family Canidae; genus Canis; species Canis lupus. The sequence goes on along the minus strand of NC_064278.1, from coordinate 30,793,955 downwards.
TAGAAGTTGTCATTGTTAGTTCTATTTTAATTAGCAAATTGGAATAACTGAATAATTCTAAATTTCCTAGTATGCATGATAAAACAAGATTTTATTTTTTTTATTTTTATTTTTTTTTTATTTTTTTAAAGATTTTATTTATTTATTCATGATAGTCACACAGAGAGAGAGAGGCAGAGACACAGGCAGAGGGAGAAGCAGGCTCCATGCACCGGGAGCCCGACGTGGGATTCGATCCCGGGTCTCCAGGATCACGCCCTGGGCCAAAGGCAGGCGCCAAACCGCTGCGCCACCCAGGGATCCCATAAAACAAGATTTTAAAAATAAGTCTCTGAAGACTGTAAAATAGACAAACTGCTACCTAATCAATACTAGATTTTATAAAATTTCACATACATTCTACAAGATTTGCAAAATTTAAAAAATGATAACACAAACTTACCGGCAAAAGTTTTCAAGGCCCACTTAGTATAATTAGTTAAAGCAGGTTGGACTGGCTAAATGTCCTGGTTCTTATAACTGTTCATACTTTTATTTTAGGGCGATCCAGGAGTTCCGGGTTTCAAAGGAGAAGCTGGCCCAAAAGGGGAACCAGTAAGTCTTCATTTTTTTTTGTTTAAAGGATAAGAAGAGCATGAATATTGTCCCAGAGTGCACAGGTCAACATGCTCAAGTGTTAACATAATAATACTGAGAAATATACCTTTAGATGGAAACAGTTTAATACAGTTTCACATTTATAACTGACTTCATTTTAAATGAAGCTTTTGACTATGACTCCCCTGTGCTATGGTCTTTCTGGTAACTGTCCTTCTGTTTTCAATAGGGGCCACATGGTATTCAGGGTCCAATAGGCCCACCTGGTGAAGAAGGCAAGAGAGGTCCCCGAGGTGATCCAGGAACAGTCGGTCCTCCAGGCTCCATGGGAGAAAGGGTAAAATTTGAATAATAAATTCTAGAATTGTAGGGGAATTTTATGGGTAGATTTTGGGATAGTAAGGAATGATAGAGCAGTTAAAAGACATGCCTGCAAGTGCATTTCACAGCAGGATACAGGATGTTCAGGATGATTGTGAATTAAAGGAGCCAACTGTTTAATTGGTGCTCATTCATTCATTCAGCGAATACTGATTGAACAACTACACTGGGCCAGTTTGATATATTGGTACTTAGGCTACATCAGTGGAAAAGAAGGCTGTGGTCCCAGCCTTCTGTACTAGTGGGGGCTAGTAATAATAGTTTACTCCAGTGGGGAGGTACACAATAAACAAGTGAATGGGCAAACAAAAATATAATTATGCATTTCAGTGAATACTGTATATACACGTAGGAAATAACAGGGTGATGTGGTAAAGAGAGAATAACAGTATATGATGGTAGTGTGACATTAGGTGGTTAGGAAATAGGATTCTTTGGGAAGATGGCATCCTAGCTGACACCTGAAGATGAGGGTGAGCAAGAGAACTTGGAGAAAGAACGTTGTCAGCAGAGGAAACAGGAAATGCTAGGCCAGGAGGCCACGAGGGTCGGTGACTTTAGAGATCAGAAGAGGTCGCCATAATGAAACAACAATATCACCGTACATTTGTAGAAACTTTCAGAGGAAGCATGGAGCTTCACGTGGGAGACAAAACAAATACATGTCATTGACATTTTGATGGTGGTGGATGGTGCCATTCCTTTGCTGCTCATATCAGATTTTCTCTATATTTAATTTTACAATGAATTGTTAGTATAGTTCTTAATCTGAATAATTTTTGGCTCAGTACTTACATGTTTTCCAAAATTTAATATTTCTTTCCATATAGTTAGGGTTGTTTTTTTTTTTTCCCCCTGCTTACCTATCTATTGCCATGTTGGCTTGATCACACCTCTTAAAACCATATAATACTAAAAGTAAAAATTACCCACTCATGATACATTTCAAGAGCATCGACAACAATTAAGAATCACATTTTGGTCATTTGTAGGGTGCTCCTGGCAATCGTGGTTTTCCAGGCTCTGATGGCTTACCGGGACCGAAGGTGAGGTCATCCTATCAAATGTTGACGCTCACGTGGGTGGTGCTCCAAAAGATGCCACTGTCCGGAATGGTGCTCTAGCTTTGGTCCACGTGGTCCAGATCTGAAGAGTGACATGGAGGTTGAGCCTAATGTCAAATCCCTCTTGTGCCATTTCTATTCTATAGAGGGATGGGGGACGTATAATGGTTGGAAGTAGGGAGAAGTTTGTTTTCGGACTTTTTAGGGACACTGCTGAGAAGAAAAGGTCATACACCTTTCCTTTGACTGGTATATATACTTTTTCCTTTATCCAGAATTTAGACTTTAAAATTTTGGTATTTTTTCCCCCAAATCTAGATTAGATAATTTTCATTGGCTAATGATGAAAAACCACTATTCTATAAGAAATACAAATTAGAAGAGACTATGTTGTGACATTTTTTGTGACTTTGTAACTACTTGACAAAGCGTCTGTATGGTATACCAGTGCTTTGATTTGTACAACATACATTTCATATTTATTGCTTTTATTTTCCTGCACCATTTCTTTTTTTTTTTTTTTCATTTCTTTTTTTCCTGACATATTCTGCTTTGCATTGGAACAGGGGGCTCAAGGAGAGAGGGGTCCTGTAGGTTCTTCAGGACCTAAAGGAAGTCAGGGGGATCCAGGACGGCCAGGCGAACCTGGGCTTCCAGGTGCTCGGGTAAGAACACAGCAGTTTGCTACATCAAGCCAGAACTTCTCCTGAGAATTCAGTGAAAGGACGTTTTGACTTAGCGAGTCTTGACAAGTTGGAGCATTTCTTTGGTTTTACAACTTTTTTTTTTAGATTTTATTTATTTATTCATGAGAGACACACAGAGAGAGAGGCAGAGACACAGGCAGAGGGAGAAGCAGGCTCCATGCAGGGAGCCCGATGTGGGACTCGATCCTGGGACCCTGGGGTCACGCCCTGGGCCCAAGGCAGGCACCAAACTGCTGAGCCACCCAGGGATCCCCCTGGTTTTACAATTTTGACCTGATTGACTTTTTAAAATACTGGTTTGCTATTTTATCATGTATAGAAAATATAGTAATTTCTACGCTCCCTTTCTCAAAGGAGTACATATTAATGGTTTTGCCACTTGACATGAAAGAAAATCATCTTTGTCAATATTTATTTTTTCCTCTACTTGCTAACAACTAATTTCCTTGGCTTTTAGCCAAAGAGAATTCGTGATAAATTTCATTTTGACCAAATGTCATTTGAAAATTCATTTGGACTATGGAATCACTCTTATATTCGGTTGTCAACAATGCTCCTTGAAGAGAAAGGAATTCATACAATAAATTGTTGGATGGAAACATACATTTGGCTACGTGATCTTGAACCCAGCGTTCACTATATGAGTAGAAGTGTATTATAGCTTCCTCCTTCTATGTGGCAAACTGGCATTTTCTTAGGAAATGGGCAGGCCAGCTGAAGGGGCAATCAGCATTGCTTAGAGGAAGAATGACCGCCCCCCCCCCCCCCCCCCCGACTGTAGCTCACATCTGGACTGGGAGGACCACGAATACTAAAAACCTGTGGGCAGCATAGCTGTGGGTGCTGTGAGTTTGGAGTAACATGCACCTGCCTGTTGGCCAGGACCAGTATGCTGTGCTCACGATGCTGTTATAATTCTGCTCACGTGGGAGTTCTAAGGCAGAGTGGCCCGTGTGCCCACCATGTAGACTTACTTGCTCACATGTGACCTGTCCCTTGTGGGGGGAGAGGATGCCCTCGGAGGCTGTGCTGTGGGTCCCCACCCCGGCCCGTGGAAAGCCCACATAGTGCGGCCTGTTGGCACGCTGTGTTTTCTGCCCTGGTCCTTCCAAAGCCAGGAGGGGTGAGGACCCTGAGGGGCCTGTAGGCCTGTCTGGAGGAGCCTAAGGCCACTGGGAGTGGGCATTGCAAAGTGGAACGGGGTCCTTTTAACGCGGTGCTGTTTTTATTCTCTAGAATCTTTACTTCAGTTTCAAGTCAGCAACAAAATGACGGTTGCTTTTAATTTTCAGGGTCTGACAGGAAATCCTGGTGTTCAAGGTCCTGAAGGAAAACTTGGGCCTTTGGTAAGTAATGTAAACAACTCTCTTTGGGGCACCCAGTTGGTTATGCATCCAACGCTTGATCTCAGCTCTGGTCTTGATCTCAGGGTCCTGAGTGGAGCCCCATATGAAGCCTACTTAAATAAATAAGTAAATAAAGTCCACAACCATTAATAGTTCTCAATAGACCTACAACTTAAATGATAAGATGTTTATTTGAGGTTAATGCTTTTAATTGGCTGGATGCTGATCTTATTTACATGTTTAAAATGCTGAAGTAAATTTATAGGATCTTCATATTTTAAAATTCACCCAACATTGATCAAATTTAATTGATACAATATCTGAGATTAAAATTGTTTCTCTGATATCAGTGGAAAAAGTTGAAATTATGTATTCTTCCAGGACTGGTCAAATTTGTCTATTAGAAACATTCTCATTTCTTGATGTCCTTGCAGTTGTATAGGTTTAAGAGAGGTAGGTACAACTTTTGACAGCTCATGTATTCTGGGCCTTTTCTTTACACCAAAAATGTGAAATAGAAGTATCAAATTTTCGTTACCACAATCTAGAGTAAATTAAAGAAGAAAGAAAATTTTCCCTATGAATATGAGAGAGTAAGGGTTGTGAGGATGAGGTTTATATGTAGAGAATAAGAGTTAATTCTCTGTTCTAAATACTCCAAACTACTTCAGAAATTTTTTTAGGCACTCAGCTGTTCTGATTCACTAAGAAAAAGGTGAAGGATAATTTAAAGCTTACATAACTTTTATAAGTAAGCGAAGAAAGGCAGGTGTCAATTTGGTGATACGATATTTAGAGAGAATTTACATAAAACGTACACTGCTTCTGTCTCTTTTGTAGGGTGCTCCAGGGGAGGATGGCCGGCCAGGCCCTCCAGGCTCCATAGGAATCAGAGGGCAGCCGGGAAGCATGGGTCTTCCAGGCCCCAAAGGTAGCAGTGTGAGTACAGTGTGTAATATGTTTGCTCTCTCATCATAATCCTCACTTGGAGCAGGCATGATTGGAGCAAATTGAATTTTAAAATAGTTTCTATTTTTTCTGTAGGGTGACCCTGGAAAACCTGGAGAGGCGGGAAATGCTGGTGTTCCTGGGCAGAGGGTAACTATACATTTCTTCTAAAGGGGGGAAATAGATATAAATATAGATATATGTACACACACGTGCATATGGATCATCCAGCTGTCTCATGGCCTCACCTCACATATTATCTCTGTGTGATATTAGGGAGCTCCTGGAAAAGATGGTGAAGTCGGTCCTTCTGGTCCTGTGGGCCCCCCGGTATGTGGTCTTTCAACCAGAGTATATTCACATTGCATTTTTCACTGACGTTTGCTTAAGACTACTTATAAATAAGTTTCAGGGGATGTAAATAAGAAGATGCAGGATTGAAGAATTTCAGTTACAGTCTTTTCTTTTGATTCATGTGCTGGCATCTCCTTTTTAAATGGAGTGATTGGACTTTTCATTTTAAGCTTCTTTAAAATGTTGATGGCAAAAGCTGCCTCATCATCTTTGCATGACACAGTTGAAGAATATATCAGCTGAGGAAACTCGTGTGACAAATATTTTGTACTCTTTATTGATAATATATGAATACTGAGTTATAGCTGCATTCTTCTAATGATGACTTACAGAAATTTATTTAAGCTGACTTATTTTTTTGGAGGACTGAAAAAAAGAAAGTTTTTTATCCTTTAAGGTACATTTGCATCCTAGAATTCCAAAATTAAATATCAGAAATATTTTGGCATATTTATTTGTTTGCAATGGGGCAATTTAAATCTTTCTAAAATGTTAGATTTGCTTCCTTCAGTTGTTCTAGTGTTGAAAGCTTGATTAATATTTTTTATGACACAGAGAAATAAATTGGAATAGAGATGCACGTTTCCCTCACTACCCGAAAGTAGAGCATTCCTCTGAAGACGTTTATAAGCTTAAATGGCATAAAGCAAAGAAGCAATTATCATTAACTTATATGGAAAAATTTCTTAAAATTCCTAAACTCCAAAAATAACCTCTTCTGGCTTTTCTGATACCTTAGGACATATCTTGCTCTTACAGATGCACAAAATAAATCCAGATAAAACACAGATGCTCACAGTTCAGCACTCAGAGGGCTTGATGCTCAGCTGCTGAGTGTGGCTCCCGAGGAAGGAGCCTGTGGGGGCTGCTCTCACTGCTAGGGGTGCACGCTGCCTCTATGGGGGCTCACTGCGAAGCAAATGCCAAACGCTGTTTTTGCATTTTGCTTTGTTTTGTAAAATCAAAAATTATCTGCAGATTTCTTTCAGTTAGCAAAAAGTTAATATAGAGCTTTCATAAAAGTGAAATGATGTAACACAAACTTTGGAAAAGCAGGGGATTACCTGTTTTAAATGATTAGATACGTGAAAGTAAGGAATTTTTCCAGGTTCAACTTATCCAATTTCCCTATAATTTTATGGTTAGCTGTGGACATTTTCTTTTTAAGATTTCATTTATTTATTCATGAGAGTCACACAGAGAGGCAGAGACACAGGCAGATGGAGAAACAGGCTCCATGCAGGGAGCCTGATGTGGGACTCGATCCTGGGACCCCGGGGTCACGTCCTGAGCTGAAGGAGGCGCTAAACCACTGAGCCAACCCAGGGATCCTGTAGACATTTTTTGGATCAAAAAATAAACATGTCATCAGTATCTTTGCCAGCTTTAGAAGATATTTTCTCAACATCGATTCAAACAATACCATTAAATTACTTCATTATAATGCGGTTTGTTATCTGACTAAAGTGAAAACTATGTGATTAGGAAAAAGGCAACTATCAGTTCTTCTAGTAGGTCACATAAACAAGAAGCAAGTGTAAAGATCAGGCTCTACTCATGATTTTCTTTCCTTCATGACTTAGGGTCTCGCTGGGGAGAGAGGAGAGCAGGGACCTCCAGGGCCCACTGGCTTTCAGGTATGCACAAATTCACTTTTCTGTTTTTTCCACTGTTAATTAAGCTGCTTTTTTAAAATATGAAAAGATATGGTCAGATGATGTGAAATTCCACAATTTTGAAAAAAGTCCCTCTTTTAGTAAATGGATAAAATGGATAAAACCCAACATTTTTGTTCAAAGAGAAGATATCGACTTCCCTTGAAAAACTGATCAAAATCCAAAATTATTAACAAATTAAAAATTATAGAGTGTTCTTGATAAGTCTTACTGGACTATATTAAAATTTATCTAGTTTTAAGGAAGGAAAAATGTCTTAAAATTATTGTTAAACAAATTTCATGATTTACCTAAATATATTGTATGGGAAATTATTTTATAATGGATAATCATACTTTGGTGAAAAAAGTTTTCAGGAGTGACTTTCAGCACTATACTAGCAACCTAAAATACTGCTTTCAGCCCCACAGAACTTGACAAATGTTAAGGATCTCCTGTTGGATTCTTATCTTTTTTTTTTTTAACTAAGTGGTGTGCGAGTGAAGGTCTGACTCTATCCAGGGGCCGGCTGCTGCGTTAGGGTAGAAGATAGTCTCCTTACTCTGCTTTGCTTGTGTTTAAACAATCTTTTGCCTGACAGTAGAGTCACGGAGGCTCTGTGGGTTATAAAAGGTGAACTGCTGACACTCGTGGCCTGTTAAACTTTGAAAACTCACAGTTTTATTTTCTTTCTTTCCTGTAGGGGCTTCCTGGTCCTCCAGGGCCCCCTGGGGAAGGGGGAAAGCCAGGTGACCAGGTAAGTCTTAAAACAGTAATAAGAGCAGTAATAAAAGGTGGCGGGGTGTGCGGTATCACTTAGGATATGTGAGGCTCTGTTCTGGTTTGCTTTATACATGTTGTCTCTTGGAATCCCCAGAACAGCCCTACCTATCTAGGTACTAGCGTCATGCCTATTCTTTAGATGAGGAAAATGAGCCCACGGATGTTTTGTGACTTTCCCAGTCACTCAGAAGCTGGTATAATTTGAATTCTGGTAATCTGCTTCCCAAGACTGGGTTCTTACCCACTGAACATGTATCTTATCAACTACAGAGTTTGGCGGGAGGCTTTATATGGTTATAACAGATACTATTTTATTTCTATTATTTTACCAGGACATCAGTTAATTTAGTTTATTTTTCTATGGGTGATCTGTTCATTCATTTAACCATTCAACAAATATTTGCTAAGCACTTTGTGCGTAGTGGTGTTAAGCCCTGGCTCTAACCTGGCTCTAAACAACTGAACAAAATGGACATGAACTTAGCCCTTCTATTACACCATAGTAGGAGATGTGGGGTTTCTGGGGAGACACTGTGTGTGGGGAAACATAGAAGATTCACCTAATTCAGATTTGGGGATTTACAGCAAGTTTCCCAGACTAAGTAATATCTTTTACGAGTTAAGAGGGTAGGAGGGAAGGTAATAAAATACTCCAGGAAATTGTAACAGCAGGTGCAAAGGTCTTGCTGATCAGAATAAGACTCTGAGAAAACTAGTAAGTCAGGAATGCAGAGTAAACGCAGAGGTGGAGATGAGGCTGGATGATCAATCAGGAGCCAGATTACATAAAGTCTGAATGTGAATGTAATTGGTTCTGATTCTTCTAACGGGAGATGATGAAGGGCTCTCAAGCAGGGAGTAGTGCTTTTAGGGATTGGACTTTTAGGAAGACCACACCACAAGGAGGACAGTACATTTCAGGGGATAAGACTGGAGGCCTGCTTGATACAGCTTTTGTTTTGTTTCTTTTTTTTTTTAGTAAAAAGCAGAGTTTGAGGAACTGAAGAACTGAGGAACTGAGTTTATTTGAGGAACAAAGGAACTTTTTTTCCCCTCTTTATACTTTGTGTTTATCATTTTATTAATTTTAAATAAAGTATAAAATAGGGGGGAGGAGCAAGATGGCGGAAGAGTAAAGTATAAAATAAAATGATAAACACAAATATAGGTTAATGGCAATTCAGTACATTTAGTTCGATAAGATTTTAAAAATTACATATTCACAAGTACACAGATCCTTTACCAACATTGAACATTTTAGTCTATGTAGTCACAGTCTTCTGGAATTCCAAAATTTTTATCAATTTTATTTTCTTCGAACCCAAATATTCTTTTGGCCCAAGATCTTACTGCAAATATATTATCAGTCCATCTGTTAGCAGCTTCTTTGGCCACTTTATTTGCTTGATGTAACTCTTCCGCAACTTGTGGGTCACACTCTATATTTTTTACTTCTGCCTTTAGCTGTTCCCTTTGGTCTCGAAGTGAAGAAAGCTCTTTTGCTAGCATGGTTGGCTCTTCCGTTTCGTGACATAACATAAGAGGCAGGTCACTAAGTCAACAGAAGCAGTGGTGTTCTAGTGGGACTGCTAGCAGCTTGTATTGAGCTACGTGAGGAGGAAAAGCTGGCCTCGTTTTGGAGGATGTGAAGTCACTGTCCAAGGACAGCATGTGCTTCTTCACGCTTCCCTTCCTCCGGCATCATCCTGGGTTGGGGTTGGAGGATGGACACTGATCCCTCTAGTTAAGACATATCCGTGTGAGCTCTTGTATCACACAAAGGAGAATTTCTCATGGAGGATTACAGTGGAATCAGACCTATTGAGTATATTGAGGTTAACATTTTGCAAACGTAGACAGTAGTGGTTATAATCTGTTATCCAAACTATCAGAAATATGTTACTTTGTCAAAAAATATACTCTGTTCAAAATATTATAGGGTGTTATCATATAAATCAAGACACTATGAATAACGCACTATCTGCCACAAAATTGTAAGCTCTACTGTATTTCATAATTGCCAGATGTACCATTACTTATGTATCCTACAATACACCACATAATGCCGACTAAGCTACCGCAGTGTATTCTTATGAGATAAAATATTATGGAAAGAACGCTCAGATTTGTTTATACTTAGGTTTTCTTTTAAGCCACATATGACCCACTAGCATACGTAAAAAGGAAAATGAAAAATAAATAATTTGATTAAATTATTCTTAAAATCTCACATTCAGGACCAACCCCACTTCTACCTTAGTTTTCATCCCAGTCTTTGATGACACAACAGCTTTCTTTGTCATTGGTTATTATTTTTAACTGAAGAGAGAGGTTTTGAACTTTTTGACAAACTTTCCTTTAGTAAGAGCAAACTGAAACTTTTCTAAGAGTCACGACTGCACTAGTTTGAACCCATAATTCCCAGCAGAGTACATGGTCCACAGTATATAGTCAAGAGATATTTACTAAGTTGAATTGAACTGGTTCTGTTTAAAAGATCAGCTCCTGGGGTGCCTGGAGGGCTCAGTTAGTTAAGTGTCTGCCTTTGGCTCAGGTCATGGTCCCCTGCGTCCTGGGTAGAGACCTGCTCAGGCCCCTGCTCCGTGAGGAGTCTGCTCGCCAACCCCCCACTCATGCTGTCTCTCGCTTGCTGTGCTTTCTCTCTCAAATAAATAAGATCTTAAAAAGAAAAGATCAGTTCTTTATTGCCTTTTATTTCAGTTTCCTCTGTTAAAATTTTTTTCATTAGGAAATAAAATTACTATATGTGTTGTTGTCTCTAAAAAAAACCAGTGCACTACATTTGTGAGATAATATTTTGCTTGTTTTCATTGCCCAAAATCAAACATTCAGGTGTAATAAACATTTTTTTTCTGGAAAAATATTTCCATCCAATGTATGGGATATCCCCTCATTTATAAAAGTATGCATATTTTTCTTAATGTTATGGGTTTATTCAAACTTCTAGTAGTACATTAAAAGAAATTTGGTATGTGATATGGGAAGATTTCTAATAAATGCCTAAAATTTAGCTCAAAGCATTACTTAGAATTTTTAAAATTATATCTTATAGGGAGTTCCTGGAGATCCTGGAGCAGTTGGCCCATTAGGACCTAGAGTGAGTATTTTCTCCTTTGTCATTCACTTTGTTTCCATTGCCTTCCATTGAAATAAAACATCTTTTATCATAAACTGGGCTTTAAGAATTAAAATTTTTTCACTTGATGAAAATCAATCTTATGTTTTGTGCTGTGCAACTAGCATATCCTTCCTTGAAGTTCAAATCACTAAACTAGAAAATCAAGCCTCAATAGTTGCTCCTTTCTCAGGTTTTCTCCAGTGGAAGCAGTTTTCCAGATTTTCAGAAACATTTTTAACCCATTTTTAAATCAGTCTCTAAGATTGTTTGCCATCCTGATGTTGCTCTAGGGAGAACGCGGAAACCCGGGGGAGAGAGGAGAACCAGGAATAACCGGACTCCCTGGGGAGAAGGGAATGGCTGGAGGCCACGGCCCTGACGGCCCAAAAGTAAGTGTGGCAGCCAGCTCTGCACTAGATAGTTTTACAGCCTGATAAACGCAGGACACAACTAGGATGTATTTCTCTTGTTGTTACAAGATAATTCAATTATATCATTTTCTTCTTCAACAAATTTTCAGTAAGCATCTACGAGGCTTTTTCCTGGCACTAAAGAGTCAGCTGAAAAGAAGTCTCTTTTCTGTGATGGAATTTATGGTTTAGTGTACATGGTGATACGTTCTCCTATAGAAACCCATTCCTGGGATCCCTGGGTGGCGCAGCGGTTTGGCGCCTGCCTTTGGCCCAGGGCGCGATCCTGGAGACCCGGGATCAAATCCCACGTCAGGCTCCCGGTGCATGGAGCCTGCTTCTCCCTCTGCCTGTGTCTCTGCCTCTCTCTCTCTCTCTCTCTCTGTGTGACTATCATAAATAAATGAAAAAAAAAAAAAATGAAAAAAAAAAAAAAAAAAAAGAAACCCATTCCTAATATTTATTTATATGACTTTTACTAGTGACTTCCGTTAATAAGCAGAAGCAATAAACAGAAAATTGTATAATTCTGTTAATAAGCAGAGGCAATACATAGAAAACCGTGTAATTTATTAAGAGATAGTCCTAATTATATGCTCCCCTTTTTTTGGTCTCCGGTTCCACAGTTCTGCTTACTAACCATAAAGTATGTCATTTTTGAAATCTGAAAGTAAAATACATCATAAGGCAAAAATCAGTACCATTTCCTTTGGGTGCCACTTAAAATTGATAGAAAATAAAGTGGCCAACTTTAATATAAACAATTAAAGTAGAATTTTTCATGATCATGTGTCATTAGATCCCTTATCATCTTCAAGGCCCAGAGTGATTACATAGGATCTGTTTTAATTTAATCACTGATTTAACCTATAAGCAAGCTTAATGTCATGGGTTCATTAGTGAGAGTGAAGTACTCTATAAAAATAATGTCTTCTTTCTTCATTAGGATCCCCATGATGTTGTCCAAGGTAAAGAAAGGCAACTGTTATTTTATTTCAATTGATGCTCAATTTCCCCAAAGAAAAAAGTTGAAAACATAAACCAACAATCAGAAAGGCGAAGTTTTTTTTTTATTTCAAAAAATGACCTCAGAGATAATTTTCATAAATGAAAAATAAATGCACTAAGTTGAACCATATGAAATTGCTGATATTCAACTATTTTTGACCTACCAGCAGAGAAATTTCATGTGGCTCAATCTTAATACTGTACTGGTGAGGTCACTTATTGTTGGTTCATTTTAGGGCAGTCCAGGACCATCTGGGACCCCTGGAGACACAGGCCCACCAGGTCTTCAAGGTATGCCAGGAGAAAGAGGAATTGCAGGAACTCCTGGCCCCAAGGGTGACAGAGTAAGTCTGTGTTTTGTTTTGTCTTGTCTCGTTTTGTTTTAGTTCATTCATTTAGACTTTGTAAATTCCTACTGAAAGTTATTTCCTGTCTAGGCTTTTACTTCTATTATCCTAAGTCACCAGTCAATTTTCCCTCCCTCCCTCCCTCCCTCGCTCCCTCTCTTCCTTCCTTCCTTTCCTCCCTCCCTCCCTTCCTCCCTCCTTCCTTTCTTCTTTCCTTTCTTCCTTCCTCTCTCTTTCTTTCAATATCTATGCTTATTAAGAAAAATACAGAGTGCCAGTCACTTTTCTAGGCTCAAGGGGATATAGCTATGCACAAGAGAGATAAGCTCCTGCCCTCATGAAGCTTCCATAAAATTGAGAGAAAAAAAAACAATTGAGTGAACAAATGGTATTTTGTGTGTTTTCCCAGGGTGGCATAGGAGAGAAGGGTGCTGAAGGAACAGCTGGAAATGATGGAGCAAGAGTAAGTGAGATCATTCCTTTTCCCAGCTAAATTAGGAATCAACATTATCATTATTACATGAATTTGCATGAACTTTCCAAAATAAAGTTCATTGTGTTTCCATATGGCCAGGGCTTGGAAAATGATGAATTTTGAGATTTGATGTTGATCAATCATGGATACTCATTTTGCTTACGTTGAATTAAAGCAGGCCAAAAAGTAGTCATTGTTGAGGGAATGAAATAAAACACAATTTACTGTGCATATGAGAACAGTGCTTTAAGCGGGGGGGGGGGCTTTACCTTTCTCCATTTTCTTTTTATTTCTTATGCAATGTTTATTTTTGTTCAAGTGTTAATATAATGAGCTGTTCTAGACCTCATCCCAGGGCAGGCAAGTAGAGTTCTGCAGAGTAGCCAAGTTGAGGTAACTATTTCTCAATATGCTGGATTTATGGGTGAGAAAATGACTGCACAATGAATCATTATTAATGCTTTCATCAATAAGGAGGATGAAGAAGTGAAATGCAAAGGACAGTTCACCCCGGGGCATTGACCTTTAACAAGCTTTCCATCCTCAGAAGTAGAATTCATTTGCATTTGTAAGGACAGATTGAATATAATATTTTAGACATGAAGAAATTATTCTGTCATGTAAGAGGGGATAGATATAGTTGCTCAGACATTCAGCATTTCCTGGAATAATTCCTGATATTTGATGAATAATTTCTGTTTCAGTATGACATGGTTTGCTGTTAATTGTCATGCTGTGCCCTGGCAAGAGTACTTGTACTATAAAACTCACATGGAACCATCGTTAACACATGGATTCTGCACAGTGAGCCATTGTTAACGCATTGATTGTATTAGCTTTTGATAAGGAAAATAAAGTAAAATACAGAAAAGTTTTTAGTTTTTAGTGGTAATTATCCCTTTATTCTTTTTTTCTTTTTCTGAAAGTCTCCTTAAGGGTGAGCAAATTATGAACATGAGATGTTTCTCGCCTTTGGATTGACTCTAATATTTGATTTCGTATTTCAAAAAAAGGTCTAAGTTAATCTGGCCTATTGTTTGTATCTTATGTCAGAGATGGCCTGTGGTGCATAGTGAAGCAGTGCAGTGCTGGTTGAAGGAGTGTTGCATTAACAGTTTATTTTAAGATGAAATCTGAAATAGGTAGCTATTGTTCTATGAACTGACTTTGCAAGTGCAGTGGAAGAGAAACAGGACGTAAACAATGACTGCTTTGTTTTCAGTCAGGACAATACATTGCTTTAGGGAGGAAGCAGAGCAGACCATTTGTTGTAAACTCATACTAAAGGGAAAAAAATGGACGATGTGTTTTCTCTGTAAGAAGAAAAATGGGAGAATTTAATCAAGTGATCTTTATATATAATCCAGTTCTTTGAGGAAATATATTAGGTAAATTATTGAAAGAATATTGTTCCATTATAGATCTAGAGAGTATAAGATCACGGTTTTCTCGTGTTCTTAGTAGAATATAAATTTAAGAAGTCATTTTTATTCCTTAAATGCCTTCCATAATACATACAAAAGTTAAATTACCAAAGAATATATGTGGGCCGCATATGAAGAGGCAATGCACATATAATAGAAAACTTGTTCTGGAAAAGACTCTAATATAGTCCAGTTTAAATTTTTTTCTTAAGATTTTATTTATTTATTCATGAGAGACACAGAGAGAGAGAGAGAGAGAGGCAGAGACACGGGCAGAGGGAGAAGCAGGCTCCATGCGGGGAGCCCGATGCGGGACTTGATCCCAGAGCCCCGGGATCACTCCCTGAGCCAAAGGCAGACGCTCCACCACTGAGCCACCAGGTGTCCCTAATAATAGTCCAGTTTAAAGATTGTGACCACATTTCAAGAAGACCCGGTTTGAACCCTTGTGTGATAGCTCCCTAAGCTCTGAGCATAAAGAACCCCAACCACAGCGTATTTGGGTAGTTGCACTCCTTGTAATCTTAGGAGAATGTAGAAAACTCAATGCTTTATCACAGTTTTACTTAAAAAAAAAAAAAGTGGTATTTTGTTTATATAATTTAAGAATATGATATTCTAGACAAAAGAAGAAAAACATTTTTCAATCTATACTCAAATTTCAAAATTAAATAGGCCAAGAAACACAGAAACATTGTAGAAGAATAGTGTTAACTTAGAACTAATGTTTTGAAGATGGTATGATGTATGGATGAGTTGAGGTGGATGAAAGAGATTAAAGCATTTTGTGGAGAGAATCCAGGAAATTGTTTTAAAGTAAGTAGAAAAATCTTAAGAATATACACATTATATATTTATTATAGACAACGTTTTGCAAGAGCAGCTAAGCTGTAACAAAACAGTTCCCTTGTTTAATCATGGAGCATTCCATGCATTCCCGTCTTCAGTGTGCCTGTGTTCTGTTCATTGACAGGGTCTTCCCGGCCCCTTGGGTCCTCCAGGTCCTGCAGGTCCCACTGGAGAAAAGGTAGTATCGTAAATTTCCTATTTTGTGGGCTCAGGATCAGGAAGTCTGTATGATAGCTCTTCCACATAGTGTTCTCTGTTTCATAAAGTGTGGTGGTTGGGCCAGGTCGTCTCAGCGCTCTCTCCCCTGTCTGCCCTGCTCTTCGTGCTCAGGGTCCTCCAGTTGCATTATATTCTGCTCCCGCTTTGGACAATAACCATCTAACATCTGCTTTCTAGGGTGAACCTGGCCCTCGAGGTTTAGTTGGCCCTCCTGGCTCCCGTGGCAATCCCGTAAGTGGCAGTATTTTGATGTGTTCTAGAAGGGGAGTGAGCAGTAAAACAGTGCATCATTTTGTCTTGCTATTTATATAAAACCACGCCTGTTGCTTCAGGCTTATTTATAACTTCTTAGTTTTCAGCATTTACTTCTCTCATTAAACTCAAAAACTTACCAGTCTGTTATTTCTATGCAACCTATTAAATCTAGGTAAGTAGCTCATTTACTTAATAATTAAGAAACCTTTTAGAGACTTCAGACCTTGGAAATTTTGTTCTATGGCCCTAGGATCTCTATATCAGCCTAAAAGTCTTCCTCAAGAAATACATCTAATTCATCTATATATACATTTAAAGACACCACAAATCTAAATGTAATATAATGGTATTTTTAAATACTGTTTCTATTTAGAGTAAAGTGTGAAAGCCACAGTAATCTTTGTGTTCTCCTAGGGTTCTCGTGGTGAAAATGGCCCAACCGGGGCTGTTGGTTTTGCTGGACCTCAGGTATAATTTTCAAGTATCTCTAATTTACAGCGAACACTCTTCTTGTTATAGCAATAAATTTACTTGATTATCATTGTCATATGTATTGAAGGTACAACATCAGAGATGCTGGAACGTTTACAGTTTTCTAGGCAATATTCTCATTTTTAATTCTTTCATGACTGCCACTAAAATGGATGAGTTTGCATTATTTCAAATTTTATACTTATTTGTTGTTATAAAAATGGGATGGGATGACTTATTTGTTCAGATGGTCTTCAAAGATCTCATTAGGGAATTTTTTTCTTCTGAGCTTCATGTTGATTACAAAGCACCATTTAAAAATGTTCGGTTAAATGATATGTTAGTAATAATTACTGTGAAATAACTGGTCTATAAGTGTTATAATCAATGGCTTATTTATTACAATTGATACAGGGTCCCGATGGGCAGCCTGGAGTGAAAGGTGAGCCTGGCGAGCCAGGGCAGAAGGGAGATGCTGGCTCTCCTGGACCACAAGGTCTAGCAGGGTCCCCAGGACCTCATGTAAGTGAAAAGAAAAACAAAACCAATAACTTGAGTCATGTGCCCAATGTTTAGACTTTGTGTTTAGCCCATCTTGTTTTACTATAAGTGATTTTTTGTTCATTTCTTTCTATGTAGGGTCCTAATGGTGTTCCTGGACTCAAAGGTGGCCGAGGAACTCAGGGTCCACCTGTAAGTTGGTTTGAAGTTCTGGGAATTACGCACAGCTAGTCACAGACCTCTAGCACCTTGTGGCCATTTTAAAGTTAATCTGAAGTTGTAACAAATTTTTATTTGTATAAGTAAACTGCAGTGGAAAGGGCACTTAAGTGGGAAGATCTGAGTTGCAATTAGTTTATGATCTTGGAGACCCAGCTGCCTCACATATAACATAAAGAATATATTACCTGCGGAAGAGGTAATGGATACTGGGAACAGCTCAACAGAACTCTGTTATGCAGATTAATGTGATGCTAGCGCTAGCCCTGAGTATCCTGGTAGACGTGCAAGATAAATGGAAAGTAGAAAGAGAAAACTAGTGTCCTTCCTACCGGTTAATTCAGATCCATTCTAAAAACGTAGGATACAAGAAAAAAATACATTGTTTACAACAATGAAGGGGATCTGAAGCCTAATATCCCTGTGAAAAAAATAGATCCCCAAAAGTGTATATAATTAATAGTTATTTTAAAATTGCTTATATGATATTATATTTCTAGGGTGCAACAGGGTTTCCTGGTTCTGCCGGCAGAGTTGGACCTCCAGGCCCTCCTGTAAGTCAATTCAGTAACTCAAATCATTGGTAATAATCGCATACACACACATGAGAATACACAAAAACACACGTATATACACATTATATAGATAATATATATTTGAGTTATTGTTTATGGTTTTATTTAATCCTTAATAGTTAGTTAACCCATGTTAACAACCATTATCCTAATAATTCATACGTACTGGTATCCCGTCATAGCAAATTTGTCTTTAATCATCTAGTGTGTTTTGGAGTCACTTATTTACAAGAGCATTTGAACCTCAGTGCTTGACTACTATTCCATTTGGATACTAAATTCTGATGGTATTGTGTGCTAATAGCCATTTCCTTCAGTTAGGAAGCATCTCTCTGAAGCTTTGTTTAATGTTATTCTTTAATGATAAGATCTGGTCAGACAGAAAAAAATGTTATATATGCATTGATGGAGCAAAGTCTTAAGAACTTTGAAAATCCAAGTTAATTTCAGTATACTTTCGATATTAACTCAAAGGCAATTGCAAATAATTTAGATTTCTTTTCGGGAAATGAATCTGCAGCTGTGTTTTGTTTAATCTTGTTTAAATCTACCGAATGATTATCTAACAGGAAAAATGGACCTGAGGGGCCGTTGCATTAAGGGCTCTAATGTTGCTTCCACTTTGCCCCGCGGTTTCTATCTTCTACTAGGGAGCTCCGGGACCTGCGGGGCCCCTAGGGGAACCTGGGAAGGAGGGACCTCCAGGTCTTCGTGGGGACCCCGGCTCTCATGGGCGAGTGGGAGATCGAGGACCAGCTGGCCCCCCTGGTGGCCCAGGAGACAAAGGAGACCCAGGAGAAGATGGGCAACCTGTAAGTTTGGCATCTTTGTTTTCGGCCAGCTCTAACAAAGATATTTACCATTAGAAATCTGTAATAGTCACTGCCACAGAGAAACTGTTTATGCATCAACCTGGCTACTCTCATAAATCCTTATGCCATATATTTTTAAATTTATAATAAAAATGTAACAATAATGCCTGTGGTGTTCAAAAACTAAACAAGAAAACACTCTTTGTTAAATATCCGTGCTGTATAGAGAAGTGTTTTTTAAAATACATTATTTTATTTGATATCTAAGTATCTCAAGCACTAATGTGTGTTGCTAGACTACTATTTCTTTATTTTAGAAATTTCTTTGTCTTTTCAAAAAGAAGAGAAATCTTTGCCTAAATAGTTAACTCTTTTATTCCTTCAAAATTCACAGTACTCTTCCAAGTTTCTCAGAAGCCAGTGAGCCACCTTTAAACAATGTTAGGGCTCTGTGTGGAGAATAAATGTTGACTATTCATATCTTACAAAACAGAATTTTTTTCTTGTACTGAAAGACCAGTAGAGCTGGAATCTGAATCTGTTCCTTGCATAAGGTTTTACCCTGGAGAATTCCTAATTAGTTTATCCTTGAAATTAGGGTCCAGATGGCCCCCCTGGTCCAGCAGGCACTACTGGACAGAGAGGAATTGTGGGCATGCCAGGGCAGCGTGGGGAGCGAGGCATGCCTGGCTTGCCAGGCCCAGCGGTGAGTGGCCACGTTGGTCAGCATTTCAAGTGATTATTGCAATATAATTTGTAAAGAGAGAATTTATCTCTTTTTTCCTTAATAAAGTCTTTCTTAGATACAAACTCTGACTATCTTAAAAACCTTTGACTTTGAATGTCAAATTCTTTTCTTAAGAACCTTGCAAAGTCTTTGAAAAATATATTTACTTAACCCTGGGACCAGAGAAGTAGACAAATAAGGATATGGATTTGGGGTGATTCTAAATCTTTCTTTAAAGATTAAAAGTACTCACAGAGCCAGAGAAGGGGGACAATCTCCTCGTGAGCAGCTAGCCTCTTGTTAAATCAACATGTTAATGTTAACAAAAGCATCTGTATTTCACGGTTCAGAGGGCAAGTTTTCATAAATCATCAAAGGGAAGGAGTAGTTGAGCCAGAGCAACATTGGAGGTGAAAGTGGGGTGAGCTATGAAGATGGACTCTGACAGCACTCTCCTTTTCCCTGGAGCGTGTTAAAGACCTCATAGTCCCCGGAGTGTGGATAAAAGTTGGACTTACTGTTAGCTTTGAAGAGATTGAATATTACTGCTGAAAGTTTACATGCTTGTGGAAGAAAAATGATGTTTTTATATGGAATGTAGACAGAGAGGTGTCCTGCTGGGACCTTGGAACTGGAAGAATGTGGGTAGAGATCTGAACTCGCAAACCAGGAGTTAGGGGGTATCCTGTTGTTACCAGAAGTGAGCCACAGACCCAAAAGTAACACCTCCCAATGTGACAGTGAAACCCAAGTGCCGGGATCCAGAAATAGTGAGTCGAGAGAGCGGGAGTGAATGTGGATGAGCCTGTCTTACCAACGATGCAGGTTCCAAGAGAGCAGCCAGGATTGACCACAGGGCATGGGATTGAAACCCAAAATACACACCTGAGGTGGTGGCAGAGGGCACTTCCTGGTCCCTCTGGTATGTCAGAATGAATGTGAGAAGGGAGCTTGCCTCTAGGAAGGTGCTAGGGTGACAGGAGGTTTGGGATAGTGGATAATTAATATTATAGAAGGAGGGACTGGAGTGCCATTTGAATAAACAGAGCCTTTCTGGAAACCAGCTTTCTTACATTTCTTCGGAAGTGGTTGATTGACCTACTTATACTTTTATTTCAGGGCACACCAGGAAAAGTAGGACCTACCGGCGCACCAGGAGATAAAGGTCCGCCTGGACCTGTGGGACCCCCAGGCTCAAATGGCCCCGTAGGGGAGCCTGGCCCTGAAGTGAGTGCCACAGAGAAAATTATCCGGGTGGCATGGGGACAATATTTCTTTTATTTAGAAATCAATTCAGAAATTTAGAAATTGTGCATTTGCCTTGAAGTTTTTTGGTGGTGTTCTTTGCTTCCCTGGAGAGTTGTGTAAATGACGACAGAAGGAGAAGGAAGTAAGATGGGTGTCTTCGCACTGACCTTCATCTGGTCTGGAGCCAAGTATTTTAGTGGATTTAGGTTGTTACCAAATTGTTTTGAAGGTGAACAGACACAGTAATTAATCTTTTCTTGTTATTTCACTCTATAATGGCATATTTCTCAAAATCGCCAAGTTTTGTGGTAATAGGATTAATAGAACTATTACAGCTTGTGAAAAGAGAAAAGTAAGGTGAGATCATTCTACCTAAATATCACTAGAAGGTAACATCATGCACGTCATGTTCCCTTAGGCTCATCTGAGAGGAAGTTAATGCTTGAAAGGTGATTTGTGAAGTTATAGGTTGGAATCTCCTCTGTTCTGTGCTTTAATGAATAAGTCACCAGACAGTGTCACATTTTCTTGAAACCATACCTTTCAGAGCAATTTTTGATCCAATGATAAAAATATAGTCCTGAAAAAAAAAATCAAAGTAATATAGGGAGAGAAGAATGTATATTCTAAAAAATGTTATTTAATATCTAAACACGATTGTTTTAAAACTTTAAGGATATTGTTTGGCTAAGCTTAAGATACGAAAGGGAGGAAAACCATTTACTGGTAATACAAACCACAAAATTCCAAGAATAAAATTTCAAAGGATTTGAGGTTTATCCCCCCTGTTTTAAAATAAAAAGTAGAAATGAAGAAATTTAGATTAAGTGCAGGACGCGTGCCTGAGTGCATGGGGGGCTTCCCTGGTGTGGCCCTCCCCTGGGGCTGCCTTCCCGGGCCCACCCTTGAAGAGCAGATTCAGTGTTGTTCCACACAGAGCACGGAAGGACCCAGATTCATAGCAGGTTCCACGACGGTTTTAAAGTCAAGCTGCCATAGTAAATGGAAGTTCTCAATGCTTGAGTGTGGGATATGTGCACAGGGCAAGGCAATAACACCGCACTTTATAAGCACTGTATCGTAAGTGGAAAATGCAATGTCTTCAATAAAACTGTATTAAAATTGGCACTAAAACAAGTAAGAATGTGTTAATAATTTTAGAAGCAATTCCAAGCAGTAGAAAAGATGGCCCAAGACTTTCTTCTACTAGAATTTCCATAAGTGCTGATTTACACTTTATAGAACAGAGGTGGAAAACATGCTGTAATTTTTCTGGCGCTTGGAATGAGATTTTTGTTTCATTACTCTGTTAACTCATTTCTCAAATATGATTCTTTATAGGGTCCAGCTGGTAACGATGGTACTCCGGGACGGGACGGTGCTGTTGGGGAACGTGTAAGGGCAATTTCGCTGATTAGAAATGTGCACTAATGTAAATTTGAAACCTTTGTAAGACTGAAGAGTAAAATTTGCCCTTTCTTTCATAGCTCTGGGGCAGTCCTGATTTTTCTGATAGTAGCTACCTTTTTTTAAGGTCATTATTTAGGTAAATGAAATGAGACTTGAGTACACAGCAAAGTGAGACGGCATTTATTATTAATTGTAGGAAAGCAAATTGCTTTCATAGCTGATGTAACATGAAGGCTTTGGATACAGAGGAAGTAGTCTAAGTGTCACACTCATTCACAAATATATGGAAGCAGAAGCATCGCTGTGTGACATCTAAATTTCTCTACTCATCTCCTAAAGTGAACGCCCCATGAGAAAATAAACCAGGTGGCTTTCTGCCTGTTACATATCCCATGGTGTGTATTAAATATCATGACATATGCTGACCTGAAAACATCCCCAGCCTCGTCTGAAGGCCCAGTCCCTTTGGGGTAGTCACATGGTCGTCTTAGACTGCGTATCAGTCCACGGAAGGCAAAAAAAAATCAGTTCCCCGATTTAACATCTGTTATGACACACTGGCTCTGCTCACTTTGCAGCTCATCATGTGGCCAAAAGGCCTGTATATTCAGACAGACTTTGCCGGGAAGCTCGATTCCTTAAGCAGCCAGCAGTGCAGCCTTGAACAAATTTCCTGAACCTCCGTTTTCAAATAGTTTAAATACGATTAATACTTGCATTCAGTAACATGTTTAGAGTATCTAGTAGGCACTCGAAGAGAAAGAGTTTTAAGGCATCTTGAGTAAGCCCTCGCCTCATCTGCCATAAAGCTAGGGAACGCAGATTCTCCTGGCACCTGGGTTTCCCCCTTGGTCAGCATACATCGTACAAGGTAGTGGTCTTCAAAGATTTTGCTAATGTGGTCCCTGGTATAATTTTGAAAATCTGTGAACCCCTATGCACAATTTAAGTTGCCATCACATTTTATTTTAATCCTAAGTTTAAATAGTTGGAAAAGAGGTAATCATTGGTAAAGTCTAAATGTGTATGTGCTTTTAATACATTTTTTTCAAACTCATATTTGCCAGTTTTGCTTACCTGATGTATCATATGTCTGTTCTCCAGCCGAATTGCCAGCGTTTATCCCGGTTGCCAAACTAACCAGTCAAATTAAGACTTAATTTCTGTCAGCAGAATAGGTCTGACTTCATTTTTCAAGTCAAATAATCATGACAATACATATTCATATAGCAATTATCTCACGTCTGACTTCCCGAGGAGACGAGATTTGGAGCCTTGTCATAGTTGGGTCACTTGGATAAAATAAGGAACAGCCTCTTTCTTTCCAAGTATCTCGTTGCTTTATTCCCAAGTGAACTCTGCGTTCTAGAAAAGTCCATAGAGGTGTCCCTCCCCGGGGCATTGCACCATAGTAAGATTGTAGAGAGATTGGAATACTTTTTCTTTCATAAAATGAGAGAGGGGTGATTATTAAAGAGGAAATAGGGAAGGATACTTCAGGTCAGTTGTCTGAGAGAACACATGTGGAATTGAAAGTCTAGAAAACGGGTTCCTTAAATTTCTCCCAGCTCTCACACTCTGGAAAGTCTTTATTTATCCCAAGTGAATGGATACTCCTCTTGAGGACTCTTTGGTGTAAAAAACACGCTAAATTCTGGAGGTGACACTGGTATACACTACAATCTTGACTGTGATGGTAGTAGGGTGAGAGTGAGGGGAGGGAGAACTGGAATTGGGGAAATACTCTTTTCAGTTTGATTTATTAAGAAGTAAACATAAGTAAAATATTTAAGAAAAATATACGTTGAAATATGAAAATAAGGTTTTAAAAAAGGCATATGTTTTCTTACCGCGAATAGCATGAGGGTATAGAATGCCGCTGTTTGATGATAAATATGAAAAGAATAATCCCATGGTTATTCTCTTCAGGGTGATCGTGGAGACCCGGGACCTGCAGGTCTGCCGGGCTCTCAGGGTGCCCCTGGAACCCCGGGCCCTGTCGGTGCTCCAGGAGATGCAGGACAAAGAGGAGATCCGGTAAGGAGACCCAGTTTCATACCGACAGTTACACCT
Source organism: Canis lupus dingo (assembly GCF_003254725.2). NCBI lineage: Eukaryota > Metazoa > Chordata > Mammalia > Carnivora > Canidae > Canis > Canis lupus. The sequence goes on along the minus strand of NC_064278.1, from coordinate 30,769,958 downwards.
CAGGGAGCTACATGTGAGCCTGGACTTAATCGTACACGCACCCTGGATCAAGGACTCTAAACAAAGAATGATAAACAGTCAGTTATGACTTAAATTGTTGTTAATCTTAACAGAAAACATTTGACTTCCACTAGATATTCAAAAATCCTGATGCTTTGAATTTCATCATCTAACGATGTTGGGGTGTATAGGAAATGTAATACGTGTGCATCATGTTAAATTTATGCTAGTAATGTCTTAGCATAATCCACTAAGGAGGATCGTCATTCAGTGAAATCAGTTAATAAAGTTGACTAAAGAAGTGTCATCGGAGTTGTAGTGAGCACATTCTTACACCTAAGGACATTTGGTTTGATTTTAATCCATTAGCCATAAGAATATACACAGGGATATACATAAACCATATATAAGTATCCAACTTACCTATTTTTGAATTATGTATCTATATGTAATATTTTTTACATACCGATTTTTGTGAAAATTTCTTCTAGGGTTCTCGGGGCCCTGTAGGACCACCTGGTCGAATCGGAAAACGTGGCTTACTTGTAAGTAAAGTAATTATTCTTTAAAAATAAAAATATTCTCATATATACACACACATCTATTGTATGTACATGTATGTGTATATGTATATGTGTGTGTATATATATATATCCTCAAAGGAGCACAATTTAAGATTCAAAAATGAAGATTAAAGTATTACTTTAATATCCAGAAGTTTGTGTTTGTTTTATAATTTTAACATATGTCCTCTAAATTTAACTGTGAATTCTTTCAATAGTCAATAAGGACTTGTGGAGTCACAGGTTTCTCTCAAAATAATAGGAATGGTGCCCTTTTTTTTTAGAGATTTTCCAAAAATCACATAGGAAAATGGGCTTGAAATCTCTTTGTAAACTTGAAAAGTGCTAGTCAAATATTTTATATTTTCAGCTAGACTACCCTGCTCACGTTCTAATCTTTTTGCTTTTACAGTTGCTTCCAGGTTAATGATTATTATATAGCTGTTTTACTGCGAGTGAATCCTCTCTGACGGGCAGCCTGTTAGCCATGTTCCTTTCACACTTATAAAAATTAATATCTATAATGATGAAAAAATTATAGCGTTAAATTCATGATCTATTACTAAATCATAATTCTCAGCTTTGATTTGAGCCTAATCGGAGACAATTTCAGTTATATGGTGTGTCAAGTGAATGATTTTCTAACTACTTACATAACAATGTGGTTTATTTTTCATAATTAAATGAATTTTAGTTAATAATTTAAATAGGTGCTTTCTGGTTTGGTTTATTTTCAATTATGAAATTCTAGGACATCCCAAAATAAAAGAACCTCTCTAACATGAAAACATTCAGGCTGATTTTAGTATTTAAATTTGTATTATTATATAAAATACATAAAAGTGAGATCTACTCTTATTTTTATTATAAAAAGATTCCCATGCTGTTTGACAGTTAGGATGTCCAAATTAAAAAAAGAGAACTAAACAAAATAACAAACTAATAAAAAAAACTAACCCAAGAGCCAGTATATATTTGAGGATATTTTCCATTCTCCTAAGTCAGATTGATAGTTTGAATTATCTTTTAGGAAAACCAAAGACAACAGAAGCTGTCCTCAAAGTAGGTGACCCTATGCCTCCTGTCCAATTACTGTGAACCCCTAGATCCCTGGTGCTTTTCTGAGTCCCCAAGACTTAAAAACGAACAACAAACAAAAAGGCAGCCCAAGACCGATCAGATTGATCTGATAATTTCTACCTCTTGGCATAGCTACTATTCCACAAGAAGATGCTTAATTACTGCTTTTTCTTTAGTTTCTCAGCATCAGGATAGATGGATTTGGGTACAAATATTGCAGATATAAGGATAACAGGCATTTCTTTGTGTCTTCTTTAAAGGAGAGTGCTTAATAATGATATTCCTCTTCTGTTAGCTTGAGCAAGACTTTGCCAATTTTTCATTTCCCCCAAGTTTGAGATACAGTCGGCACATAACATTATTATAGTACGTAGCACAATGACTGATGTATGTATATGTTGTGAAATGATTATGACAATACCACAGAAAGTGTAATTAGCAGCCATCATCTCACATACATGCAAATTTTATTTTCCTATGGTGAGAACTTTTACGGTCTACTCTCTTAGCATATGGCCACCTTTCTAATATATTCTTGGGGGTCATATCCAGTTAGCTTATCTACATGTGCAAACTTAATAATCATTCTTTTCTTAGAGGTAACGTAAGTAAATAAAGACTCATGTTTTAGTTTAAAAGAATCTGTGTGTAGGGCGGCAGCCCAGGTGGCTCAGCGGGTTAGCGCCGCCTTCAGCCCAGGGCGTGATCCTGGGTCCCAGGATCGAGTCCCACGTCGGGCTCCCTGCATGGAGCCTGCTTCTCCCTCTGCCTGTGTCTCTGCCTCTCTGTCTCTCTGTGTCTCTCATGAATAAATAAAATCTTAAAAAAAAAAGAATCTATGTGTAGTGGCAATATTTTTGCATAATGATATCAGAAAATATGTGCAATACAGTCTTTGGAAAATGTTTCAGATAGGTTAGGTCAAACTTAAAAGTGCATCATTTTACTATGAATGCAGGGCAAACATTTAAAAAAGTGAATCTGTAGGAAAGCCTTATTATATATCTTATGTTTTTAGTGATCACGCCTTCATTCCTTAAGAAAAAGAGACAAAAATTTCTCAGTCCGATTCAGATAAGTAGCTATGTTAGTTCATACAGTTGCCCCCTTTCCCTCTGTGGGATTTCCATTACCTGTGGTTAACAGCAGTCAGGAAGCAAACGATCCTCCTCCTGACATGTCATCAGAAGGTCAGTAGTAGCCAGACACTCCGTCACAACGCCTGCGTCATTCACCTCGCTTCATCTCATCACGTAGGCATTTTATCAAATATCACATCCTCACCAGAAGAAAGGTGAGAACAGTACAGGAAGACAGAGAGAGAGAGAGAGAGAGAGAGCGGCCACATTCACATTATTATATTGTTATAATTGTTCTATTTTATTATTCATGATTGTTAATCTCTTAATTCGTGCCTAATTTATAAACCTCACTCTGAGATATGTATGTATAGGAAAAATGTAATGCTTATAGCGTTCAGGCTTCCACTGCGGATCGTGGGACGTGTCCCCCATGGATAAGGAATCCTTGTACGGTGTTCACAATTGTAGTAAATACAACTGTAAAAATTAAAACTGTAGTAAATTATAGTCTCACCAAGCAATATCCATGCCATGACCCTCTTTCTAGGGACCCCAAGGACCTCGAGGTGACAAAGGTGATCATGGAGACCGAGGTGACCGAGGTCAGAAGGGCCACAGAGGCTTCACTGGTCTTCAGGGTCTTCCCGGACCTCCTGTAAGTATTACTTGGCTTCCGTGTACAAATATACTAGTATCTTGACGTGAACATTTATTTACCCATTAGGTGATTGCACTTTTTGTATCTTTTCATTTCAAAGCATATCCTGGTGAATATTTAATTACCCAGTTATCCAGGATAATATGCCATTTATCAGCTGTGATTCTGTAGGAAGCAATAAAGCAAAAGGATAGGTAGGTGTACCATCGCTCCTGCAGTTGAGGATCCGCCGGCTCACGTAGGTGTTGGAGAGATGGGTGACTTGAAGAAATCAGCGTTTGCTGCGAAAGTGAATGACAGCACGTTTTTAAAAGCTGAGAACGGCAAAATGTGGGTGTAAACATTTTGGCAACAGTTTTTACTTTTTTCCTCCCTAGGGTCCCAATGGTGAACAAGGCAGCGCTGGGATTCCTGGACCATTTGGCCCAAGAGTAAGTAACAAAACCTACTAAGTTGCAGATACGAATAATAAGGCCCTTGGTAAAAATAAATAAATAAATAAGGCCCTTGGTGACATAGAGCTAGGGCTTGAGGATCGTTTTTTATGACATTGAATCGGAGTCAGCCCGGGTTCTCTGGAGCTCTGATTCAGCAATTCCCTTTAAGTAGAAATATTCCAAAATATGATATATTGCTTCACGAGCCCACATTAGAATCTTTTACCTACTAGGTATATGCTGATCTGTTACTTCATCATCTTAGTCTGTGTTCATGGAAATTTTATTGAACTCCTTGAGAAGATATAATAAGACTTACCATGAGGTACAAACAGGTTTTGAAGCTGGATACCTTCCCCCACCCCCTTTTAGTAATTGAGATAGTTTCTCAGAAGTGGTTTGCATAAGGCTAATTCTGAAGAAAATAATAAAATGAAACCAGGATTTGCAGCTTTTAAAGATTCTACATTGGTGCTAATGCTGCCTCCAAAACGTCATTAATGTCTTAGGACAATTGACAGACATAATTACTTAGGAAAATCATTAGAAAGAATTTCCACTATGTCTAAATACAGTGTAAACAAATCCTACATAACATTGAGAAGAGTGGTATTAATATAAGTAGGATGTGATGAGATCCTGGAGAAAAAGCACACAAATTTAACTTCTATTAATCACTCATACCTTCTGTCATTTTCTTAGTCCTAACTAATTAGATTACTAATTAACTTTATAATACATGAGATTTCATGAAACAGCCTTCTTCCCATAAAAGCAGATGACCAGTCCATTAAAGTTTTTGCCTGATGCTGTCTTTTATGACACATGGATGATGGAAAATTCATGTGTGATCAAACAGTGAACATGAAGGATCCAGGACCCCACTGATTAGTCATCAGGACAATGAACGTGAAACCACTGTGATAGCTCTGTAAGGAATATAGTTCTTTGGTTAGACAGTCCTTGCAAAATGTTTTTTCATAGAATCTAATCTAATCTAATCTAATCTTGTTTCCGGCAGGGTCCTCCAGGTCCAGTTGGTCCCTCAGGTAAAGAAGGAAACCCTGGACCACTTGGGCCTATCGGGCCTCCTGGTGTGCGGGGCAGTGTCGGAGAAGCAGGACCTGAGGTAATTCCAGAGGGTTGCACGCACAGAGCACTGTTGGTTCCTGTAGCCTGGATTCTACCCAAGGAACCTCCATGAAGCCTGGTGGACAGGAGAGTTAAAGAACTCTGGAGGGACGCCCGGGTGGCTCCGGGGTCGGGCGTCTGCCTTCGACTCAGGGTGTGACCCTGGGGTCCTGGGATCGAGTCCCCCATCGGGCTCCCTGCATGGAGCCTGCTTCTCCCTCTGCCTGTGTCTCTGCCTTTCTCTCTGTGTGTCTCATGAATAAATAAATAAAATCTCAAAAAAAAAAAAAACCTCTGAAAACAAACGTAGGTGTCCAACAAGAGCTTGTCTATATAAGTAACTCTTTCAAGTATTTTAAGACAGATGATTCAGAGTATATAAAATCAGAGTCCAACCTACCAAAGCCTTGACTTCATGTGACACCAGTGAGAGAAAATAGCAGGTTATGATTGTATTTATAATTAAAGTTATGAAAATGTTGCTTTGCTTTAAATGCCAGCAAACTAAATGTGAGCTTTGATGAGTATAGTCACTCATGAAAATGCTGGAAAGCGAAAATATTAAAATTAAAGTTTTTCTCTATTAAAAATGGCATTCAGAAAGGATTTAAATTAAAACTTCTTAAAAATTCTAATAGTATTGACTTGGGAGACATGAGGAATTTGGGAAACACCCTCCTATTTCTGCCATACGCATGTGTACATGTGCATGTGTTGTTTAGGAGTTAATGTGTCTCATTTACCTTTCCCTCCTTACTCTATCTCTTCCCTTTACTGATATTATCATTAAACTAAATACTTATTATTTATTATATGGATGGAATAGCCTTGTTTTTCCTATGGTCAAGGGCAATATCTCCTGTCTAGCTCTCTGAATGGAAAACAGCTACAGAATTGGAATACCTCTGACTTATGTGGCTCTCGATTGACTCTATTCTATGCTTCAGTGGCCCTTAATGGAAAAAAATACATCTTTTCCCCTAAACAGCATAAAGGAATGCATAGAGCCATGATATGACCTGAAAGGAAAAACAAACAAGCAGATTTAACAGGCTACTGAGGGAGAATCCAGGTTGGCACTGAATTTTGAAGCAACTTGCTCAGAGCCCATAACAGGCGGCAGGGCTGGCGTGGAGCTCCAGCCTCTGACGGCTGGGACCACGCTCTGCGCATCGGATGTGGAGCAGGCGCCTCTGCAGGTTGTCCCCGATGCCCTCAAGTCCTGGGCTCTTCCTTGGGAAACTGCAGAAAGGATCGATAGTGAGAATCCACTTCCAGGCCTCTGCCACTTTTTGTGCTTATCTCCCTATGAGTCCAGTAGTTCTTTATGGCAAAAAAGTAAGGGAGCTGTTTATTTTTGTTAATAAGAAGACCAAAGAGAACGTTTCACAATTTTGTTTAGTACAGAGAATCTGCTCGCTTCGGCAGCATATATACTAACATAGTACAGAGAATCTTAACTTACAAATTAATGCACATAAAAAGATATCCTGCACTTTCCTCCATATTTGGAAGTAGGGGAAATTGTTTCGGGGGTGTTTCTTGTGGGTATTTCCCTGATACAGACGTGAAGCCTTAGAGAACCAGCACCCACAGCTCTTCTGCATCTCCTCCTCCAGCTTCTGCCCATAAATCCTTTGGAAATATTTCAGTGTGCCTTGCCCCAAATAGTTTAGAAATGAATCGACATGTCCACACATTCTTAACATGAAACGTATTGCATCTTCAAGGTAAACATTGGAACAAATATTTTGTGCTTTGATTTTTATTGGTCTCAGGCTGACTTGCAGGTGTGTTGGCTGGTAACAGTCACACATCATGTCTCATCCTGGGAGAGTTACAGGAGTAGGCCACAGCGCAGCCCTCCAGGTTTAAAAAGTCTGAGGTCACAGATGTGTCAGTACCACCAAACTGGGACAGTGCTTTGTAACCCCCAACATAGGTACCGAGTCCCATTGATGCTTTGTGTCCAGATGAAAAAAAAACAAAAAATCTGTTAACTGTATTTCTGATTTTTTTTAAAATTAGGGTCCTCCTGGTGAGCCCGGTCCCCCTGGCCCCCCGGGGCCCCCTGGCCATCTTACAGCTGCTCTTGGAGACATCATGGGCCACTACGATGAGAGCATGCCAGACCCACTGCCAGAGTTCACTGAGGACCAGGCTGCTCCCGATGACAGAAACAAGACTGACCCAGGGGTCCATGCAACCCTGAAGTCACTCAGTAGTCAGATTGAAACCATGCGCAGTCCTGACGGCTCTAAGAAGCACCCGGCCCGGACTTGTGATGACCTAAAACTTTGCCATTCTGCCAAGCAGAGCGGTGAGTAGGCGCCTGCCCATTCGGGCGGAGCCCGTTGTTCCTGATTGATTGTGTTCTTGGCCACATCCCGAAACGTGGTGCTGAGTGAGTGACAGACTCAAGAGGTGACAGGACCAGCGCGGCACAGGCTTTATGCGTTGGTGGTGGGGACGGTCAGCGATGTGACCGGTTATGGGGTGAGAGGATCCGTGTTGTAAGAGAGGACCAAAACAAAAACAAAAAAAAATAAGAGGACCTACTCCATTAGTGATCCAGTTTCACGTCATTTTGGAGATAACTGTTGGCATTCTAATTGTTGCTCAACTCATTTACAGTATTGACGATACGTTATTTTATTAGATTCTAATTCTATTTTGCTTTAAAAAGTTGGCTTTCTAAATTTAATGAGAACACATCCATTTTGGCAAAGCCACTTCATTATGGTGACTCGTCTGTCTTTGGTACAGCTCTCTATGTAAGACGGCGATGGTGGTACTTCATCCCCGGGCATGTTTTGAGCTTTAAGCACCCTCCCGTTGTGGCACAGTACGTCAGAGCAGTGCCTGGCACACAGGAAGCACTCAGACGGGTGACATTTACTTTTTCTTCAGCTGTAGAGTATTTCCTAAACTGAGATACTCTGTCTTAAAAGAGTCCTTCAACAATGAGTTCATACTTTTCAAACCATCTGTTAGCTCTTTGAGAGACTCATAATCTTTTGAAATTCTCTTTATTTAGCATGTATTTTTATTTTGGAAAATAGGTGAGTACTGGATTGATCCTAACCAGGGATCTGTTGAAGACGCGATCAAAGTTTACTGCAACATGGACACAGGAGAAACATGTATTTCAGCAAACCCATCCAGCATACCACGTAAAACCTGGTGGGCCAGCAAATCTTCCGACCATAAGCCTATTTGGTATGGTCTCGACATGAATAGAGGATCTCAGGTAATTCACAGTCCTTGCTAAAAACTGTATTCTTTGCTTTTCATTATTTATTGTACTTTATTATTTATTTAAGACCATGCTATCATTTTTGACCAGATTGATTATTGCATAAATAAATCTTACTACGAATTATATTAACAAATTTTGAATGATAATTTCCCCCTCGATGCAATGTGGAAAAGTAATCATTTTTACTCTTAGTCCCTTTAATGCATGTGACCCTGGCTGTGGAGTATACTCAAAGGGATCTTGCCACAGTTGAAAAAAATTGGATTATATGGGGCGGGTGGGGGAGGGAACCTCAGTGACTGGCGCCTGGATCTCTTGCTGACTTTGTGACCTCAGGAAGTTGCTTAAACTTTACGAGGCTCAGTTTTGCCATTTTAAAGTAAAAGTGATGGGGCGCCTGGGTGGCTCAGTTGGTAGAGCATCCAATTCTTGGTTCCGGCTCAGGTCACGACCTCAGGGCCCTGGGATGGAGCCCTGTGTGGGGCTCTGCGCTCAGCAGGGAGTCTGCTTGAGGATCTCTCTCCCTCTCTCTGCCCCTCCCTGCTCATGCATGCGGGTACATTTGCTCTCTCTCAAATAAATAAATAAATAAATAAACCTTTTAATAAATTTAAAAAATAAAGTGAAAGTGATCATATTTATCTCACAGTCTCTGGATGAATATAAAGAGCTTAATATAGTATCTAGTTCCTGATAAGCTACAGATAGGTGTTAGATAAGTACCATAGTAGTATTTTTAATGATTCACTATGTAAGCTTTGTAGTATTATTTAAACTTAAAGCATTTTTATAATTACAGTTGCTCCTTGAACAACACAGGGGTTAGTGATAAAAATCAGTCAAAAGTCTGTGCAGTGAGAAATCTGGGTACGACGTTTGACTCCCCCAGAACTCAACTACTAACAGCCTGCTGTCGACAGAAAGCCTTAATCCATATTGTAAAGTTGGTTAACACATATTTTGAATGGTGTATGTATTACATACCATATTCTTACAATAAAGTAAACTAGAGAAAAGTAAATGCATTAAAAAAATCACAATGAGGAGAAAATACATTTATAGTATTGTACACTGAATATACTGAAAAATTCTGTGGATAAGTGGACTTACGCAGTTCAAACCCTTGTTCTTCGAGGGTCAACTGCATAGGGAGTCCTTAAACATTTTGAAGTCCAGTCTCCTTTAGGTTTCTTTCATGATCCTGCATTTAGATTCTCACCCAGCCTTGCCATTTCCTGTTGTCATATGAATATTTCATTCTGGGTCTCCTTATGACACCGTAACTGCAATTTTCCTCTCACTTCTGCTTCTGATCTTTCCTCCAAACTCATGTTCATAGCAAACATGTGAGACATTATGAGTATATATAGGATACACTAAAATCTACCATTACTTTAATGAGTAGGAGAATTTTAAATTTAGATATACCCAAGAGAAATGTAATTTAGTTAATACAATATGTAAAAGGCTCAAATAGGAGCACTGAAAGTAAAACTCAAAGAGAAGATGAGCAGAAAGGAGTCTGTAGGAAAACATTTTTGATTATCTGTTTTTGTTAGCTAACAGAAAGTTTGTATTTTATACTTCCTGTAAGTATGGATCAGTGGATTTTAAAAGCTGCTAAGTCAGGGGGATCCCCAGGTGGCTCAGCAGTTTAGTGCCTGCCTTCGGCCCAGGGCGTGATCCTGGAGTCCCAGGATCGAGTCCCATGTCGGGCTCCCTGCATGGAGCCTGCTTCTCCCTCTGCCTGTGTCTCTGCCTCTCTCTCTCTGTGTCTCATGAATAAATAAATAAAACTTAAAAATAAATAAATAAATAAATAAATAAATAAATAAATAAATAAATAAATAAATAAAAAAAATAAAAGATTTTAGGCCAGTAGTTGAGTCCCAGTTCTTATTATAATCAGCAATAAAAACAGTGAGTTACTTTTGATACACAATTGAGCCAGTGTTCAAGTATAACTTCTAAAAAGCAATATCTAAGATTGTTTAAACAAATAGAGAAGCAGATTTCAAAAATACTTACACTTTCTCTGATGAGTTATAAATATCATTGGTTTCATTACCATTTGGTTGGAGTAGTAAGGTTTTTACTTGTGAGTATTCATAGAAGTTTCAAAATATTTTATATATAGGCAGAGTATGTTGTTAAATGAAAGAATAAAAGTAATATTCCTTAAAACTGATGTCTGAAATCACACACACACACACACACACACACACGCACACACGGGGACTGTGAGACCCTTCAGCCCTTCAGCGTTTCAGATAACAGAGACTCTTTGTTTCCCTAGTTTGTTTACGGAGACCATCAGTCACCTAATGCAGCCATTACTCAAATGACCTTCTTGCGCCTTTTATCAAAAGAAGCCTCCCAGAACATTACTTACATCTGCAAAAACAGTGTGGGATACATGGACGATCAAGCCAAGAACCTCAAGAAAGCTGTGGTTCTCAAAGGGTCAAATGACTTGGAAATCAAGGCGGAAGGAAATGTCAGATTCCGATATATTGTTCTTCATGACACTTGCTCTGTAAGTACTTTTGGCCTCTACTGATCTGATTGAAGAAGAAAATTTATTTTCAATAAAAATACCATCACGGTGGAAGTGGGGCAGTTTTACCCAGTATGTGATTATGCATGATAGCTTTGTTTACCCTTGTCCTGGAGGGTCAACTTGGATGTGTCTTAGTACGCGAAGCATGGTAGAGATTTTAACACAAAATAATTAGCAAAGGACTGGGTCCTTGAGAGTCGACCCGGCTCTTGTGCAAACTCCCTGTGGTTCTTCCACAAGTCACTGTATTTAATCTCAGCTTAAAATTCCTTGATTCTAAAACATATAATCGATCTGAGATACCCTTTATGTTTTTCAGATTTGTAGGTTTCCTCACTTGCATATGTAGATGCAAAAAGGGAAAATACTTAATGATGAATGATAGTTTCATTTGTGCAAAGCAAAAAAGTGCTCATGATTCGTGTTAGTGACCATCGGGGAAGCTGTAAAAGAACAAAAGGCATTTCTTTGAGCCCGTGCCTGCCAGCCATGCCAGTGCCACCTCGATGGTAGCAGTGCTCATAATTTTAAGTATTGCCCTAAAAGTCCTTGCTTTCACATTATAAAATTTGGCTTTGTAGTTTGTGTCTACCATCTTTGGAATAGTTTGTCTAGACTGTTAACCCATGGCACCATTTAATTCCAGAAACGAAATGGAAATGTGGGCAAGACCGTCTTCGAGTACAGAACGCAGAATGTGGCGCGCTTACCCATCGTAGATCTTGCCGCTGTGGATGTTGGCAGCACAGACCAAGAATTTGGCATTGAAATCGGGCCAGTTTGTTTTGTGTAGAGCAGGCCAAGATACATTGACCAAGAGCACCACCCCCGCCACCAGTGACCACCACCATTCACAAGAATTCTGACTATTTGAAGCTGATCCTGAGACTCTTGAAGTAAAGGCTAATCCCGCATCAGCACTGTATATATGGTCCTAAGTGCCTGGCCTCCTTATCCTTCAGAATATTTATTTTACTTACAGTCCTCGAGTCTTAATTGATTTAAACTATTTTTCAATACACCAGTTTAGGTTTAAGACAACCGATGATAATGACCACCTTTTTAAAAAGTAAACTGATTGAATAAATGAATCTCCGTTTTCTTCAATTTATTTCAATGTAATGACAAAGTTGCTTAGTATTTATGAGAAAATTCTTCTTCCTGGCAGGTAGCTTAAAGAGTGGGGTACGTAAAACCACGGTACGTGTTTATTTCACTTGGCTGTAGTTTGAGAACTAGAAAGTAGTGCCTTTTGTGACTTCTCATTTCCAGATTATCAATTAAAAGTGAAATCCAAAATATTTATCCTTGTGACTGAGACCTACACGCATGTCTTGATATTGTTTACCATAAAGACTCTTTAAAGAGAACTTTGAAAAAATGTCAGTTTCTCATGGTCTTAAATGGAATTTTTAAGTAGCATATATTCAATGGAATTTATGGAGAACAAAGTGACCTTAAATTTTTGTGAAGGGTGGCAACCTCAGACTTTTTTCTCATTCAAATCTAAAAGTACCTTTCCCTTTTGACTCAGTCTATCAACATATATAGAAGTTACATGATTAAACATTGAATACATTTGCACTTTTCTTGTTTAAGAAGACATTGAATGCAAAATAATTTACACATACAGTTTCATAAACATATGTCCAGGACCCAAAGTCGAGAGTCTTCCACATGTACAATCTCCTCATCCTGAAGCCTATAACGAAGAAAAAGATTTAGAAACTCAAGTTGTGGAGCTGACTCTAAGCAAATGTGATGATTGGAATTAGAACATTTGATCTTTGAACTCTCATAGGAAAAGTGACCCACCATTTCTTAGCATGAGCTACCTCATCTCTAGAAGCTGGGATGGACTTAATACTCTTGTTTATATTTTAGATACTAAAAGGTGCTATGCTTCTGTTTTTTATTCCAAGACTGGAGATAGGCAGGGCTAAAATGTATTATTATTTTTCCTCTAATGATGGTGCTAAAATTCCTTCTATAAAACTCTTCAAAAATAAAGATGGTTTCATCAATGCCACTTGTGAAAAAAATAATTGTTAGACTGCCCACTTCTGAAAGAAGGAGCGTTGTTCCAGTGCCTTTTCATTGTTCACCTGTCCTACCGTATCTGGAATGTTATGTGATACTTGCATGTTTCCTAGACCAGAACGTGTAGGTCCCCTTGTGTCTCAAGGTTTGTTGTTTTTTTTTTTTTTCCCTCCTCGATTGCATTTGTTGGCTCCATTTTTATTTTTTTCTTTAAAGATAAACAGCTGGGACCATCCCAAAGGGCAAGCCATGCACGCAACTTTAGTCATGTATCTCTCTGCAAAGCATCAAATTAAATGCACGCTTTTGTCATGTCAACGGTTTTCGTTTTGTGAGATTCCTTTGAACGTATTAGATCCGTTTTACTTACGATGGTGAAAAGTAGAGTGTTGTGTTCTTTTTTGCCATTTGTTTAAAGGACAAAATGACGAATACCTTCCATTGTGTATATAATGGCTTAGAAATGAAAATCAATTTTCAACATCACCCACGAAGGCAACACGACACTAATTATCATTGTCTTAAGCCCTTGAAAATCTCAGGGTAGTATTACTGATAAAAAGAGAAAAGCAACTGATTTTTCATTGTTGAATAAACTGATAATAAAATGTATGTTTCACAGTACATCACATATGAATTTAGCCTAAATGATTTGGGTTTTATTTTCAATAGTTATTTCACAACATTGTTTTCCCCCAGATTGGTTTTTTTTTTTATTTGAGCTGTACGTCTTAATTTGAATATTTATGTACCTGAAGGCATCTGTGAGTTTTGTTTGTATTAAAACGTCCTTCAAGTCCAACCTGTGCAGGTTGTACAGTTCAGATAGATAAACCAGAAATAATAGGTGGTGATTCTCTTAAGTCAAAAACACTAACAATCTCTGGCTCTAGAAATACCAGCTCTTAGTTGGAGCTCAGGAATGAAAGGTTGACCCGGACCATCCCAGCCCTCAAATTATCTGAGTTCTACATCCCGAGGTCCCACAATGCCCGTGGACTTCTTTAACCGTCCAGCTGATCCCTCAAACTCTACGTGGCCAAAAGTGAAATAATCTACATCTGGGAGGGATTCTAGCATTCATTTATTACTAATTTATTAAAAATACAAATGAAGGGGCGCCTGGGTGGCTCAGTTGGTTAAGCCTCTGCCTTCGGCGTGGGTCATGACCTCAGGGTCCTGGAGTTGACCCCATGTCAGGCCCCCTGCTCAGCAGAGCCTGCTTCTCCTTCTCCTGTCCCTCCGCCTTGCTTGTGTTCTGTCTCTTACAAATAAAATCTTAAAAAAATAATACAAATGAAAATTCCTGGCATTAACAGAAATGAAGAAAAATAGCAAAAATATAACAAACAATGCTGAAAAGACAAAACATAAAATTTGGCAAATTATGGCCAAATTGAACGTAACTTATTCCAAATTGAAAAGAGCTTCAGAGCAATTGTACACAACATCCCTTCTCAAAAGTGTTATGTGTGGCTGAAGTCAAGTACAGAAAATTCTGGGGGAGAAAAAGAAAAACCATTGGAACTACAGAGAGTCCCTATCATGCTATGAATAACGAGATGTCAGGATCACTTTTTTCTTTGAAGTGATGAAGATTTCAGAAGAGCCTAAGAAGATTAATTATTTAAAAGCTAATTTGGGGGCTGAGTTCCAAACCCCGTAAGCCAAGGCCGTGATACCCTACGCCCACCAAAAGCCTCTGGAGCGCAAGGCTTGTCAATAGGCTTTTTTTTCCCCCCCCAAAATGGGATGTTTACCCAGGAGCGGCGTTCCTTCCTCCTGTCAGTGCACGGTTTCATCCACACTTAAGTGTGGGTGCGCCCGGGGCTCAGCCGTCCTCTCCCCTTCACGCTCCCTCTGCCAGCTCGCACGCTCACCTGCCCACGTTCGGGTCACTGTGTCAGGAGCTCCGGAGTGCAGGGCAGCCCAAGGTCTCGGATTCGGGGATGCCCGCGTCACTGTCTAACTCGCCGTCTTCATCGGGCCCCAGGTGCTTGCGGCCCTACCTGCGAGCTGCCGTATGTTCCGTGGTCCCCGCCTGGCGCCGCAGTGTCACCCCCGTCCGTTCAGTGAGGCCGGACCTGGGGGGTCGTTCCTGACCCCTCTCTCCCTCCCCCTGCCGGATCCTGGCATTGCCAAGGATTTTCAATCTTGCCTTGTGACAATAAGGGAACCCTAATTTAAAACAGCTGGAGAGCCCTGAGGGGCTGCTGTGGCGGAACCCCACTGCTCCCAGGGGCGGAGAGCAGCACAGCACCCGCAGCAGGGGGGTCCCCGGCTGCCCCTTCGCCCTGTGCCGGCGGGTCTGTGGGCCGTCGCCTTCCTCTGCTCTTCCCCGCCCGCACGTGCCTTCCCCACCAGCGCAGGGCCCAGCCGGTCCACACCTTTGGCCTGTGCGCCCTTTACCTGTTCTCACCTGTCCGCGGCGCAGCCACAGCTCACCCTGCACCCGTGGGGCAGGTGAGCTCCCTGCCAGGGCTCCGGGCTCCGGGCTCCGGGCGCCTCCTCCCCTGGAGCACAGCCCAGGGCTCCACGTAGTCCACCCCGATGTGACTGGGGCGCTCGTCCCGCGCCGAGGCTGTCGGGGGCAGGGGCGCTGCGGGAGGCTCCCCTGGGCTGCTGGGCTCGGGTTCGTTCAAAACAGATTCGCTCAGTAAAGGATGAACAGGTGCGAACCGCAGAGCTGGAGGAGTGCGGGGTGGGGAGGGGGGTGCACACCTGCCCCACAGCCTGGCGAAGCCATACACGCTGCCGCGCATTCACGGCGCTCTTTCCATTGGTGTCACCGGCCACGAGGCCGGCGTCTGGACCCCGAAGGCGGGACAGTTGTCCGGCTGCCGCTCAAGGACGTATTGACCATTTGGGAGACAAACGGAGCAACACAGCCACTGGCTTCAGTAACACCTGGAGATGAAGGGGTGCAGGAAGCTTCAGGGTGGGACCACAGGGGGGAGCTGGGGAGGCCCAGCCGGGAAGGAGGGAAGACTGGGGCTTGGGGACGAGGGGAGGCCTGGACCCCAGGAACAGGGGAGACCCAGGGTCAGGGAGGAGGAGAGGCCCAGGTCTGAAAAGGAGGGGAGGCCCGCTCTAGGGTGCTGGGGAGGCCCGGGCTCCAGTAGGAGGGGAGGCCTGGGCCAGGGGCGGAGGAGAGGCCCGGTCCCAGGGAGCTGGGGAGGCCCGGGGTCGGGGGAGGGGAGGCCAGGGGTCGGGGAGCAGGGTAGGCCCGGGCTCCAGGAGAGGGGAGGCCCGGCCCGAGGAGGAGGGGAGGCTCAGACATGGAGAGCTGGGGATGCCCGGGGTCAGGGAGTGTGGGAGGCCCGGTCCTGGGTGGAGGGGAGGCCCAGGCCCGGGGAAGAAGAGAGGCCCGGGCCCGGGGGGGATTGGGAGGCCCGGTTTGGCTGGAGGGGAGGCCTAGGCTTGGGGAGGTGGTGAGGCCAGGACCGGAGGAGGCAAGCCCAGGCCCAGGGAGTTGAGGAGGCCTGGGGTCGGGAGGAGGGGAGGCCTGGGCTCGGGGAGGTGATGAGGCCCAAGGACCAGAGAGGAGGGGAAGCCCGGGTCTGAGGAAGAGGGGAGGCCCGGGACCCGGGAAGAAGAGAGGCCCTGGCCCCTGAAGGAGGGGAGGCCCCAGCTCAGGGAGTAGGGGAGGCCCGGGCCCAGGGAGGATGGAGGCCCGGGATGTGGGAGGAGGAGAAGCCCGGGCCACGGGAGCTGGGGAGGCCTTGGGGTTGGGGAGGAGGGGAGGCCAGGGGTCAGGGAGGAGAAGAGGCCAGCGGTCCAGGAGCAGGGGAGGCCAGGGGTCGGGGAGCATCAGAAGCCCGGTCCGGGAAAGAGGGGAGACCAGGGTTCGGGAGCTGGGGAGGCCCGGGACCCGCGGGAGGAAAGGCCCAGGCTGGGGTGCTGGGGAGGCCTGGGCTTGGAGAGTAGGGGAGGCCTGGCTCAGGGAGGAGAGGCCCTGGCCCGTGAAGGAGAGGAGGCCCGGGTCCTTGGAGCTGGGGTGGCCTGGGCTTGGGGAAGAGAGGAGGCCTGGGCTCCAGGAGCTGTGGAGGCCTGGGCTCAGGAAAGAGGGGAAGCCCAGGTTGCCGGAGGAGGGGTGGCCCGGGCTGGGGTAGCTGGGGTGGCCCAGGGTCGGGGAGGAGTGGAGGCCATGGGTCGGGGCGGCAGGGTGGGGTGGGCTGGCATCAGGGAGCTGGGGTGGCCCGGGTTGGGGAGGAAGTGAGGCCCGGTCTATGGGAGGATGGGAGGCCTGGGACCCGGGAGGAGAGGCCCAGGCTCAGGGAGGAAGGGAGGCCCAGGCCCGCAGAGGAGGGGAGGCCGGGTCTCGGGAGCTGGGGAGGCCCATGTTCATGGAGGAGGGGAGGCCCGGGCCCAGGGAGCTGGTGTGACCTGGGTTTGGGGTGCAGGGAGGCCTGTGGTCATGGAGGAATGGAGGCCAGGGGTTGGGGAATATGGGAGGCCTGGTCCAGGGTGGAGGGGAGGCTAGGGCCAGGGAAGAAGAGAGGCCCGGGCCCGGGGGGATTGGGAGACCCAGTCTCGGGCTGGAGGGGAGGCCCTGGTTCAAGGAGGAGGGGAGGCCTGGTCCCGGGGAGCTGGGCAGGCCCGGGGTCGGGGAGGAGGGGAGGCCAGGGGTTGGGGAGAGGGAGATGCCCTGGCCCATGAAGGAGGGGAGGTCCGGGTCCTTGGAGCTGGGGAGGCCTGGGCTCAGGGAGGAGAGGAGGCCCGGCCCGTGGCTGGGAGGCCATGGGAGGACCAGAGGACCATGACCTGGGAGGAGGATAGGCCAGGGCCTCAGGAGCTGGGGAGGCTGGGCTCAGGAAGGAGGCGAGGCCCAGGCCCGGGCTTGGAGAGGAGAGGAGGTCTGGTCCCGGGGAGCTGGGGAGGCCCGGGCCCGGGGAGCTGGGGTGGCCTGGTGTCAGGGAGCTGGGCAGGCCCAGGTTCGGCGCGGAGGGAAGCCCTGGCCCGGGGAGGAGGGGAGGCACTGGACCACAGAGGAGGGGAGGCCGGGTCCCAGGGAGCTGTGGAGGCCTGGGTCGGGGCGGCGGGGGGGGGCCCCGGCCTCAGGGAGCTGGGGTGGCCAGGGCCCGGGAAGGATGGGAGGCTTGGTCTTGGGAGGATGGGAGGCCCGGGACCCGGGAGGAGGAGAGGCCCGAGTCCTTGGAGCTGGGGAGGCCCAGGGTCGGGGCAGAGGTGTGCCCGGCCTGGGGAGGAGGGGAGACCCAGGACCCAGGAGGAGGGGAGGCCCAGGCTCGGGGAGGAGGGAGGCCTGGGGTCGGAGAGGAGGGGAGACCCGGCTTGGGGAAGAAGGGAGGCCCTGGCCTGTGAAGGAGGGGAGGCCCGGGTCCTTGGAGCTGGGGAGGCCCTGGCTCCAGGAATAGGGGAGGCCGGCCTGGGGAGGGGGGAGGCTGGGCCCCGGGGGGCTGTGGAGGCCTGGGGTTGGGGCAGAAGGGGGGCGTCCCCTGGTGTCAGGGAGCTGGGGTGGCCTGGGCTCGGGGAGGATGAGAGCCCTGGGACTGGGAAGGAGACGATGCCCGGTCCTGGGGAGGAGGGGAGGCCAGGTCCCAGGGAGCTGAGGAGGCCTGGCCCGTGGAGGAGGGGAGCCCCGGCCCGGGGAAGAGGGGAGGCCTGTTCTATGGGAGGACAGGAGGCCCGGGACCTGGGAGGAGAGGCCGGCCCGGGAGCTGGGGAGGAGGGGAGGCCTGGGCTCGGGGAGGTAGTGAGGCCCAGGACCGAAGAGGAGGGGAAGCCCGGGTCTGGGGAGCTGGGGAAGCCTGGTCTATGGGAGGACAGGAGGCCCGGGACCTGGGAGGAGAGGCCCGGGCCCTGGGAGCTGGGGAGGCTGGGCTCGGGGAGGAGGGGAGGCCTGGGCTCTGGGAGCGGGGGAGGCCAGCCCGGTGGAGCTGGGTAGGCCTGTTCCTGGCAAGCTGGGGAGGAGTGGTCTCGGGGAGGAGGGGAGGTCTGCTCCCGGGGAGGTGGGGAGGCCTGGGGTCCTGGAGGAGGGGAAGCCCATGCCTGGAGAGTAGGGGAGGCCCAGTTCCAGGGAGCCCTGGGATTGGGGAGGAGTGGCGTCCCGGGCTCTGGGAAGAGGGGAGGCCCGTGTTCGCGGAGGAGGGCAGGCCCAGGCCCGGGGAGCTGGTGTGGCCTGGGTTCGGGGTGCGGGGTGGTCCGTGGTCGTGGAGGAATGGAGGCCAGGGAGCAGAGGAGGCCAGGGGTCGGCAAGTATGGGAGGCCTGGTCTGGCGTGGAGGGGAGGCCCAGGCCCAGGGGGATTGGGAGGCCCAGTCTCAGGCTGGAGGGGAGGCCCAGGCCGCGGGAGCTGCGGAGGCCCGGGGTCGGGGAGGACGGGCCTTGACTGGCCGGGGGAGCAGCACACATGCAGGCGTGGGGTCCCTAAGGACGCAGCTTGTTTGAGGGACTGCAGGGAGGCCTGCGAGAGGCCCGCCCGGGGCCAGGAGGCCTCTGGAGGCACAAGGAGGTGTCGTCAGGGGCTTGGAGGTCAGGGACGTGGAGATGGATTCCAGGCCAGCTGCTCGGAGGAGGCGATCCAGGGTTTCCGGTGGGAGCGTGGCCATGGCCTGGGGCACCCCGGTCATGCAAGGGGCTGGTTCGTGCTGTAGCAGAGGAGCGGGGAACCCCTGCAGGCCTGTGCGGGCGGGGCGGGGGGCTTGGCCTTTGAATTTGCCCACTTTTTTTTTTTTTAAGATTTATTCATTTATTTATTTATGAGAGAGACAAAGAGAGAGGCAGAGACAAGGCAGAGGGAGACACAGGCTCCACGCAGGGAGCCCGATGCGGGACTCGATCCCGGGACCCCGGGGTCACGCCCTGGGCTGAAGGCAGGCGCTAACCGCTGAACCACCCAGGGATCCCCAGAATTTTCCCAGTTTTATGGGGAGCTTAGGATTCACGCCATGATGATAAGGCTGGAGGGATAGTCGGGCCCACAGAGCTTGAGTTAATAGTAAGGGGACAGGTTTTTTGGTTTGTTTTTGAATATTTTTTTTATTTATTCATGAGAGACAGAGAGAGAGACAGACAGAGCCACAGGCAGAGGGAGAAGCAGGCCCTTCGCAGGAGCCGGGTGCAGGGCTCGACCCCGGGACCCCAGGGTCACGGGCTGAGCTGCAGGCGGGCGCTCCCCCCCCCAGGACCCCAGGCGCCCTGCATGCCGCCGCCGTCCCCTCGTCCTTTGCCAGCCCCGTCGCTCTGACGGCCCAGTGAATCCTGAGACGCGCTATTTTCTCAATGTCATGGTGCCTCGTTCTCCTCGAATCGTCTCGAGCCCTTGGTTCTGGGCCTCGGCGCCCAATAGTTGCTCAACAACCTCACTGAACGGAAATGAATGAACTGAACGACTGTGATTATGACACGTGTCGTTCGAGCGTCGTGTGAGCAGCCCCGTGATTCCGGACATGGGTCCCCTGTGGCGACGCGGGGCTTCCCCCCCCCCCCCCCCCGGAGCCTCGCGGTGGTGCCCACGGGTGGGGCGCACGCCCCCCGCCGCGCTGCGGGGTTTCAGGGGATCGACGCCTTCGGACAATGTTTAAACAGATGAGAAGGGCAAAAAGGAGCAAAACTGTCACAGAGAAGAATCCGTTTGGAGCACGTCGGCCAGGGTGACATCGCCTTTGAGCGCGCACAGAACAAGGAGCGGCCACGAGCCGGCGAGCGGACCCATGTTCCTTCCCACTGTCTGCAGCTGCCAACCGTGTTGCCAGGACTGTGCGAATCTCCCCCTCGAGGCTCAGAAAATCAATTTTATTTAAAACAAGGAAGTAAAATAGTTTCTGTCACATGCCAATTTGGAGGTGGAGACGGTCGTACTGGGTCTCCAACACGTGAGGGGCCGTAAAGCGGTGCCCGGGCTTGGCACCGAGCGCCCGGGGAGGGTCACGCGGCGCCCCGGCTCGTCTACAGGGCCCCGGAGGCCCCGCGTCCCCTCACTGGGACTCACTTTTTAAAATCTGTGCCGAGAGGCCTCGGGACAGCCCAGCTCTGAGGCTGCGGACCCTAATGTGCTCCCACGGGACGCCGCAGTGGCCACAACCGGCTTTTCTCCGACGTGCCCTGTGGGGCGGGCGCTGCTCGGCTCTGCCCTCGATCCGCCTGCAGTTCGCCCCACGGCCTCGGACGCCGCCAGGCTCGCGCCCGGTCCCCTCGTCCCTTCTTCCTGCCCCGGGGACCTGCCCGGGGCCTCTGCTCCGCCGGGATCGGGGCCGGGCCTGTATCTCCGAGGCGTCTCTCTGGCCCCGACGCCCCCTCAAGCTCCGGGCTCCGGGCTCCTGGGCCGCGGGTCGGCCAGTCGGGCTCGGTGGCTGCGGGCACCTGGCCGTGGCCTGAGGTCGTGACCCACTCGGGCGGCCTCCGCGTCCCCGCTGTCCCGTGTCCGGCCTGTGGGTGCCCGGCCGCAGCCTGGTCACCGGCTGGGCCACCCTGGCCCGAGGAGCAGCCACAGCCCCGTCCCCACGGCCCCTCCTCCCCCTGGGGCCGAGGCCACGACCGCACGATGGCCGCAGCCGTCGCCGAGTCAGAGCACCGGGACCCCTGTTCACTGTGGGGACACGTCCGGCCAGCCCCACGCTGCGCCCTCCTGGCGGCCCGGGCCGGCCTCCCCCCGCCGAGCTCTGCCCCGGCTCGTGCCTGTGGAGCGACCCCGGGGCCACTGCTTGCCTCATGAGAGACATTTGGGGCCTTCGGTGAGGACCCCAGGCCACGGACGCATGGCCCTTGGGTCCCACAGGAGCAGGTGTGGGCTGGGGAGTCACCCTCAGGGAAGGTGCTGAGCGAAGGTGGGCCGCGAGGTCGGCCGAGGCCGGGAGGGGGAGGCCAGGAGGGGGAGGCCGGTGGCCACACGCGGCGCCGTCTCCCGCGGGCTGCCTGCTGTCGTGCCTCAAAGTCTTAGCCCTGAAACCGGATGGTTTGGGGTAAAATCGCGACCCCAGGTTTTAACCTCTAACTAGCAGGTGCCTTCGGGGATCTGCAACTTGGCTCACCTTTCCTCGTCTGCCTGGAGCTTTCCCTGGCGCCCTGCAGCGGACAGCGCCTCGTGGACGGAGGAGCACCGCGCTTCGAGGGCGAGTGTAAGGACAGAGCAGCCCGGGCCCGCGGGTCGAGGCCCGACGGCCACGCTGTTCCGGGGCCACTGGCGGCCCCGGCTCGGCCGCGCGGGCTCCGCGGGCTGCCCACGGTGCGCGGTCGGGCTGGCAGCTCACGTCCTGCGTGATGGCTCAACCGACCTCCCTTCCCACCTGCCCTGGAATTTTTTGTCATTATTGGTCGTTTTTATATGTATTTTTTTTTTTTTTTTTTTACTGGAGTCGATTTGCCAACACGTGGCATAACGCTCAGCGCGGCTGTCGGCTGTGGGTCGGGCCACCCGGGGGGCCCAAACAGTGGAGCCTCCCGCCAGCCACCACCCAAGGCTCGGCGCTTCCCAGTTAGGGCCTTTTTTTTGTTTCCCAAACTGTTTCGGCCACGTCGTCACCACAGGCACCGTCGCGTGGGTTCCGGGGTCTGCGGGGCTCTTTGCCGCCGCCGCCACCATCCCCACTGGAACCACCAAGTCCACACCAGCGGGTTTCCTTCTCCTTCCACCCGCAGACGAGACTCCCTTCCGAGGAGGGTTTCAGCGACGCTGGCTGCGGCCCGCCGGGCGTCCCGTGCGACCGGAGCCCCCATCCTGACAAGGTCTCCCCGGACGGGCCTCCCCAACTTCTAGCTTCGGTTCTTTCATTCTGGCAGGACCTCGTGATCGTGCCTCGGATCCCTTTGTTCATTTAATTTGCGCTGCCTCTGAGACCAGGTTCAGTCAACCAACATGTCAACAATACAGCCTTTCTGGAATTTTCTGTTAACATCCACATGCCTGTGAGTTTGGTCTAATCTGAGTTGCACGGTTCCTCTTTGTCTAGTGCCTCAGAACCCACGTCTACACGTATTGCCTAGATTTTAGGAACTAGTATTTAATTAAACTTTTTCATTCTTTTTATGTGTAGGCGCCTCCTGAGGTTGACCTTCTAATTGTCACACAACGCATCCTGGGCGCTGACTCGGCGGTGGAAGTGAAGTAGGAGGAGAGTTGGGCTGAGGCACCTTGTGTTTCAAGAAAGGCAGAAACGTTAGCAGGCGGGAAGTAAACGGTCCGATTTTATTATTTATTTATTTATTTATTTATTTATTTATTTATTTTATTATTTATTCATGATAGAGAGAGAGAGAGGCAGAGACACAGGCAGAGGGAGAAGCAGGCTCCATGCCAAGGGCCCAATGCGGGACTCGATCCCGGGTCTCCAGGATCACACCCTGGGCCAAAGGCAGGCGCCAAACCGCTGAGCCACCCGGGTATTCCCAAGGGTCTGATTTTAAATGCCTGGAATAATTTAACGTGAAAGAGGAATAGTTGAAGAGAATGCTCTCAAAAACCCCATGCAAATTCCCGGGGTCCAATTATTTCTCACTTATACATCAATCAAATACAGCATCTGCAACCCATGTAGATCTATATTGAAGTTTCCCCATCTGCAAAATTAAGATTTATATCTGCTCTTCAGTTACCTAAAACCTGTGCAAGAAGATGAGTTCTAAAGTATGTTTTTTTCGTGTTCATATATTTATGTTGGCACGGCCAGGGAAGGCCACGGCTCTCCTTCCCCCCCCGCAAGCCAAGGTGGTAGGGATCTGACTCGTCCTTCTCTTCTTGCACGTCAGCAATAAAGCCGTCACACCCACGTGCCGTCCTGCAACTTCTCATGAGACCTTAATATCCTGTCATGTAGCAGAGGTCACTCACCCTCCTCAGCCTTGGCTTCCCGGGCAAGTCACTGCAGGTGATCACGACATGAGTCCTGTCTCCAGGGACTGCCAGGTCCTCATCTCTGCGTGCAAATTAGATCTCCCTATATTTGCCCTTAAAAGGTACAAATATTTGATCCCAGAATTTTTCTGTTTTCCTGAACTTCTCACTGCCATCCCTGCTGTTATCAATTGCTGTTTATTTATTTATTTATTTATTTTATTTTTTTGCTTGTCTAGTCACGGTTCTTTGTTACATCAACCTAAATTAACTTTGGCTATTTTACGTAGTAATTGACAGATTTTTGTCTGAAGTTCGGGGAAATTCCGAGAAAGCTATAGAACCCAGCCTCATAAAATAAACAGAAATGAAGAGAATGCTTGTATTCAGAGCCCTAGTCAACATCATACCCCAAAAACAGGCTGGCGAGGCCATCATAAGACTGGACACTAGATGTGTTCTTGGGCATAAGGTTGCAGACAGAATTAAAGTTGCTCATCAACTGACCCTGAGATGGACAGATTATTCTGATTCATCCAGTTGCGCCCAAATGTGTTATAAACGTCCTTATAAATGAAGGAGGGAGGCAGGAAGGCCAATGTCAGAGCAATGCACTACGAGGAAGACTTGACCAAACGTTTCTGGCTTGGAAGATGCCTAAATTTAAAACTCCAGATAATTTAGCTTTGGTGCATAATGTAAATTGGCTTTCTGTCTGTGTCTCTCCATATTTCTGGAAAAGATACACAAGAAGTTTAACATTGGTCACCTCTAGCACAGAGGATAAGTGGACTAATTGTCCATTTTATTTTATTATTTTTTATTATTTTTTTTAGCGGACTAATAGTCTTGATGTGACATTTGACTGATGGATTTTTTTTATTTTTGAAAGGAGTGTCATATATAAGTAATTTAACGTGAAAGAGGAATAGTTGAAGAGAATGCTCTCAAAAACCCCATGCAAATTCCCGGGGTCCTATTATTTCTCACTTATACATCAATCAAATACAGAATTTGAAACCCATGTAGATCTATATTGAAGTTTACCCATCTGCAAAATTAAGATTTATATTTGCTCCTCGGTTATCTAAAACTTATATAAAATACTTATATAAAATACAATATAAAATACCATAAGCCATAGAGAGTAAGCAAGCTTCGAACTATGAAGTCAAACGTGCAAGACCATGTTCACAGTAACTAAAAGAAGAAAAATTTGATGGTGGAAAAGGGCCAAGAGAACAATGAACAGTGTGTAGCAGTGATAGAAAAGCCCCAACTTGCGATTATTCTTAATATTAATGTCTAGTCTGCCAGACCCTGCTTCCTTGCAATAAATTACCAGCATTGTCCTCCCTGATTACTCTCACTTTGGGGACAAGTGAATTTCCTATGTTGTAATTTCCAGCGATTGACTCAAAGAGAATGCTCTTAGTTTCCAATAGACCCCAAGAATTTCATTAAATACAATCTAAAAATCCTCAAGAGTCCCCACTGAGCATCAGATCTCTTCTGAACATAGCGTATGACCTCACATTCTTGAGGTCATTGCCTTATTAAGCTAGAGAGTTCGAACTCCATACGTCTTTTCAAGATCACCAGGGTTCTCGCGTGTACACATGCATTTCTTATATCTACGAAAAGTGACGAAAACCAGGAATGTTTTATTATGATATTTTATTATGGGTGTCTGGAGGAAAAAAAAAAAAAGACCAACAACCACATACAAGCTTACAAAGTTAAATTTCAGCACATTCTCTGTGTTACTGTGACAAAAGCAGCCCCATAATTTTTTTTTGTTGTTGTTGTTGTTGTTGACTTTTACAGGATCAAGGGAGAGAGAGTCCCCTGAAGTGACACGGCAATAAATTTTTTTGAAAGATGGTGTGCATTTATGTTTTGAATGCAAGGCAACAATTCTGACCTGGAGTTTTTAAAGTGAAAGTACATTAGCACCATAACATGTGTCTTTAAAGCCTTCCCAAATGTGGGTAATCTTGACCATTTCAGCAATGACAAGAAAGGAGAAAAGCACCTTTAAAAGCAGTTGATATCCAAGATTAAAATCGTAGATTTAAAAAAATTTTTTCTTTAAATTCTCGTACTATACTTTTTTATCAATATTTTAGGAAATTATTGCTAATTTATGATTTTTTTCATCTTCCAGGACTTCTAGAATTCATCTGTATTTCTGACCAGGTTGAGGTAGTTGAAACAGGGAGGTCTTCTCTAATTTCATGTTTGACTATTTCAGAAAGAAAGGTTATCTTTTAATGGTAAGCCTAGTCATTGCTCTGCAAATGGGCTAGGATTCAAAGAATATAACACAGTGTTATTGTAAGAGTGTTGAAGTTTATTTATTATAGCACCATTGAGACATTTTGAAATTGAAATTGGTAAAAAAATAGAACAAAAAGCATTTGAACTGTATTTGGTGTAACAGCAAAAAAAAAAAAAAAAGGTATCTTTTTTTTTGCCAAATTATACTTTTTTCCAAAACTTTTGGAAATAAATAACTGGAATTGAGTTGGTCACTTGTACTGGTTGACAAGGTTAGAACGAGAGGAACACATATGGAGTGTGAAATTTTTTGCTGGGGTTTCAGATAGAGTTTGGTTTATAAAAAGCAAACAGGGCCAACGTCCACACCAAATTCTTGATCAGGACCACCAACATCATAGGGTGCAATATCTATAATAGGTAGTCTCACAGCCTTGCGTGTTCGGTATTCGAAGACTGTTTTGCCCCATTCCCCAGTGTGTTTCTGTAAAAAAGAGCAAAAAAAAAAAATGTAAGTGATCATGCCATTACAATTACTTAGATACTTCCTCTGAGTGATCAAGCTTAGAAAACCAGCGTGCTCTAAGGGAGGTGCCAACTTCCCCGGCTATGTTCCATGCATATGAGACCCGTTCCATTTTAAAGCTAGAATCACCCCGGGTAATAAACCATATATATATATTTTTAATTTTATATATTTATATATATATTTATAATATATATTATAATATATTTAATAAAAATATATACTTTATTTTATATATTTTATATATATTTTATTTATAAATATATAATATATTTATATTTATTTATATATATTTATTTTATTTTATTTTTTATTTTTTTTAGAGACTGAGAAAGAGAGCATGTGCACATGAGGGGAGAAGGAGGAGGGGAAGAGGGAGAGAGAGAGAATCTCACGCAGGCTTCACCCCCAGTGCGGAGCCCCACGGTGGCCTTGACCTCAACCCTGAGACCATGACCTGAGCCAAAGTCAAGAGTTGGACACTTGACTAGGCCACCCAGGTGCCTAATAAACCATATTGTTAACCAAGAGCCTTATAGAGCTTTAGGTCCACCCAGCAGAGAGTCTCAGGAGGCCTGCTCCTGTCTGGTCACTGCTACCAGGTATACGATTGGTTTACTGAAAAGTGGGTAAGTCTCTCATAATGGAATTTGCTAACATTAGAAGCAAAGTCTCCCTTTGTTTATAAATGATAACGAAGAATAGATTCGAAGCTAACCTTTAACGTGAAAAAGTGAGCAGAGATTTTAGAGCGACTCCAGATGAACAACTGTTATGCAGAACGTACAGTAACCACCCAGATTATCTGATAAAGTTTATATTAAGAATTGAAATTTCTACTGATTTCAGTTAGTTTCACCTGGAGGTTGAGAAGATCGATATCTCGTGTGTGGGGTATTTAAGATTCCCCGCAATGAATCAGTAGATTCTATGTACCTCACACCAAACGTTCGCCCTCGGTATTTTTTTTAGTTCTTTTCACAACAGTGTGCTTAAACTAGAAATGCTGAGATTGTTGTGATCCATGCTTCAAAAAATGTTATTACTTACAGTGCAACCATCCTCCAGGACTGTGTATGTGAATTTGCTGTTTCCTTCAGCCTTGAATTCACCTTCATTTGACCCCATCAGCCTCAGGGCTTTCTTTACATTCCCACTGGCGTGATCCATGTACGCGATGCTATTCTTGCAGTGATACGTGATGTTCTGGGAGGCCCGGCTGGAGAGAAGGCGGAGGAATGCCAGCTGGACATCGAGGACGTCTTCAGGCAGCTCGGGATTGCCGTAGCCAAACTGTGATGGGGACAAACAAAAGGGATCAGACATCTTAGGTGCAACCGTAGGTCCTGAGGATTTGTGCGCGGTAGTATGGTCATCGTAACGTAGGTTCTTCATGTATTTTATGTATGAATATTTTACATCTGAATATGTTTTTACTGCATGTATGACATATAGCTCTACAGTAACAAAGGTGTCAAGAATTGAGAGAAAGGTGGGTGCGTACAAAGAATAATTCGATCTAACTTAGCTTTGGGAGAGAAGTCATAAAGTCATAAAGGTATCACCCGAATATATAAAACCATTTGGGCTCCTCTGTTTATTAACTAACTTAGCTTTTTTTTTTTTTTTTCTCTAACTTAGCTTTGTGATGAACGATTTAGGAGGAACCAAAAAAGTCAGGTAAGTAGGAATGACTTACTTTTAAAAAAAAAAAAGGTATATCCTTTATTACCTGGAAGCCACCATCCATGGATTCTCCAAACCAAACATGTTTCTTCTCAGCACCAGAATCTGTCCACCAGTTCTTCCGGGGAACGCTCCCGGGACTGGCATTCAGGCACGTCTCCCCGGTTTCCATGTTGCAGAATACTTTGATCGCATCCAACTTGCAGCCTTGGTTGGGGTCAACCCAGTACTCTCCTGAATGGTCACGAGAGAGAATAACGGGACTTGGTTATACACGTAGCCGTGGAGTTTGGGTCACAGGGACTCCGTTGGTGTCCCTGTTTGTGCCCATTCATAAGGCTGCTTGCAGTGTGCTTGTGTTTTATGGGAGAGCGTGACCCAGGAGCTTTCCCTGGGATTGCGAAGCTCAGAATGAGCCACGAGGGTTAAAAAACGCTGGAGTAAAATACAACTTCTTGATATTGAACAAGGCTGATGATACTAGGCCGAGACATCTGGTTGGTGCATTGTGTTCATTGAAATCTCTCCCTCTTTTTAAGATGATTGTCTATTTAGTGCAGTCTTGCTAAATAATGTGAGCTTTTCGTCTAATCTATATTTATGCCGTTGGGTTTAACCCGAAGTCCCTGTGATTGATGGTTGTTCTCTATCCTAAGTAATTTTCAGAAATGACTCCTAACACAGGCAATGTCCCACGTCAAGGTATTTGAGAGCCTCCAGTAATTTTTGCCCTTCAGAAAGGATTAACCCAGTATATTCTTAACTCTTACAGCATTACCAATATTTGATTTAATTTTATAGGAGTCTGGGATTTTTCATTTAATATGAAAAAAGCTAATAATTAGATTTATCACACAATTAATCCCATTCGATAAATACTGCAAAAGTTAAACCACAAATCATGTCTGTATCAAGTTATATAAATTTTATCCTGAACACACAGGGATCCAGGTTGCGTTACGACTCAGACAGCTTGGGGTTGATATGCAGGAATAGAGCAAACTAGGACTTGTATGAAAATTTCTACAAAATTGTCCAGGAATTTTCCTACGTTTGGGCTATTTTGGTTATTCATGTCACATTTTGTCTACCTGCAGTGTCTGCTTGCTTAAAACATTAAGTGGATTCGAGCCAACCCACGTCCTGTGAGCGCTACGTGTGCTATGGTATGTGTCCTGCCCCCAGCAGGTGCTCCCCCCCACGCCGTCCCCCGACAGCAGTGTCTGCACCCCTTGCCAGAGGCTGGGAGCCCCTCCACGCACCGCTCTTGAGCTCTGGATGGCAGAATTTGAGGTCCCGGCAGTTCCGAGCGGGGTGTTTGCGGGACCCGTCGGGGCTAACGAGGCTTTCTATTTGTCCACTGACGGATTTGAGCGAAGTCATAATCTCCTCGGTGTTGATTTTGAAATCCATTGGCTCATCTCCGTAATAGGGGGCAAACCCGCCAGCTTTCTCCCCTCCGGCGGCAGCCAGGGCGGCAGCGCCCCCACCACAGCAGGGTCCAGGGGCACCAGGAGGCCCGGGGGGACCTGGCTGTCCTGGGTGGCCGGGGGAGCCCTAGGGCGGAAAGCACAGGCGTCATGGGGGACCCGTTCTCCGCTGGAAGGGTGTGTTGCTAGGCTGATAAAATGCATCACAAACAATCAATACGTCATCATAATCATTTCAAGGAAGGTCCATTTGTTTTGTGACCGAATGATACCGGTTATAATAGACTCGTTACCGTGAGATTCACTGTGTACAAATCAGCGGAGCTAGAGCACACATTGTACCCTATCTTGCTTCCTTTGCAACAAACGATGTCAACTCCTCTAACTCTGACGGGACAGAGGGAATCTGACGAGGACCCCCAGATTCTGATCCCACTTTTGTCACTGGCTTTGTGTCTTTGGGCTGATCGCTCACTTGTGTCTCAACGACCAGACGTGTAACTTGTGGGGAAGAGGTTCTTACTGCACCTACGCCAGAGATGTGCGACAGGAAGGTATCGGCAATGACGGCCCTGGTAGCTGCGGGGGAGCCACGGGAGCTGTTGGAGAAGGTGGGCCACACGCTTGCCGGCACGATGATCGTGACTGTGAGGCCTCCAGCGTGACAGCAGCGCTGGGTAACTTTGCTTAATCGGGCTTCGTCCTTATTCTGACCCACCTGCTCTCTGAGCAAACTGTGGGCATGATCTTTCCCCCCTGGTTGCTACAGGCCGACGGAGGAGCCTCACTGGGGCGGACACTGCCTCCAAGTCCCTGTTCATCTGCCACACTACAGGGATGCCTGTACTGGGCCTCACTCGCTGGCTCGCAGGGCCAATCTTACCAAGTGTTTCTGAAAAGCGAGGGCTGTCGCACATTAAATACACGTATGTGTAAGTGATGTCTTACCTCAGATCCTCTTTCTCCTCTGTTACCTCGAGGGCCTGGTGGTCCAATGGGACCTGGATGTCCACTTGTTCCGTCTTTACCAGGGGGTCCACTGGGTCCAACTGGTCCCTAAAAGATGATCATGAGATCACAATGTTAGAATACCTTTCTGCTAGAACATTTTTAAAATTTTATTTATTTATTTATTTATTTATTTATTTATTAATTTATTTATTCATTCATGATAGACATAGAGAGAGAGAGATAGAGAGAGAGGCAGAGACACGGGCAGAGGGAGAAGCAGGCAACATGCCAGGAGCCCAATGTGGGCTCGATCCCGGGACTCCAGGATCGCGCCCTGGGCCAAAGGCAGGCGCTAAACCGCTGAACTACCCAGGGATCCCCAAACATTTTTTAAAATTAATTAATTATTTTTTTTCTGCTAGAACATCTTAAAAACATGGGTCTGCCCATCTCTTTCCATGCTACTCACTCTGGGGCCTGCGGGGCCTGGACTACCGATTGCTCCCTGGTGGCCTGCAGGACCCTGTGAGGAAAAGAAGGGTCAGTATGAACGGAGACTTGTAGGAGATGTAGGATACTGTGCATCCAACATCAAATAAAAGCCACAGGGAGGGTGACGGAGTGTGATTTCCCTTCACCTTAATCTCCCCGTTGCCTCATGCCAACAGCTCTTTCGAACAAGCCCTCGAACCCACGCTCACCTCCTTTTGCACACACTTCTAAAGGTGAGCAGTCTTCCCCTTTTGGTCTCTCAGACTTGCCTCGCTCTGCAGTTCACACACACCAGAGGGGATTTGCTGACAAAGCCGACACACTTACCGGAGAGCCTGGGGCACCTGGGTTACCGGGGAATCCTCGATGGCCTTTGATGCCGTTAAGGCCACGTTCACCGGTTTCACCTTTGTCACCGCGTGGACCTTGGGGACCCTTTACAGACACAGTTCAAGTCAAGGTCAAGAACACGCGCACACACTGGGAAAACAGAACAGGACCTAGAGCAGCTGACCATCGGGGACGTCCTGCTAGCTGGAACTCCCGCCGGCACCGCGCGTGCAGTGATGGGGACTGTTCGGGTAGTTCCCACGTGGGGCTAATAATCCCACGAAAGGCCAGTAACTGCTATGTGGGTCCTCGGCCCCAAGGAGCTTTTACATTTGGAATTGCTTTCCGCATCAGCAAAAGGAAGTCACAGTTCTGTTCCTCCGCGGTGGGTGTTGCCACCCGCCCCCAACACGCCGGGGCATGGCGCGTGTCCCACCGCACGCAGGGTGAGGGGAAGCAGAGCCACTCACAGGGGGGCCTCGGGAGCCTGCAGGACCAGGAGCGCCGGAGGGACCAGCGGGGCCCTGCGTGAACACAAACACACGGCGATCGCGGGTCACTGAGAAAGCTTTGCCTTCGCTCAGAGTCAGTGTCGTGGTCGTGCCGTGGTCGCGGGCTGCCGGGGGCGCGGCGATTGTGACAATCCAGGTCACCTTGTCCTTGTCGGCGCTGTCCGGGCTCCCCGGCACGGCCCAGGCAGGAGGGCTGATGAGGCCACATGGGCCTCGCCCCTCCAGGCACCACGGCCACGGCCCACAAGGAGCCGTGGTGGCTCCTCATGGGCTGGGGCCCCGAACCTACCAGAGCCCTTTTCTAAAACAGCACAGCTGCCTGAGGGACAGGTCGCAGGAAACCCGAAGAAACGATGGCAGGTGGTTCGGTTCGCACGTGGGCCACCCCGCGCCCCCCACCCCCGGGCCCTCAGAGGAGCCGGGGAAGCACAGGAAACTCACCGTCTCGCCTCGGTCGCCGCTCTTCCCCGCCGGGCCCACGGGGCCGGGGGGGCCGGGGTGGCCGGGGGCGCCCGGGGCGCCAGGAGACCCGTTCTCCCCACGATCACCCTGCGGAGGGCGCACACGTGAGTGGGGCCCGCGAGTGGGGGCAGCCGCGGGCCGGGGGAGGCCGCCCAGTCGGCGCTTGCCCCTACCTTGCCGCCCGGAGCGCCGTCGCGGCCTGGCAGCCCGTCGGAGCCTGGGTTTCCCTGGAGGAGAGAAGGGGGCAGGTCAGCCCGGGCCCACCCGTGACCCCAGGATGACAGGGCGCTCCCAGGACCCTGTGGCTCAGCTCTGCGGTGCCTGTGGCCCTTGGCGGTCATGGGGGGGCTGCAGGCCGAGGCCTCTGGCCCGTGTGTCTCCCCCACGTGAGACGGGGGATGTGGTCGGGGAAAGGTGTCTGAGAAAACCCTTAGGACACAGGCGACAAAAGCTGGAGAAACCGTGACATAAGCTGATAACGGAAACCTGCAATCTAAGGAAAGGCTCCCCGGGCCTCCATTCCCCTGGTGCGCTCACCCTTCGCCGTCACAATCTCTGGTAACTATTAGTTAACATCGTTCTAAATTGTCACAGAAGGGGATCTGTCATTAAGAAACAAGGGGAGCTTTGGCAATATTTACGCTCCTGACACGAGGGCACGGCCCGACCGGTGCTTAAATAAGTGACCAGGTACGACCTGGACAGCCTGACGTTTCCCAAGAGCTGGTACTTACATCTCTTCCAGGTTCACCAGCCGTGCCGGCCAGGCCGGGAAGCCCCTGGGGCCCGGGAGGACCGCGCTCTCCGTTGTGACCACTGGGTCCTGGCTTCCCATTTTCACCCTGCACACAAAGAAATAAAAGACATTTTACTTTGACTTATTTTATCGTTTTTTGTTTTACTTTATAAAAAAATTTAAGCTTTTTAAAACTTACTTTAATAATCAATTAATATAATATAAGGTGTGCTCGTTTTTCAAGGAAAAACTTCTATTTTATATTTTTTTAAAGTTTTTTTTTAAAGATTTATTTACTTATTTATTTATGATAGACATAGAGAGAGAAAGAGAGGCAGAGACACAGGAGGAAGGAGAAGCAGGCTCCATGCCGGGAGCCCCACGTGGGACTCGATCCCGGGTCTCCAGGATCATGCCCTGGGCCAAAGGCAGGCGCCAAACCGCTGCGCCACCCAGGGATCCCCAAAACTTTGTTTTATTAAAGGTCAATTGGATCTGTTCCTAAAACTACCTAAAATTTCCCTCTTTAAAACGGACAGTCAGCAAAGTAAAATGCTCACAACCTAACAGGGGTATTCGAGGTGGCAGGATATTTGCTGCGATACCAGTTTATTAGTGTCTACGTTCGAGGCTGCCCTACGACGTCCATTGTTTTTGCTCTGCAGCCTTTTGATACTACGCATGCTTCCTGAAAATATCAAGAATTTGCATCTTTTACAGGAAAACGTGTCCGTCGCGCGCTTGCTACGGTTACGTGCTGTCCGAGGGCTATCAAAGGAAACCGGGTGCAGTGAAAGACGGCCACGCTCACCTTGACGCCCTGTGGGCCTGGGCTTCCCCTAGGACCTGGAATGCCTGGTGGTCCCGCGAGACCCCTGGCCCCGGTGATCCCAGCAATTCCGAGAGGGCCTGGGGCTCCCTGTTGAGCAAATAATAAAGGCTTGGTCCTTCTTTATGTGACTGTGTTTTCCTCTATTGAATCCATAATTAAAAACAAAACGGTATTGTGGATCAGTAGAGCAAGAGACCCCTCACCGGAGGGCCCTGGGGGCCAGGCGATCCCTTCTCACCGGGTTGGCCAGCATCACCTTTAGGTCCGGACACCCCAGGGCTGCCAGGAGCGCCGTTGTTACCGGGTGGACCGGGGGGCCCATCCTTGCCTGGAGCACCACTGGAGCCTGGGGGGCCTGGGTTACCCTACAAGGACATTTTTTGAAATTTGAGTAGTTTGCAATGGAACAATGAATGTTTCTTCCCTCTTTTATCTCCCTCTTCTACCTGCATTTTACATGGGATTTCATACAAAGAGTAGTAGCAACGGGTAAGTTTCTCATCCTACGCATATGTGAATATTCTTTATGGACTAAAGAAAAAATATTTAAAAAAAAACTCACATTATTGCCAGGAGGGCCAGGAAGACCACGACCACCAGGGAAGCCAGCGGCACCCTGGGAAATGACAACATATTTTTGAATTCCACAAGTCAAGCAGGATGAATAATCAAGTACAAAAAACACATATAAAGTATAAGAAATGGGATCCGTTTTCCACCCTGGGATTATTCACGGTTTGTTTTTTTCCTTTTGGAATTTACACAGAACCTTTATGATTAGGGGATTGTAGTTGTTCGGGATCCCCCGTGAGGGATCTAGCACTTTCAAGGCAGTTTTTTACGGATGGGAATTGAGCAGTGCTTCTGCGTAGTGGGGTGGAGGACGCTGGCTGGGAGAACCGATACTCACGGGACCGCCGGGACTGCCACGTTCACCTTTGACACCCTGGGGACCGGGGGGACCCTGTATGGAACGGAGGTAGAAATGGTTCATCAGAAAACCGCCAAGATCAAAACTTGAAAGAAGCACTAAGCCTTCAAGAAACGGTGGCTCTGCTTATGGTGACCATCAGTCGTGCCCCTGCGTCGGGTCACCGTCGGGCTCCTCCAGGCCAAGGTGCGCTGACGAAGCCGTGTGGCGACCCTCTACCCCAGGCTCCCCAGTGCACGACAAACCGACGTCAAGGGGACGGGACTGTGGCGTGGCCAGGACACCTCAGGCCGTTCCCTGAGGCTGGGCCCGTCCCCCGAGGCCTGGCGTCCGGCCGCCCGGGGCCGCCGTTGGGCAGCACGAGGGTACTCACCGCAGGCCCGGCTCCTCCGGGGGGCCCTGCCACTCCGGGGGGGCCTCCTTCACCCTTCTCGCCGGGGGCGCCCCTTTCGCCCTTAGCGCCGGGCTCGCCGTTCTGTCCCTGAGGTGGGAAACGACAGCCCGTGAGCCGCGGCCTTCACCGTGCACGTGGCTCATCCTAGTTTTTCTGCAGAAACTAGAATTCTTGGGGGGGCAGGACGGTGCCAT
Organism: Canis lupus dingo; assembly: GCF_003254725.2. Taxonomy (NCBI): domain Eukaryota; kingdom Metazoa; phylum Chordata; class Mammalia; order Carnivora; family Canidae; genus Canis; species Canis lupus. The sequence continues at coordinate 30,734,604 of NC_064278.1, read as the reverse complement.
ACGATTGGAAAAGAAGGTTCTCGGAAGACAGGCCAAGGCCTGGTAAGGGAAGCCTCCCCAGGGGAGGTCCAAGCGCGCCACTTGTGGGGCAGGTGAGCGCGGGGGACCCTCGGGAAGGGCCAGGCCCGAGCGTTTTGATTGTATCATCTTGCAACAGGGGGACGTCGAACATCTCCAGGGCGTGTTCACCCCGGGCCCTGGGCGCCACGAGCGCCTCCCAACGCGGGTAAGTGGGGCGGTGTTCCCATCCCCGCCCGCCAGGGGAAGGGGGGTGAGAGCCGGACAGGGACGGGAGGGCGGCCCGGGGCCCAGGGAGCCAGCGGCCGGGCCCGCCCCACACCCGGACGGTACTCACGGGAGCTCCGGGGAAGCCGGCGGGTCCCGGGGGGCCGTGCTCACCTCTCTCGCCCTGGGGGGAAACACGCTCCCGTTGGTGCCCTTCCCACGGGACACGGCACCGCCCGCCTCCCCGCTCGGCGGCCTACACCGGTAGCTTCTGGAAGACTCCCCCGCTCTTCAACGAGGCGCCGAGGGTGCACCCCAGAGCCCTCCGGCTGTGAGGTTATTTGCCAGGAAAGCAATCTGAGCATTTGGAAGTGTTTGACACATGCAATCTGTAATTCTAAACATGTGAGAATTTAAAAGTATAGTAAAAGGGTTAATTGGGAAATCAGTCAACTAATTAATTAAAGCCATTTACTCCGTATCTGTCCTGAGTTGCAGACCCTGAAGGCAGAGGATTTTAGATCTAGAAGGTGCCTCAGGCAAAGATCCTGCAGGTTTAACAAATACTTACAAATGAGCATTATTCGTGCCATTTTTTATTTCTTTTCCAGAATTATTCAGGAGAGAAGGTGTGACTTAAAACTCTCTCTCGTGAATTTTAGATCTAAGAACTTTGGCCTAAGGAAACGGTCTCCCACGGCTGAGACTCAGGTCCTGGGGCGGGATTGCTGAGGAAGTGCTCGGGCCTGGTGGGCGCAAGAGTAACCCGAGGCCTCGTTCTCACTTACGGGGCCACCGCGAGGACCAGCTATGCCCGGGAGGCCGGGGGCACCACCTTCACCCTGAAGAAAGAGAAAGACAATATCGCTCTGCGTCTAAAGAAGCCGGGGCATTTCTGTGTGTGTTTGTTTCTAGGTAGTGTTACGCGTTACCTTATCTCCAGGCTGACCGGCTGGGCCAGGGGGGCCGATGGGACCGGTAGGACCCTGAAGAAAATAGAAATACATTTTTAATTTTAGAGGTAAAAAAGCATCCTCTTTCCTATTAATCAGAGTATATAGACACAGCATTGATCTGATCAACCAGATAATAGGACTTGTTTTCTGGCTTCAACGATACGCTTCACTTGGTGCGTACATATTGCAGAGCTTAAGAACCATGAGCTTCGAGGGGGCTGCCTCTAATGGATTCAGGGGCAATTTATTGATTCAGTTTTTACTTATTTTATTTATTTTTTATTGGTGTTCAATTTGCCAACATATAGAATAACACCCAGTGCTCATCCCATCAAGTGCCGCCCTCAGTGCCCGTCACCCAGTCACCCCCACCCCCCGCCCTCCTCCCCTTCCACCACCCCTTGTTCGTTTCCCAGAGTTAGGAGTCTTCATGTTCTGTCTCCCTTTCTGATAGTTCCCACTCATTTTTTTCTCCTTTCCAGGGGCAATTTATTGATTCATTTTTCTTTCCATTGCAGAAGATAATGATGTGACATAACATCTTACGATAGTATCTTTTTAAAAATTAAAATGCATTGCCTTAGTCAACAGCTTGATGATCCAAAATGTTTAAATACTCAGAATATAAATACACATATTAAAATCTTCAAATTGGCATCTTCAAATAGTAGAGTTTTACCTACGTTACCTAAGTGAGATATTAGGTGGTTTTTTTGAAATTTTTATTTATTTATGTTTTATTTTTATTTTTATTTTTTTTAGATTAGGTGGGTTTTTTAATTGGATGATGGCTTACCCATCAAATCTGTCAAAAGTGAAATTTGTGTGAATTTCTTTAAGGCATCCACCATGAATATAACATCTACGTAATGACGCACCAATCATGCTTATTGGCTGTGGTCATATCTAGAAGGTGTTTGCGAACGGGGATAGAATTGATGGTAATGTTTTTCTATTTTGTTTGTTTTTAACCTTTATTTTGAAATAGTTATGCCTTCCAGGAGGTTGCGAAAGAAGATACAAGAAAATCCTATGAGCCTTTCTCTCAGCATCCCTGAATGTCAATATCTACACAACTGTTGTACCATGTCAGAACCAAGCGACTGGCATTGGTACCATCCCCAGAGCTGACCCCGGCCCAGCCGTTGTGCGCATTCTCATTTGCGCGGGAATGTGTGTATAAGCTCTAGAAGCTGGTGTCTTTGAGGTTAGCGTAAGTTGTGTGTATTTTCTATCGGTAGGTTGATGCCCACGGTCTGACTATACCACAGAATTACAGTGTTCATCAAATCAAAAGATTCCTTCATGAACACTATTGATTATCTTGGATGTTAGTGACTCATTATGACTTTAGCTTTTAACCTTTATCAGACTTTTGAGATTTTTCTATTCTCATGTCACGGTCGGACCATCAGGTAATGACAGATATAAGCCAGGAATTTTAACATTCATGTCATGTGGGCCTTCCTAGTGGTCAGAAAGTGGCCAAATACGGTCTAGGCCATCATGATGAGGTTTTACAGCAAGTACAAGTGGAGGAGAGAAACTTCCAGGTCATAGAGACACTCACCCTGGGACCATCCTTCCCCGGGGCTCCATCTGCACCTGCACTGCCTGGTTCGCCCTGTCGAGCAGAAGTCAGCGTCATGGCTGGAATGGGCCCAGGAGCAACCCCGGGAGGCTGCCCAGGGTGTGGTCGTAGCCTCAGGACCACAGGGTGGCTTTGGGAGCAGGTTGGCCTTGGCACCTGCGTGGCCATCCTACCTTGTCACCCTTGGGGCCGGGGCCGCCGGGGCCTCCTCTCTCTCCGGGCATCCCCTGCAGACCAGGGGTACCTGCCGAGCCGGGTGGCCCAGGGGGGCCAGCAGCGCCCTGGGGTGGAGGAGACACGGTAAGCGCCGGGAGGCCACTGCGCCGGCACTAATGGGTGGCCGCAGGTCCCCACCGCTCACCTTCCCTCCTTCGGGGCCTGGGGGTCCAGCTCCACCTCGGGGGCCCATGGGGCCTGCAGCCCCGGGAGGACCACGCTCGCCCGGTGCACCTGAGTCGCCCTGGTGGGAGGGAGAAGGCGGTTAGCGGGCCCGCAGTGGAGGGCATGCTTGTCGCGCACAGCACTGACTGTGACACCTGGGAAATGTGCTTGTGAGACGCTTGTCCCTGAGCAGGGAGGCGACATGGGAAGAGTCCGTAAAGAGGGACCTTGGTACCTGGCCTGACCCGCTGCCTCTGACACTGCTGCTGTTCTTTTACTCATGGGGGCATTTTTTAAAAAACGTTTTTCTACTTAAACAGTTTTCCTATGTGGAATCCATGCCCTGGAAAGATTCGGCGTTTGCAGTTTCAGACACTCGGTTGCTTCTGTAGCATTTGTTCATGTCAGACAATGTGATTTTATAGATGATGCAAATCTAACGTCCTGGAAATGTCTTGAGCTACCCTAAGAGTGTTGGCCAACTGTTTGCCACATCCTGCTTCTAAGAAAAGACCATTTGGGTTTGATGTACTAAAAGGGAGTCGCTAACCAATTCTCTCTAACAGTTTGAAGAAATTAGAAAATAAATGGAAATACTTACCTTGCCTCCTGGAACTCCAGGTGAACCAGATTCACCCTTCGGGCCCTAGAAGACGGGGTTATACGATTAAGCCTATGTCAGGATCCAGGTTGTGTGAATATAAGCAAAAGGACTTGTTGGCATTTTGTACAGTTTGTTGAATCTTGAGCTGTGTGCTCTTTCTTTTATGGTAAAACCGAAACAGTCCATGTTACAGCTATGATTGAATAATTTTTCTTGGTTTGGTTAATGAATATTTAAAAAGCAAATGATAAAACTCAGAAACCATGGCGTGAGAAAATGCAAAAGGTAATAACTGATGAGTGATTATGATTTATTCTTTTGGCTTCTGATTTTTGAAAAAAATAAAAAGGCATGCAGCTTACTGGTTCACCGGGTTTTCCATTTTCTCCTGGGGGTCCACTGGTTCCGGGCAAACCCTACAAAGAACCACATTTTGTGTTGTGTAATCACTTCAGACACTGCTCACAGAAAAGCTTCTCATCTGTGTGTTTCTGCAAGGTATTCAAAAAGGTTTAGTGGTCTTTTTAAGGCTAAGAGCTTTGTGGGTCTCAAAACCCAGGGGCACAGCTGGGACAATCATATCTTCCAAACTTAATGTTTATCTCCCTGTAGTTTTTCTGTTGCTGTAGGTAAAAATGAACCGATGGTAATATGGATTTGCTATGTGGACTTAAATTATAACAGAAGTAGGCCTAAGCATAAAAAATTTGATGTGCTTAATTAATTAAAATAATTGCATAATAATAATAATCAATCTGCAACAGGAATGTCGACTCACATCGTCTGTCATTTTATTTCAAGGTGGAAGACAGACCCATACATTTTAAGCTGAAGAGGAATTGTAATCTAGGAGTGTCACCAAAAAAACCAAACTGTCAATCAGCTCAACAAATACAGCTCACAAGGGAAGTACTGAATTGTCTGGTAGAATCAGGAACCCAGGGATACTTAGGTAGCAACTTCTTACCTGTAGCCCTTGGGGACCAGGGGGTCCCGCGTCTCCTTTGTCACCAGCCGGCCCCTAGCGTAGGAAAATACAATGAGATGTCCTATTATAAAATATCCTTTCATACTTAGTCCACACAGTTTTGATTTCAACAGGCTCACTGCTTAATTTAAAACTTAATAGTGTGAAGGAGGACAGAGTCTGGCCTACAGAGTTGATGCAAGGGAGCCTCGTACAACGTGATCTTTACTTCTAGTCAGCCAGCATTTAGCTAGCTAAGTAACCAAGCCTCGGAACTGCTTTGGTGAACGATGGCATCATTCCTCGGCCCCACTCCCACTCACTTCCATCTCCAAGTTACGTGAGTAAACTTACAGTAGGCCCCGGGGGACCCTGAGGTCCAGTTTCACCATTCTTTCCAGCAGGACCCTAAAAAAAAAAAAAAAAAAAAAGCAGTTAGGGAAGCAGAGGTAACGGAGATAGTAGAAGTCATAGGTTGGGAATGAAGGCTTCTAGAGAAAGCTGGAAACAAGTTAACGACAGCTCCGTACCTGAGGGCCGGGACCTCCAGGACCACCTCGCTCTCCATTCTTGCCAGGTGCACCCTAAAGGAGTGGCCAGGATTTATTCATTCTCAAAACGAAATCATTCAGTGTCCTGTTCCCTGATAGTTGGGATCTGCCTCTTACACATACACATGCATGCATCCGCAGCCAAGAAATTATTTTCTAGAACTAGATTTCCATAAAGTTCACTACTCTTTCTCCAGACGTCTAAAAAAGAAAGCAAACCACAAAACCCACCCAGTCTCACATGGCATTTTAATTTTCCTATATCCTACTTCTTTGAAGCAGAGATCAAGTCTTGGCCATCTCTGAACTCCCATATGGGAAGTAAAAGCCTTCTGTCAAATATTTACTGAAGAAATAAAGGGAGGAACTCACATCATTTCCTTTAGGACCAGGGAAACCCATGACGCCAGGCTGACCTCGGGGACCAGACGGGCCTGGAGGACCTGGTCGACCACTTTCTCCTTGACTTCCCTAATGAGACAAAATTGCATTAACAGAGGTTTGATAAAGATCTCATGAAACTATGCCAGCTATATACCAAGACTACGCAACACACATCAACGCCAGCCAAACTGCACATTCCATTATTCACTGGGCTTATAAACAGAGATGTCAAAAATGTACATACGGGAGGCCCTGGTTTCCCATCGCTGCCTGGCCCTCCTGGGCTTCCGGGCATGCCCTAGATTGAAGAATGCAGTCAGTCAGGTGATCTTAAAATGTTAATTAAAAAAATATATATATATCTGTAAAACTGTGAGATTTCGTACATAGCCTTTTACTGGCGCATATTTTTCAATCTATAAAGTGTCTCAGTCAAGCCTTCTGTTTTTCTTCAGTCATTCTAACTTTATCTTAAGAGTATTTTGTTTTGATGCTATAAAAGTAGAGTCTGCCTTAAGTTGTCTTTAACGCTCCCTTATTTGTCTTTCTTCTCACTAAATGTGAGTGTCAAGCAAACGAGCGCTTCTCTGTACCCTCATTCCTGGACCTCCTGGGACACCATCTCGGCCGGGTTCTCCAGGAGCTCCTCTGGGCCCTGCAGGGCCTGGACCACCACGCTCCCCAGCGGGACCCTAAGAGGTGAAAGAAGTCAACAAATAGGTAAAAGATCCTTCACTGACCTAGACACTGACCATATTTAGGTCATGACGTGCCCTACAATCACTGTTCCCCATTAGTTTGGATGATCATATTGGGAATGTTTTAAGGCAACTTTGATGAACATCACATGCCACCAATATTCAGTGAGCATAACGATATGTTTCTGTGCATATAAAGTCAAATATCTTTGATGATATCAAACCATATTTGTACAGTGTTCTAGAGTTTTCAAAGAACTTTCAGGCATTTTAATTAACTTTATTCTTGCAATGATGCTGAAATGAATCATTCTCCAATGACAGATGAGCTAAAGAATTCTCATAGAAGTTAAGTGACTTGCTTTAGCTATGAAGCTAGGAGATGGGCTGAGCAGGGGCTGGGACCATTGTATGCTGAGAATTATTATGATTTTTAACTTCCAGTGTATTTCTTTCCGATGTTTAGGTTTCAGTTAATGGGACACTGTATGGAAGAAGATGACCATTTGTAGTACCAGCATTTACAAAGTTAGACCTTAAAGTCATCTACCTTTTCTCCTGGAAGGCCATTTGCTCCAGCAGGTCCTCGGAATCCAGGTGCACCCTGGAGACAGTGAAAGGCAAATGTTGTGGCCCAAAGCATGAAACTTTTTCATAATTTTTGAGTAGCAGTGGATATTTTCGTGCTATCCAATGCCTCAAAGACAGTATTTGGGATTGAGGACGATATCCTCACCCTTAAAGTGAAGCTCTCTATGGATGAGTATGATATCCTGCTCCTTTTAGATGCTTATGGGAAACCTACCCTTTCTCCGGCAGCTCCCGGAAGTCCGTTTGCACCTGGTTCTCCAGGCGAGCCATCTTTGCCATCTTCACCTTTAGGTCCTGGGATACCTGGAGAACCAGCTTCACCCTAAAAAGGATGCCAATAAAGGGTTAATTCTTTTGCCAAATTTTCACCTGGAATAAGAAATAACCGATTCTGTCAGGGGTAATACTTACACGTTCACCGCGTGGGCCTGGCTCTCCTTTGGCACCATTTTTACCGGGTTCACCCTAAATGAAACAAAATCTTGGTTTAAAAACAGGGAGTTACAGGCTAACAAAATCAGCAGCAGCAACAACTAATCCAATTATAAACCCAGACTGAAGTCAACATAAAATCAACGGAACAAGTACAGAAAGTCTGCTGTTGATATTTTTGTTGTGGGAATTAAGTCCCATCTTCCAGGCAACTAAGGAAAATATGAACTTACTGCACCACCTCGCTGTCCAGGAGCACCATTGGTACCGGGTGGTCCAGGAGGGCCCCGGGCTCCTATCAGTCCAGGGGCTCCAGGAATGCCAGCGGGACCCTAAAAATAGCCCAAGAACGTCACATTAGTCAAACTTGAACCTTCTTTTCTGAACAGCTCACTCAAACACCATGAATGCAATGTCATGCAAAGTGCAAGGGAAGCCAATAACGTGAGTGGGTGAAGTGAGGACGGAAGTGAGGATGTCTTACCATTTCACCTTTACCGCCAGGACTACCATTGCTCCCAGGGGGGCCCTACAAGGGGAGAAGAGCATATTAAAAACAATGCAAATAGTGAATGTACATTTGCAAAGTAAATCTATTGATGGGTGCTGGGCTTTGTAGAGATTCGGTGATTCCTCCAACTATAGCACAACATGTAAAATGTAGGCAAAAGAATTATCATTATCTGAGTAATCTAAAGATAATATGCCCTTTGTCTAAATTTTTAAATAATAAATAGGAGAGGTTTTTAATACTGTTTCTTCTCTGAATTTCTGTGATTGGCGATCAGTTGGGGCACAGTATTTGAAGTACCAGATAACTATCCATCCTCTACTTCACTTTGTCATATAAACAAAATTCATAAATTCTAGAAGAGTGTAAACCTCAAAACCCATTAATTTTGGTACTAATAAAATCAGTGTTTATCACAATAGAATATTTCTAAGCACCAAGCGATGATTTTTTTTTTCAAAAAATATTTTAATTGATAGCAACCTTAAAACATTTGCTTTCATGAAAGAAGTGAGGCAACTCTCCCCGACGGCCATACTTGTCACTTACAGGAGGGCCTGGAGCACCAGCATGTCCCTGAGGTCCAGGTTCTCCTCTTTGTCCAGGGGAGCCGTTTGAACCAGGAGATCCCGCGGGTCCAACTTCACCCTAAGGTGTAAAGTCCCGAGTAGTCAGCTTCTCTTGCCACTTCTAATCATTAGGCCCATTGAAACCCAGCTCCCAAAGCCCCGAGTAGTTTGACAATATAGTCTATCACAAGGAAAGAATCATCAGTCGTGAAGGTGGAGACAAATACTATGAGTGCGACTACGTGAGCTGCTTTTCAGAAAGAGACTGGGAAAAAAGAAAAGGCATAAATAAGGAGACATCAGAATAGTTGAATGCCATGGGTAACCCCTTTTGTAATAAAAAATAGGACTTTAAAGATCTGAAAAGATATCTACTTGATGGGTAATATATATATATATATTTTTTCAAGAAGCAAATCAATGATTTTCTGTTGTCCTAAGATCTATTTTATATTCTTCTATGGGAATACATGTTTACCTTAGCACCAGGGGAACCGGGGAATCCTGCAGTTCCAGGGGGACCGGGAGGGCCCTGAAAAAAATTAGGGACAATTTCAAGAGTTCTTAATCAAGTAAACAAAAGCTAAGATAACATTAACCAGCAAATATTAAGTGAGCACATACACAACATAGAAGACAATTATGCAGACAAAGTCACATTTATCATCCACGGATGAATGTTATGTGGGGCAATGATGTGGAAAAGTAACAAGAGAGTGAAATCTAAAGTTGGAAAAGTAGGATGCTTCTGCCCTCCATCACAATTCTGTGACTTTGTGCAGTTTACTTGTCCCCAGCTCTCGTACGCTTGTGTATGAAATGGAGGTGACACTATTACCTATTTTTCAGGTCCCTTTAATTGCCACGTGCAGTGCTGGTCATTAACTGACAGTGAGCGCACTCTCACATGTTAGCGATCGGCCAAGGATCATAAGGAGCATCAGAATGTTATGTATGGGCTTAATGTTTCTAGTTGTTCCTCGATTTCATTTGTGGACTTCGTGTCAGTTGGAATGACATATTCATGAGCCACGTTGAGTTGTAGGTCTAGGACCCACATCATCCCAACATTCCATACCCCAAATCTCTCATCACCCCGAAGCAACGCAGGGTTAGATTAAAAGTCACTCACTGGTTGTCCGTCACTTCCACGAGCACCATCGTTACCTCGAGCACCCTAAAGAGAGAAATTTGTCTCAAATATCCTCTTACTTCTGAAAAGCCAGTTGCGAGTAATGTTCTGACTAAAATTCTGACTCCACCGAGTTGGCTTTTCCTGCAGTGCATTAAAATCTGCCTACCAAGACTATGTTTTGAGGCAAGTTGAGACAATCCCGGTGTTCCCAGCAGTGATCTGCTGTGCGAGGGCCCGATTCTGCGTTTAACAGAACTGATTGTGAGCTGAGGGTCCTATAGGGACATGGACAAGGTTAACTAAGTTTCAAAAGAGGCGATAACTACAAAGCCCTTATTTGTGTCCCTACAAGTGTAGCTCACGGTTTATGAGGCATCCTTAAATGCCACACTTCATAGAAAAGAGCTTCTCGGGGATTGGGGCCCCCGCAGCCTGGCCCAGGCCCTTGTCTGCACCCTTGTCGCCCCAGGAGCTGTGGGTGCGGCGGGGACACTCACCGCGGCCCCGGGGAGGCCTGGCCGTCCTCGCTCACCAGGAGCACCTCGGGGACCCTACGGAACACAATGGAAAGGACGATCTCCTTTTAGACTTGACATGGTGAGAGCAGCTGGGGACGGAGCAAGGCGACCTTTGGGTTGATAAAGCTGAAAGTTACATGAGAACTATAATTACCATGGGTCCGGGGGCTCCATTTTCACCTGGGAGGCCATTTTCACCCTAGAAACACATAAAACATGTTACCATTTTGTAGAAAGAGAGAGGAGTGTATAGTTTTTTAAATGCAGCACATTATGAAGAATATTATAGAGCCTAAGAAAAAGACACGTTCCAGCAATGTCAAATTTTTGTTAGCATTTTGTCTACCATCATTCTCAATTTTTGCATTTTAAAAACTTGCGGATGAAGCAGAAGTAACCAGTGAGTCACTCAGGGATGCACAATCATTTCTAATGTAGACAGTTCAAGTTCTCAGCTTTGGTAGGAGCTTCAATAAAGCCTCTGAATTACTCACTGTTATTTGGCTCCAAAAATGCAAAATTCAGGTAAATTTCAGAAAAAGTTAACCCCAAAATATAAGTCCTAAATATAAATATAACATTAAAATGAATTTATTTATGAAAATATGATTTTGCTTTTGATTTACCTTTAATCCAGGAGCACCTGTATCACCCTTTTCTCCATTTCGTCCATCAAAGCCCTAGGAAATGTACAGAAGTAGCAAAAATATTAAAGATCTGTTAACAATCCAGAATGGTTGAAAACTTTACATTGTATTTTTCATAACTAATTTTTACTAGATGGCACCATTTCCAACATTGATGTAAATAATTAAAAGCCCTTTTAAATGGATTAATAGAAGACATTTGAGATTGATTTTAGAGTAAAAAGTCTGAACTTATCAGCAAGCACAGTTTAGTTCAATTAGGAAGTTGCCTTAACACTTAGCTCTCAGTAATATATTTTCTTCTTTTTTTTGACAATGATGATAAAATTAAATAATTCTTTCCTAAGCCTTATAACACATTGAAACTCAGTCTAATTATTATCTGTTAAATAACTAGTTGGTTTGGTCAACAAAGTTGATAGATCGTTAAAAAATCAAATTGACTAGTTGTCAAAATCAACTATTTTTGGTACATACTCAAATTTCCCAATAAAATAGGTTAGGCAAGTAAACATAGCTGGATGAAATAACTTATAGTTAATTTAGAAACTCTACTTACTCTATGTCCTTTCATACCGGGGAATCCAGGCATGCCAGCTGGACCTTTCATACCCTAAAAATAAGGAATAAAAAAGACGTTAATGAGTTTTCAAATAGAATCACAATCCAGTAGTAAAATGCCTTCCATTTTTAAGTGTGATTCAATTTAATTATAGAATAATTTTCAAGCTAAGATTGTCATGGTTACTCCAAATAATTCACTGGATGCTGAAGACTTACTGGAGGTCCAGGCAGCCCTCGCTCTCCAGGTCGTCCAGGTCTTCCTGATTCCCCCTAGGTAGAGAAAGACAAATCACGTTAGGTGATTGTGTACGAGAAAACAGATTGCAGTCAACTAGCAAACCAAAAACTTTGCATTTTTCTCATCAAAAATTCATGAAAGTGGTTAGGCTCAACCACTTTCTAGCTGTTGTAGCCGTTGGAACAGCTTTCCTAGTAGAAGGAATGGGGAGGACTTCCATGGCAATACGACTTCTGCATAGCGGGGGCATCGCCCTTCCCTGAAACATCACGGTGCGCTCTCGACCCACACAAGAACGTGCCATGGGAAAGGAAGAATGACACGATATTAAAGGTGTTTTTAAGTTTTCAAGTTTGTAAAGTATTGATATCGATGTCTTCGTTACAAGAGGAAGAAAGAAGATACTTGTTTCTCCTCAAGTGATATATGCGCTGGATGCTTCTTGGCAGTGAAGAAGCACAGGTAGGGGGTCTGTTAGTCTGGAATTCAAGAAGTGGTGCATAGAGCTATACAAACCCTACACATTCAAAAAGTAAAATGAGCTAAAATGTCATTAGGATAGCACTGAGTATTTCAGTCCGGTTTTTCTGCGTATACAGCATGCAGGATATGCCACGTGCAATATTCCAACTTGAATTTTTCCATATCTCCATTCAATCTTAAACACTTACATCTTTTCCAGCAGGACCAGATGGACCCATAGCACCAGGGGGTCCTGGAGGGCCCTGAAATAAGAAAATAAAAAACAAATTTATCCATAGGTTTTTCTCTTACAGAGATTTATTGTTATATGTGTTTCTCTGAAAGGAACCCTCTTCTAGAAGATACTCTCAATATGTTTCCTTATGAAAATGACACATTGAGTTAATATATCTATATTATATCAAGTTTTTACTGTTTAATGAAGTTATTTTTAATGGGAATTAGAAATATCATGGATCTATGTTTTATACATACCTAAATGTATATTTATATATACCTCCAAGTGCATTTGTGAGACCCTGAACTTCTTAATATACAGGTATTTCTTTTTTTTAATATACAGGTATTTCCAAATAGTTTGAAATATTAAATTAAACTAATTTCACCTCACTTTCTTGTTCATACAGCATGTTTTTTTGAAGAATTCTGCTAGATTATGCTTATTTCCACTAAATGAAGTCTTAAAAATTATACATCAAAGAGTAGATATGAAGGTGAACTGAGTGCTTACAGGGAAATTAAATCTATATTTAAGAAAAACAGGATTTGTATCCTCCCTAGGAGGTGAACGATTGTGGTGGCTAATTAGCCAGGGAATTTCCAGATGAAAAAGCAAGGATCTCTAGGAAACCTAAACCACTAAAAGACTCCAAAAGGCCTTTGAAACCAGTTCAACCATGCCAAGAAATAATATTTATTATTTAAAATTTGAGTATAAATTTAATCTATACATTATAGACCCTGTGATAATGTTTTAGAAAATGAAGATGGTTTCTGTGTAGAACTGTCAGTTCACTACGTAGAGGTGAAATACTCACCGCAGGACCAGCTTGCCCAGGCTCACCAGGGGGGCCTTGGTATCCTGGGGAACCCTAGGATGGAACGACGTGCAAATGTGTTAAAAGTCTAGAAGACAGTACGAAATCGGGATTTGTGAAGGTACTCGGTGGATCTTATTCCAATGTATAAAGAATTTTTTAGATCAGAAACAACCAAATTTATTCCATTCCATCCATTTTATTCCATTGAGATTGAATTGTTCTGAACTTGAAGCCATATCACATGCAAATTAAGCCTCTGCTTTAACTTTCACCGACATTTTAATTACTGATAGTTGTTTGTGGAAAGGAATTGAATATGAAATTCCAATATCTTGAAGGAATGACAGTTTCTTGGTTGTGATTTTTCTACCTAATTGGGGTTATGCTTGCTGGAATGGCGGAGTTACAGCAAAATCTGTAACTAGACTTATATAATATATATGAGAAAGAAAGCCCCGTTAATGGTTAAACTTACCGGGGAGCCAGGATGACCAGATGTACCAGGGGGACCAGGAGGACCAGGGGGACCCTGGAATGTAAATTTGAAGGATAAGTTTTTTTTTTTTTTTGAAGGATAAGTTTAAAATAAATGCAACTGAAATATAATTTACTTGGGCATCAAAGAGATGCTCTGTTTAGAAATGATACTGACATTTTAAAAAATGAGGACAGCATACCTCATGATATGGTAACTATCCATGGATATGATGGGTTTTATTAGACATACAATAAAATCTGCAAATATTCATGCAACATGCTATGAATGTCCCTGCAATATTAGGATGATACTGGTACTGGGGAAGGAGCATTTTTTGCCCACTGGCCAAACTCCTGTGGAAACGTATCTGCATACTGTAAATCCCAGTCTCTAAAAATAATGATGTAAATCAAAGTAGAAGTTCTTAAGTATGTCACTGTGTTATGTTGACGTGAAGATTTAGACGTACGGGAGAATCATTATAAGTGGGACAATGATAAATTACAATTATAACCAGTTGATTTATCATTGCTCAGAAATACAGATTACACTAGAAAACCTTCAGTTTTATAGTATGCTATTTCCAAATACTGGTAACAAACCTTAAAACCACTGTTTGTAATTAAATTATCTCTTAAAAAAATAAATGATCTCTTATAACTTCTTTTCTGAAATGTTAATAAGTAATGAGTTTGTTGGGTTTTTTTTCTTGGTTTTTGTTTTTTAGTAAAAACTGTACATAAGACTGAAAAATAAGATTCATAATTTGAACCTAGCTGAGTAAGACCAGCTGTTGACATTCTTAATATAATTCTCCTTCTGGCTTTAAAGGGAAAAAAAACCCCACATCCCCCCAAAACTTTAGAGATTTGTAAAAATCCTCTTTTTTGCAATTTACATCAGTTTTAAGGGTCTTTGTTTAACTGGTAATTTGGCTCTATTAGCTAAAGTGTGGTCCTCTCTAGTTTGGAAAGTCACAAACCTGGTGTCTAATGATCTCGGGGACAATCTTCCATAGTCCCGGCGTCATGATTCATTCACACTCATACCTGCTACTGGCAGCAAAGCCGTGAACTTCCCTACATTGCTCCTCCCAAAGCCTGTTCTGTGATAAGGACCTTTTATGTGACACCATGCGTCGTGCCCAGGTGCTCAGGCTTCAGTGACTTTTTTCTATTTTCTTCTATCAAAACTCTAGGTGATTTACATTAAGGGAAGCCTTTTGGGTACAATGTGAATAGCTATCATTTGTCATAGAGAAACCTAGACTCAATAAATTCTGGAAATACTTGTATTCGACTTCAGGGTTTTAAGTGGGGCAGATTGTAATATTGGGCGTTCATCCCTCGGACTGTCATCTAGAAGGCCGCACTTCATTGATGAAAATACATAAAAAGAAGATTCCGAACAACGTAGGGCGAACGAGGAAACGTGGAGGTGAAAAACAACAAAATGTGGTTAAAGTTAGGGAACATACGAGCGTGCGACCTGAGCATGAAGGCAGGTGGGCGCCTTCTACGTGTGGTTGTGTAAAGAGAGAAAGAGTGTGCAACAGGTGTGAAACGAGGGGCGGTGAGGAAAGAAGGGGTCAGGGCAGACGGACCGGGATAATCCTAGCAGGTGCTCCCCAGCCTCAGTGGAGGGTCAGCTGCTTTGGGCAAGCATGGAATAAGGCTGTGTTACTAGGGAGCCGACCGCTCGGGGTCAACCAACGGGAAGTCAACCAACACGCTGCTCTACGATGCTGAGGGACCCTGGTACGTACAGCTGGCCCGGGGTAGCCTCCGATGCCGCCTCCTGCGACACCAGCCTTGACGTCATAGGACTCGAACTGGGGAGAATAGTTCTGTAGCAAAGATACCAGAGATAAGATCATTTTGATATATATGTTGTAGTTCTTTCCCAAAACATTTAAAAGAGCCTCCATTTACAGCACCTACTCTTCCCTGATAGAAAGTTTCTACGTGCCGGAGGGTGTGGCACGTGTCATTGGGTAGCCTGCTCAGCCTGTCTCTCTGCAGCTCGTGTGGCAGGTACTCGACGGAAACACGTGCCTCCGTAATGCGCAAGTCTTCCAACTAACTCGGTGCAGTGTTAATGCCAAATAATTGGTTCCTATATGGTCTTACCCAAAATATGATTTCTAAGAGATACCCACAGCTTCAGAAACATCAGATCACAGACTGAAACTGAAAGGGCCTTGAAATCATATAATCTGATCTCCTCATTTGGAGCAGAAAAAAAAAAAAAATGGAGAAGTCAAATTACTTTACCAACATTTAATGATGCAAATAAGATTTGTCTCCCTTGGCTTCTGCTTAATACACTAGCAAATTTATTCCCCAAATAAACATCCCCACAGACAATAGGCAAAGAATAATAGAAAAACCCATGTGCCTGTTGGGTTTCTTTGGCGATTATTTTATTTTGATTTTTGAATTGCATTGTTTAAAATTCAGAGTTATTTGTGTATAGTGGCTTCTAATTTCTCTTAACTTCAGGCAGCAGAAATTTTGACTCATTTATTTGTTTGGTTAGTTGCTTCACACGCAGGCTTAGCTGCCTGCCACGTGTTTTAGGAGGAGCAGGATGGGCTCTGAAGGCTTGGCCAGAGAAGTTGTCAGGCGTCAATAATCCTGCTGACGTGAAGTCAATGAGTATTCACAGCTTTTCAAATGTTTATTTTTTTTTTTTTGTCCAGACCTACAGAGGCTTTACCATTGGGGTTCTAAGTGCAATAAGGCACAGTCACAGCAATTCCTAAATACTCCGGGCTAATTCTTTTGCGAGTTGTTGACTCGTTTCTTAAACATAGTGATATGTCATATGCCTGCTGTGAAGTCGGGAAAGTTTGCAAAGATGTAATAGTGATACACCGGCATTTTGAGGAAAGGTAAAATTTATAAAGCACTTAAAATAGTGTCCAGCGCTTCTAAGCACTAAGTAAGGATTTGTTAGATACATGAAATCAGAGCATAGATGCAAGGAATCCACAAACGTGAGATGTCCCACAGGCTGAAGAAGAGAAAACGAAGTAGGTAGTTTTAAAGGGAGGGGATCTTGTTGTCCTGGGATTTATTACCTGAGGACCAGTAGGGCAGGATTCACAGATTCCAGGGGGGCCAGGAGAACCAGGGGAGCCTGGCTGTCCGGGAATACCGGGGTCGCCATTTCTCCCAGGAATACCAGGAGGGCCCTGAAAGAATCCGAGATAAAAACTCACAAAACAGGAAAAAGGTCTAACGATTCAGAATCATCATCCAATTGTAGCTTCTCTGCTTTGTAATACAAGGAATCCATATGAGTGATAAATCTTCCTGAAAATACAGACATTTTTATCTAAATCATGGGAACATTTTCAGCGTGATTTATTTCTTTGTAGATTGACCTATGTTTTATTTTCCAAACTGATAATGGGGATGAAGAGATCGTATAAAATTGGGGAAATTTAAATATTCACATGTATAATTACGGATTCTCGGTTTGAGTTCTTTCATGTCGTTAAATATGGGGTAGCAAAGGAAATGTCTGAATGATCAAAGCTCAAATATGAAAAGGCTATTAGAAGAAGCAAAAAAAAAAAAAAAAAAAAGCAGCAAATTACTTAAAGAACTCAATTCATTCCACAGAAGAATGTTTACTTACTGGATCTCCCTTAGGGCCTTGAGGTCCATGACCATTAGGAGGGCGAGGAGGCTAATAAATGAAAAAGACACAGATTAAATAAGACATAAGAACAACTTTCCCATGAAGTGTGTCCCAATTTGCCTATTTATTTCTTATCCCAACTCACATCCAATCCCTAGCTTTAAACCAGAAAATCCACCTTTTAACTTGTGACACCAACATGATTGTTTGTCATACACTACTTTCTTTTCCTTTCAGGAAAGGAAACTATTTCATGTGTTAAGATATGAATCTTATATATGAAGATTCCTAATACTCTTCTTAATATGAAGGTGTACAGATTTTCTTTAAACTCACAGATGTTGGAGGCTGTGGGCAAACTGCACAACATTCTCCAAATGGGATCTCTGGGTTGGGACAGTCTAATTCTTGTTCGTCACATATTATGTCATCGCAGAGAACAGATCCTGAGTCACAGACGCATATTTGGCACGGTTCTGGCTTCCAGACATCTCTATCCGCATAGGACTGACCAAGATGGGAGCATCCTCCATCAATAGCTGGAAAATAAGATGGTTTGAGGTTGTTTTCTGTTTTGCTGAAATACGATTTTTTTGTGTGCTGTCACCACTTTCCAATAACCAAAGTGGAGATAGTTTGAAACCAATACTTTCTTCCTTTTATTAAACTAATTTGTATGTTCTTACAAGCATGCTTATGCAAAAAAAAAGAAAAAAAAAAACCCACAAATTACATTACCAAGAACATCATATTCTCTCTATGTAATTTGCTGACTGGAAAGAGGTTGCTGAAAATACCGAATTTATTAACTTCAAAATGGCACCCCCTAGGAAATTTTCCTTAAGGCCAATAAGAATTTTAGTTTCTATTATAGTAAGAATTTACCACCAATGGAAATCACACAAGCACTTAAACATCTATTTATTAATTGTGTAATTGAAAACAAGCCTTTCTAGCAATCACGATCCTTTGCTTTCATGGTAGACAAGAGCATTATTACACTATCGCGACGATTTTGTCACTAACTCTGAAGACTTTCTGGATTTTATTAAGCTAATTGGGAAATTCAAGGGAAAATAGATATTCTTGGCAGCATAAAACTCTCCCAGATTCCTGGGAAAGCTTTAGCAAAGCTTATTGTACGTATTGAATATCACTGCCAGCCCCATCGGGCATTAGTAGGTCAACACGATGTGACATAATATATTGTATGGCCCCTGTAGATGTAAAGTAAGTTCCAAATCACTAAAAATAATGTTTTTTAAAAATAAATATGGGCGAGGAATAAGGAACAATAATAGGGAAAAATATGAATCATGACCATGTGTATTTGTGGCTTAACATGGTAAAAAATTTGCTTCAACCAAAATTTTAAACTTGTTTCCTAATTATATGTAAGGTACTCAGGTTTCAGTGGCCATTAACAATGAATCAGCTTAGGGGTTGCCAGAACAAAACCTGGTCTCAATTCTTGAAGCATTAGCTGTGGATTGTGGTTAAAGACAACTTTAGTTCTTGAGGATTACTATGTTAGCTTGCCAGTAATTGAGAAAATAAATAAGAAGTTTCTAAACATCTGCAGAAATTTTTGCAAACAACAATTGACGTACTGTTCAGTATTTATATTTTTGTGAAACAGTGAAATTTTATTTTCTCAGAGCCAAAATCTTTAAAATGTCTGCTGAAAGAGGCCTGCTTGGGAGGAAGCAAGTAGTTTACCAACCATACTTTTTGCTATATTGTGGCCAAGAGGCCTTTGAGCGGGTCCCCCAATTTTTCCATCTAGAGGTCGCATACGACCATGAAGATCACCTTTAATACGTCCCATTTCTGTGTCCTCTCATATCTGGAGTGATAATGATTGAAGTTCATGCTAAATAATTTGGGTTTAGAGGTTTAGCCAGCTTCACAAAGATTCACAGAAGAAGGGGTAATTTCAGAACATAGACCCTACGCAAACTGGCCTTGCCTCCATTCCTCTTCTCCATTATTGGCTACAGATAATGACTTTCATGATCCTGTGTGACACCGTCCATCCACTCGGGAAGTTTCAAAGTCTCTTCGTGCTGTGCATGGCCATTCCCCAACGTGCTCTACAGCTACTGCAAGGAAGCTTGTTTGTTTTACTGCGATTTTAAGAAGGCAAGAATCTGTTTATTTAAAAAGTTATTCCCGTTCCTCCTCCATGTTTGGAGCAGATATATGAGAACATTGGAAAGAAATACTGTCTTAGCTTGCAGAGAGGCATTCCTTTCCACTTCGGGAGCCTAAGAGCTCAACGCCACGATGCTCGCCTCACGCAAGTGAAGGACGTCTATTAATAGTGTCATGAAACGTAGGCTTAAGGGAAGCACAGTTTCTTTTTTATGTCATGATGAACAGCAAGAGAGGGG